>NC_133353.1:27785555-28118889 GCF_030506205.2 Paramisgurnus dabryanus
TTAAAATGTTGCACTTTAAACTGTTTGCATTTTTAGGCCCCTAAAACGCCGTTTTCGTAAATGAGCGGCCAAAAAGCATTTAAAGTTTTCAAATTTTTTTTGAAAACAAGGCTGTGTACACTAAATGGCCCTCACAAAACGACTTGTAATGACACAGTAATACACTGTAAAATGTGAAGAGTTTAAAAAACTTCAATTTTACAATACTATAAGTGTTACTACCGTAATAGAAGTAATTTTTAAGTCAATCCAACTTTTCACTTTTTTCAGTGTACCACTAGGCTGCTTTTTTGTTTTGTCTACAATAAATTTGCTAACGTAACTTTTCCCCTTCATGGCTGATTTTATCATTATTAACTCTTTCCCTGCCAGCATTTTTCATTATTTTCACAAAAGTTTAATGCCTTCCAGAAAATGCTCCTTTTTAAATATATAAACATACAATATGAAATTAAAGAACAGACCCTCTGCTTTCAAACAAAAAAATCAGTTTCATCCTACCTTCATGTGTTCTGTTTTTATCACCTCTCAAATATGTGTAGGTTTCATAAAAACACAAAATTTTGAGCAAAAAGCTGAGATAATTCCATTTTTGTGGAGGACTTTTGATAGAGATCAGATGCAGAGAGATCTTTAAAACATACACAGACATACAGCTGTTTGCCCTAAGGCAATACTTCCGGTTTTTATAAGTTGCGGAAGAGCGGTATTGCAGATTGACGAGATAACTCGTCAATGGCGGGGAAAGTGTTAAATGTTGGGTCACATGATTCTCTAGAAAAGATGTTCAGCACCCAAAACAGAAAAAAGAAACTCCTAAAATCACTGTTGTATCAACACAGAACACTCTGATTTACTGAGAAGGGATTTAAAGAGATGCATTGTTGTGCTTTCACAACTTGTTGCGAACTTGCGACAAAAAAATTCAGTGTGAATAAGCCTCCAGAGACGCTTGATTTGGGTTCCATGTCTTTGAGTTTGGCAGTATTAAGTGCGATTGCGGTGCACATGCACAAAATCGAAGCAAATGTCATCAATCTCATTAGAAGCGCTGACTGCTGAGCACAGCCTTTAACTGCAGCAAGTCAGCAGTATTGGGGGGTTAAAGGTGAAAGGAAAGGTAAAGTGTCAGTGGGGTTGTGATGGGCACCACTGTAATCGGTTCCTCTTCACGCTGTGTGGCAGCTGCAGATTTGCACCTTTTCTACACTGTAAAAAATAATATGCCCCATCTACTCAATAAAATTGTGGCAACAGATTACAAGCAATATCATTAATTACATTAAACAAATCAAAATTGATTTAGATTTACTCTATAAACTCCTTAATATTTACATATTCAAAAAGCCAAACTGCAATTTGCAATTAAAATTTTTATTAAAATTTAAACAAAAATATTGGGTATACTAGACAAAGATCTAGCACTATACAATAAAAAAATTATGTGATATCTACTCAATAAAAGTGTGGCAACAGATTACAAGCAATATCATTAATTAAATTCAACAAATAAAAATTGTGTTAGAATCACTCCATAAACTCTTTAATAGTAACCCATTCAAAAAGGTAATCTGCAATTTGCAATTAGAAATTAATTTAAATTTAAACAAAATATTGGGTATACAGGACAAAGACCTAGCACTATACAATAAATTCTATTCAATTATACTATTTTAATTTAACATTATCCATTAATATTTTTATTAGTAATGAGTATTATACCTGATTTCAGAATGACAGACAAAGATGAATCAATTCTTATTTTATTGCAGTCAAAAGAACAGGAAAGCATCTCATTTTAAGGATGTATTTGTAACAGTGTAAACTTCAAAAAGTATTTTACAGTCTTTAAAGAAAACCGTCCACATTTCCCGACGAAAGGTTCCATGTTTGTGTTCTGTTACATTGATTCACACCCAGAAAATCAGACAGCAGTTTAGACTCACTGTACTGTAATCAGTTCATAAACTTTGAAGAATCCAGCTCCAAGAAAAGTTTCTGAAACACCTGAAAAGATGCCTGGGATACTGGAGATTCAATGCATAGATCCAAGGATAAAGCATGCCCTGTGAACACCTTTAAGGCCTTAATAACAATACCAGCATCCTTTGGGCTTCCACTCCTAGAAGATCCATTCTTTACAATTATAGCCATCACAAGCTGCTCAAGGCCCGCCTCTTCATCTTTATCCTGCAACATTAAACAGCAAATATGTCTTAAAACCTTTATAAATGTATACAGCTTGAATATTGAAATAATCCACACATTAAACTTGTATATTAAAATGTTTTAAAGAAAACTGGAAGATATGTGCAATGGAGATCATCTGAGTTTGTGGCTTATTAGGTATGTTTGAAATGTGCAATAATATTGAAAACTGATAAAAAAATTCTCATTGGAATCACAATAATATCAAAAAATGTTTGAAAAGATATATAATCTATATTTATAATTAGGGCAAATCTTTTCCCTACATTTTTTTCTGTCACACGACAGTCACATATTTATTTGTTAACCAAGTTACTCACATGTGTATATACACACAAATACACTATATACACAATATAATATGTACAATATATTTATTTAATAATATTCCTCACCTTTTGTTGTGAATAAAGTTCTCCCTCAGCAATGTTTCACGTTGCCTGCAGGAAGCTGCAGTACGTTACAGGCCTTCATGAACACACAATTTAGATAATAGGTCGCGAAATTAATAGTGAATGTTCAATTTACATTATGTAGAAAGCTTAAACATTTTAAAAAGACAACTTATACATTTAATATCTTACTCACCTTTTGTGGAATTAAATGAATAATGTTATATTTCCCCTCAGTGATGATACTGTACTCGCGGGAAAATTCAACACAGGGCGTCGCAATTGAGCACACAATTAATTTACAGCGAAGAATAGTTTTACATTACCAATTTATTCGAATACTTTGTGGATATAGTTAACACAAAACTAAATAAACCGAAAAAGACCGCAGTAAAGTCACATTTATTTTTATAACACGAACCAAGCGAGAGAGCGAGCAGAATTTGTCATAATAGATACATACATGATACATATCTATGAGAGTTAGTGATAAGAGAACCCACCCATTCAGAGGAACAGTATGATTGGTCAGTTTTTCTGTCACTCAAAATGAGTTGCATCTGGACCACCAATCGCAGCATGCGAATCGACGAATGCATCCTAGATATGCGACCTCCTGGGTCCTAAAGCTGAAGTTACGTCCAAACCCAGTTCATATTAATCCTTACTGTAATTAATATTTACAAATTACAAACAAATTATACAAAGAAACCCTGCTTATAGACTTATTAGACTAAAGATTGCCCGTTAAATTTACCCGAAATGAATTTTATCCACAGTTTAAACACTACATTGACGTCACAGCCAGTGGAGATTTCAGCAACACTGGCCGAGGTGAGGCGACGTTGTCCGGTATATTTACGCGCGGAGCGCCCGCTGATTATCTGGAGGTCCCATCGCCACAAAACTCGAAGGAAATGTTTAAATAGGCGATATCTTTATGAACCTACTGCAGATTCTTGTTTAAAAAACATACATTCTCGACTGAAATGCTTTCAAAACTTAGAATTTTGGCACAATAACAGAAATATTTCCTAAATCCGTCTGCTCAGCGCTCACGACCTGCAATACAACCCGGAATGGTTTTTGATTTAAAACAGCTGATTAATATTACGTTGGATTTATTCAGTATTCGCTACATGCGCAGATACACAATAAGAATAGCTAAATCCTTCACAAAAACAATAAGTTGTTTTTATTCCAGTCATTTTTAAAGAATTTTAACACAAAAAAAATAACAAACTACATGAAATTAATTTTATTAAATAAAGTTTACATATTCAATTTAATAAAATCTACAAGCCTGCAGAATGACTTTTTACAGTGTATAAGCGCGGAGGGGAAACGCAAACACTCCTGCGGCGCCTTCGCCCTGTAAATGTGTGTGGGGCTGCCAGGTATAAGCGCATGCACACGGATCTCGCCGGAGAGGTAGAAGCACAGATGGGCATTTCTGCATGAATGCATCTCCTGGAGAGGTCAAAAGCAGTGGGTGTTGTTGGCAGCCTTTTATGCTGCTACACCAGCACCTCACAAACACACTCACACAGACTTTAACAAACATGCTTTCATTTAAAGTGTATATGAAAATGAAATCTTTCTCAGATAATGCCTGCTGTGCATTTTTTTTTAAGAAGACCTAAAGCTCCAGGGTAAAGCCCATTGCAAACTGCAAAATATCAATGATATTTAAACTGCAAGTATACATTTAGCTTGACTTGGTCAACAATTGACAGCAGTGAGTTGGCAATTTAAGTCACGGGCTGGCAATCCATGTCATGTAGTGACATCGGCAGTGACAGTGACAAAAGCAAAACCTTGGAACATCTAAGCACAAAACCAATTAATCGGCCATCAGTGAGAAAGCCACACTCAGCGATCCAAGACGGACAATTTTGCTTTACAATAAAAAAAAGAAATAATTTACTGTCTGCATATTTAGAGCCAGATGGCAAAACATCGTCCAATGTGCATGCAGAACACGTTCTTTAGTGTGTTTTTGTGTGTGCTTCTGGAGGTATTCCACGGATGATCTAGTGATCCAAAGAAAAGGAAGTAGAGAGAGAGAGAAAGAAAAGTGCTGAGTGGACTGAAATGGTCTGAAACAAAACCTTGCTTGGAAAAAAAGTCAGATTTCTTCCTTTCTTCTTCCTATAGACACATTCACAAACATTAAGTTTACAATTTTTGTTTATGCAATAGTAATGCACATAAAAATCTTGAAGGAATAGTTTACTCCATAATGTTTGAAAAAGGGGAAATAATCTATAATTTATTTATTTTTGTCACCACTATCATTGTTCCAATAGAGATGTATAGATTACAGATTTAATGGTTTACCGCCAGGGCTGTCATGATTATGAAATTTGGTTGACGATTAATTATTTAATAAATTGTTAAGGTTATGACGATTAATTGCCTATTAAAGGAATAGTCTACTCATTTTCAATATTAAAATATGTTATTACCTTAACTAAGAACTGTTGAATCATCCCTCTATCATCTGTGTGTGTGCACGTAAGCGCTGGAGCGCGCTGCGACGCTACGATAGCATTTAGCTTAGCCCCATTCATTCAATGGTACCATTTAGAGATAAAGTTAGAAGTGACCAAACACATCAACGTTTTTCCTATTTAAGACGAGTAGTTATACGAGCAAGTTTGGTGGTACAAAATAAAACGTAGCGCTTTTCTAAGCGGATTTAAAAGAGGAACTATATTTTATGGCAGAATAGCACTTTTGGGAGTACATCGACTCGCCCGAAAAGTCCGCTCCCCTTCTCACTCTCATAATGGGAGAGGGAGGGTGTTACTGCGCCAAATCGAAGTACTCCCAAAAGTGCTATTACGCCATAAAATATAGTTACTCTTTTAAATCCGCTTAGAAAAGCGCTATGTTTTATTTTGTACCACCAAACTTGCTCGTATAACTACTCGTCTTAAATAGGAAAAACGTTGATGTGTTTGGTCACTTCTAACTTTATCTCTAAATGGTACCATTGAATGAATGGGGCTAAGCTAAATGCTATCGTAGCGTCGCAGCGCGCTCCAGCGCTTACGTGCACACACACAGATGATAGAGGGATGATTCAACAGTTCTTAGTTAAGGTAATAACATATTTTAATATTGAAAATGAGTAGACTATTCCTTTAATTGCTTTTAAATTCTCATACATTTTTTGTTTATAAAAAATTATTTTCACATATTGTTGTGATTATTTAAATTAAATCTTAAGGTTTATCTGGCAGTAAATATTTATACACATAATACATTTTTAAAAGTAATCTGATACTGTCTCATTTATACAGGCGCTGCAGCTCCCCCTAGTGTATTTAGAGAGATGTGCAATCATTGCGGTGATCTAAAATCATCGCGATGAGGTGAAACAATTGCGATGAGATGATTATTTAAGCATTGTGGCAGCCCTATTAACCGCAATAAAAATGTCCAATGGTTAGTATTACCGTGTCATTTTTTTATTATTACAGATTAACCGTGCCAGTGTCACGGTTTGAAAACTCTTGTCCAGCATCAACCAATTAAAGCAATAAAGTGAGACAAACACTTTCATTCACATCTGCTTACATGTGTTTGTGATGACAGTGCCTCACTGACTGAATAAAAAAATTCATATTTCGGAAAAAATCTATTGACACATGTTTACTTAATTTTTCTTTAGACAGATCCATCTTTTCTATTCATTTTTCATTCAATTATGCGAACTGATAAGTTTAAAGATCCTTTCTACTCTGTTTCTTCCGCGATTGCAGGGTCATAAAGTAGACCCGATTTCTCACACCATACGCAGATGCTGATTTGTGTTTATATGAAAATCTGATTTACTCACTTGTGTTTTATTTGAACTAGATGAACATTGTCTCACGACCCCAAATGTGTCATGATTAATGTTAATGTTATTTATTTGATGTTTATGCAAACATTAATGCACTTATATGTTAAAAAAAAATATTTACATCATTTTTTTTTATTTCTAAAAATGTTTACAAAACCTGTGTTATTATGCAACACAAAAAATATTTTATTCTGGGAACTCATTTCCACATCAAAATCCAGATCTAAATGGGATAAACCCAGTAATTTAACATATGCTTGGTTGTTTTAACCCATTGTTGGGTCAAATATATAGATTTCTTGGGTTGATTTAACCCAATAGGAGGGTTT
Organism: Paramisgurnus dabryanus; assembly: GCF_030506205.2. Classification (NCBI taxonomy): domain Eukaryota; kingdom Metazoa; phylum Chordata; class Actinopteri; order Cypriniformes; family Cobitidae; genus Paramisgurnus; species Paramisgurnus dabryanus. The sequence goes on from NC_133353.1 coordinate 27,792,338, forward strand.
GTCCCTTTTTGACACAAGGTTAAAGTATCAACTTTATCAATATTATTAATTTTCCACTACATAAGACTTTTTTACGGGGGTCACACATAGGACGAGAAGCGCTATGTCGTGTCATTTATCTAAAAATCCAACACATTATTTTCTATGAATGTCTGACGTCAGCTGCTGCTCAAATCCCAACCGTGACACAAAGCGCCACTCACATTGTTTAACATTAAATAACATCATATTTGTCCAAAATCATTAATGATTTTAGACTCCGTCTAAGTTCGCGGTATTGAATGTGGACATGCGGTGTGCAACAGGCTTGTCGCCTGGTATGCGACTCCCTTTAATGTGCATTAGCTCTTCTTTGAATATTTATTATAGAAGTAGAAGTGTCCAAATGTGTGAACAAAATGTTCTTTTGAGTTGCCTTCTTTAATGAATTGGTTGATCTAGTTCACAAAACTGGTCTGAATGTTTCATTTATGAACCGCATTGATTCAGCTCTCACTGACTGAATGATTCTGACGTTTGACAGCTCAGTGGAGGGGAAAATTATCAGTGAATAATGACTTGAATATCAGGCTGTTGCAAAGCAATTGTCTGACTTCAGACGACTTGAAATATAGTGCTGGAGTCACATGAACCAGGTACCCATTATAATACATTTCTTGTGTTAAATAAAGGATAAAATCTGATATGTAATAAGATGAGGGTGAGTAAATAATGACAGAATTTTCATTTTTGGGTGAACTTTTCCTCTGAGCCCTGCAAATGAATGTTTAATAGCTATGAACCAGATGCAAGTCTGCAATATTACACACAAAGCATACAGTACATTTCCAAACGCTCTCTCTAACTACAGATGGTGTAAAAGAGGTGCTGTGCTGTCTCTTAAAACCCCAGCAGGCAGTGCAGATGAGAAGTTTAAGTCATACAGCTGGGGGAATTTGTATATATAATAAGGATGTGCGAGTAATAAGTGGAAGTGCAGGTTTCAATTATAAACATTATGGTAAGAATTAAAGCATAATGCAGCTATAGCCCTAATGTAAATTACGAAGTAACATATATTCAGTAACATGACTTTGCTTAAAGGGATACTCCACTTTTTGGAAAATATGCTCATTTTCCAGCACCACTTTTAGCATAGCTTAGCATAATTCATTGAATCTGATTAGACCGTTAGCATCGTGCTCAAAAATGACCAAAGAGTTTCGATATTTATCCCCATTTAAAACCTGCTGTAGATACATTGTGTACTAAGACCGATGGAAAATTAAAAGTTGCGATTTTCTATGTCGATATGGCTAGGAACTATACTCTTGGGACTTGGGTGATGTACTATGGGTGCAGCAGGCGCAATGATATTACGCAGCACTCAAATATGGTCGCCATGGTAACTTTCAATAGCTGGGGACTATTTTCAGGCACTGCGTAATATCATTAACTCTAGGCGAGCTGGAAAAAAACTATTTTCAAAAAAGTGGAGTGTCCCTTTAATTGTCTCTGCACTTGATGCATCAAAATCAAATTGCTTCCTTTATAATCAATAAAGCTGCCTACAAATTTCCTCATACCAGTGGGACTTTAGTTAACCACTGACCTGTTCTATTGTTAACATCCTGCTAGCCATCACATGTGTTAAGTTGATTTTTATTTGACAATATTTGGTTGAGATACAATGATTTGAAAATCTGGCATCTGAGGGTGAAAAAAAGGATAAAGTCTAAATTAAGTCTTTAGCAACTGCATCTTACAAATGAAAAGGTTTACTACTTGTTTACTGCTGTAATGACCTTGTGGACTGAATGGGGATACATAAAAAACAAACTTGAATGGGAAATCCTCGAAATGCGGGAAGCAACGATAGCATGTTTGTAGGCGAGTTTTTAGCCTATTCTGCTGCATCCTGTCACAGAAATAAAGATTTGATATATTTATGGTAGAAAATTTATAAAAAATTATCTTAACATAATGATCCCCATATGATTTTGGGCATAGAAGAAAAATCTAATTTTAGACCGGAGCAATGTATTTTTTGCTTTTTCTACAAATATACCCGTGCGACTTACAACTTGTTTTGTGGTCCAGGCAGGGCTCCAGACTAACTTTTTTCACTATAGGAGCACAGTGGCCCCCAACTGAAAATTTTAGGGGCGCAACCAGAAAATTTAGGGGCACACACCCTGAATCAACATGCTTACCAAATATTCACATTTCTAATTATTTAGACTGTATTACTAATAAATACTTTGATAGATGCAGAAAGTACAATGTGCCGTTTCAAATTCAGTGTCACATAACAAAAAAAGGTAAAATTTCCCATAATCCCATGTAGTGGAAAATTCAGTGGCACACTCTCAAATTTTGGTGGCAAAATGCAACCATTTGGTGGCAGTCTGGAGCCCTGGGTCCAGGGTCACATGTTACACATTTAATAAATTAATAACCTCAAAACCAGTGCTTTCTTCATAGCAAAACTTAATTAAGTGGTAAAAATGTCTGAGGATTTACAAAAACAAAACTTAATCTGCACTTTACCCTTAGCCTTAAAGACGTAAATGTTAATAATATGGAACACAATCAGGAGAGACTTTAACTCTTTCCCCGCCATTGACGAGATATCTCGTCAATTAAGAGAAAACGCTTCCCCGCCAATGACGAGATTTTCCGTCTTTCCGCAACTTTTTAAAACCGGAAGTATTCCCTATCGCAAGCGGCTGCATGTCCGTGTCTGTTTTCAAGATTGCTCTGAATGGGATCTCTATGAAAAGTCCGTCACAAAAATGGAATTATCTCTGCTTTTTGCTCAAAATGTGGTGTTTTTGCAGAAACCTACCCATATTCAAAAGCTGATTACAAAAGAACCACTGAAGGTAGGAAGAAAGTTTTTTTTTGTTTGGAAGCAGAGGGTCTGTTCTTTCATTTGGTATATTGTATGTTTATATATTTAAAGAAGAACATTTTCTGGAAGGCATTAAACTTTTTTGAAAATCATGAAAAACGCTGGCGCTGGCTGGCAACTTTTTAAAAAAACGCTGGCGGTGAAAGAGTTAATTTTAATTATTTTATTGTTGTATTTTATTTACTATTCAAATGAAGGAATTTACCAAAAATAGCCTGTAGCATTTACTTTTCGCAAACCTTGTGAGCGTGCGATCCCAAACGCCGTGACATCGCACCAAATGTTTTTTTATTGGTTTATTAAGTACAAACAGGCGAGTTATGAAAAACTGAGTGTGAGGGGTTTGTTCACTTCACACAAAAGATCTTGGAAAGAGATGACTAACTGTAGTAGCGTTAATTCCACTGTCTATAATAGCCTAATGAGATCACTTTTTTTCCACCGACATCCGACAACTTTGACCGGTTAATGTTGTAACGGTCAACCATGGGTCAAACGATCGTCGGTTAACATCCCTAAACTGAGCGTTTGTTTTAAATTAAGGGGACAATCCAGAGGTCTTTTGTGCTGAATAAGTGCTAAACCATAAAATATATAAAACGATATATATTTCTGGTCAAACTGCCCAGCACTACAATTCACCAATTTTACTGTTTAATCCTTCAAGCCCACCTTAAGCTTACTGCTGACTGGTTTGTGTTACTGAACCTTCTAATAAGGTTGCATCTTTGACACATTCAATCAGTGTAGACAGACACGTCCGGTAAAGGTGAGGTGTTATCAAAACCTGCTAATAAAGCTGCTGACAGTATACATTTGCAGCACCAGGTAATGTCAGCGGCTGCACACATACATAGCAACAAACTCCAATGCATAGTACTGCTAGTAGGGCCTGGGAGCATTATGTCAAGCAATGTCTGTTGTGTAATTAGGGCTCTGTAGTCGGTTTTAAGAATATGCTGATGAGAGTAAGAAGCTCTTATGTTCCTAGAAAAAGCAATGCCCTGGGGACTTGAAGGCAGTTTGACAGAAGAGAGGGCGCTGGTGGGAAGTGTGCTAAAGAATAAACTCAGCTAAATGCGGTTTCTCCTCAGGCCACGTTCACCAATTTGTTCCGTATTCATCCTGTGGTAAGGCTGGTTGTTAAACAGTTTATGCTGTTGGTTTGGCATTCATACTGCTAAAGAACTCGCCAGATGACGTGAACAGCAGTTTTTCAAAAAACAAAAAAATCAATGATAGTGCTAGTCATATTCAAATAGTATATTGATTGAACGAAATACAAAAGAAAAGGAAGATTATATTCTTGTGGCTCTAAGACACTTTTAGGAATCATGTTAGAGAGCAGCAAGCATTAATACTAACTCAGCAAAGCTTACCAGAATTAGGAATTTGGTTGGGTGGTGAATAACAAATTTTTCAGTGGTGTGACAAACTCAGCACATATCATTTGACTTTACAGGGACTTTAACAAGGTGTGTTGTTATCACAAAGCATGCATGTTAATGTTTAATCTCAGTTCTGTCTTTATTGTGCTCGTACGCCAGGTGCTTATCCTCAGGTTAAACCAGTAGGACTGTCAGTATTTATTTATCATAACATACTATTTATAAGAAAAGCATCCTCAAAGCATATCGTTCAGCTGCTTGGTGTTATGGGCTTGCTGGTGACTTCTACGTACTGTATTGGAGGTCAAATCTGTATCAAATCTGCATACAGCTTACACAGAACGACTAGATCAATAGTGTCTTGTTTGACAAATGACAACAATATCGGGCCTCTGAGCACACAACCCACACACAAGTAAATGAAATGCTTGAGAAACGAGTAGGCAGAAGAAACAAGACTATCTGTTAATATAACAGAGGCGACCACAAGCTACATGCACCAGTGTAAAGGTTGGCAGAGCTCTTTACAGATCATAATTCTAATCAAAAAACTAGATATGAAAAACTGGCACCGTAATGTTATGCTTGGCCTCTGTACATTGTAGCCTGCCAAAACGGTTCATGTCTACAATATTCTACAGTAGTATCAAGTTTAACAGGGTCATTTTAATTGACATGCTGTGCTTTGCTAAAATTTTGTGGTGTGGGTAGGAAGGTGATATGGTTTTATTGAATAACTGTGTGTGATTCGGAGATATTGATCCCTTTTTAAAGTTAATTCCATTGGACTTTTTTTAGATCTGCTAGGCGCACATCGAAGATCCAACCACTCAGAAAAGTTACAGCACACGTCTTCTGGATAAGCCGAAAGATTTTAGGTATCATTCATGTGTGTAATACAAAAGCCATGGGACTACTATGCACTTTCTCAAAAAGAAGAATATCTTTACAGATTTTGCCTCGAAAGCACCACCGATTAAAAGTTGTGAATTTAACAAACAAATTACCACCTAGCTGAATCCTTTGAGAAATAGGCTTGCACAACATACACACGGGTTATCTGATAGAAGCGACATCGTTCATATAATGAGAAGTAGATAATGCAATTTGCAAAAGAAAAGATCGATGGTCTGTTTATTAAATGACAATATTGCCATGTACCCAAAAGGCTTTCAACCCACAGGTGATAAAATTTGCTTGAAAGGGAACCGTTTATATTTCATTTGATTATACAAATATAGAACATTGCTCTTAGTAAACTTTACAAACTTTCAGATTGTTTGATTCTTGACATACACTCACCTAAAGGATTATTAGGAACACCATACTAATACTGTGTTTGACCCCCTTTCGCCTTCAGAACTGCCTTAATTCTACGTGGCATTGATTCAACAAGGTGATGAAAGCATTCTTTAGAAATCTCCATCATCTTGCAGTTGATGGAGATTTGTGGGATGCACATCCAGGGAACAAATCTCCCGTTCCACCACATCCCAAAAATGCTCTATTGGGTTGAGATCTGGTGCCTGTGGGGGCCATTTTAGTACAGTAAACTCATTGTCATGTACAAGAAACCATGATTCGAGCTTTGTGACATGGTGCATTATCCTGCTGGAAGTAGGCATCAGAGGATGGTTACATGGTGGTAATAAAGGGATAGACATGGTCAGAAACCATGCTCAAGTAAGCTGTGGCATTTAACAATGCCCAAATGGCACTAAGGGGCCTAAAGTGTGCCATGAAAACATCCCCCACACCATTACACCACCACCAGCAGCCTGCACAGTGGAAACAAGGCATGATAGATCCATGTTCTCATTCTGTTTACGCCAAATTCTGACTCTACCATCTGAATGTCTCAACAGAAATTGAGACTCATCAGACCAGGCAACATTTTTCCAGTCTTCAACTGTCCAATTTTGGTGAGCTTGTGCAAATTGTAGCCTCTTTTTCCTATTTGTAGTGGAGATGAGTGGTACCCGGTGGGGTCTTCTGCTGTTGTAGCCCATCCGCCTCAAGGTTGTGCGTGTTGTGGCTTCACAAATGCTTTGCTGCATACCTCGGTTGTAATGAGTGGTTATTTCAGTCAAAGTTGCTCTTCTATCAGCTTGAATCAGTCGGCCCATTCTCCTCTGACCTCGAGCATCAACAAGGCATTTTCGCCCACAGGACTGCCACATACTGGATGTTTTTCCCTTTTCACACCATTCTTTGTAAACCCTAGAAATGGTTGTGCATGAAAATCCCAGTAACTGAGCAGATTGTGAAATACTCAGACCGGCCCGTCTGGGACAACAACAACAATGCCACGCTCAAAATTGCTTAAATCACCTTTCTATCCCATTCTGAAATTCAGTTTGGAGTTCAGGAGATTGTCTTAACCAGGACAACACCCCTAAATGAATTAAAGCAACTGCCATGTGATTGGTTGATTAGATAATTGCATTCATGAGAAATTGAACAGGTGATCCTAATAATCCTTTAGGTGAGTAAATTTTCTGGTTGTATTCTAATAAAGGTGAGAAATAATTATATATGCTCAGTATCAGGGCTGAATCAAAATATTCGATTATTCGAATATTCGTTCGGGGTTGGAATTCAATTTTCAGTTTTGATATTTGAATATTCTTTTTTACAGTATTATTAACGTTAATGCAGAACCCTCTGCCAAGCAGGAACTTGTCATGCGAGAAGTCGATAAGAGGAATGTTTCTAGACATAATAAAAATGCAAACAGCAGACACGCAGAGATTCTTGTCTTCTTTAAGAGAAAAATATGTTCAAGCTCAAAAAAGGTATTCGGACCAGCCCTACTCACTATACCATTGCAAAAATAACAAATATAACGGTGACATGGTGGCCTAAAATGTTTGCACAGTACTGCACAATACTCTGACTTGCTTATAATGCAATTAACATATATTTTCTATGTGTTACTTATGATCTCAAAACATTTGTCAGTCCTTTTTATTTTTTCATCAGGCAGTCCTAACAGATCGGAACTCTATCGGCAATTGCTCTGCAGATCCTTAATGCAAGTTTCGCCACATAAATGACAGAATAATAAAGATAAAAATACAGCAGACCTTATGCCAGACAAGACCCAGGAGAAGTTCACTCAGCGCTGGGCCTGATGGTGCTTGCACATCTTCACACTTCACTCTACACGCAAATCTTTTCATCACAGGGGTGATGAGTTTCAGGATCATTAGGCCTTACTATTCTGCACCAAATTACTGCATGTATGCAAGTGTAATTTGGCTGGTAAAGAACCGAGTCTATGCAGTGACCAAGAAGGACTGAAGCAAACCGACAATTGGTAATGCCTTAGCGACAGATTTGAGGGTGTGTTCTTGTGTGTTATAGAGAATCTGCCTGACAGATGGTTTTCAGTCGATTTTGGGCAGAAACTCAAGCTGATTTGGAGATGGTTCTATTGGTTTGAAGGCAGTTGGCGGAGGGTGGTCGTACTGAGCCGAAGGGATGAGACCAGCCACAGCGCTACCGACTGATCACTGCTGCTCTCTCACTTCATCCAGGATTATGTGATAGGCTACTCAAAATCTCTTAAAATATTTGTTAATAAAATGAGGCTTTCACAGTCTAAATCCGCACCTAATCAAACATGTGAATCAAAAGCAGGCCACAATTATTTACAAGTCAAAAAAAGACGGACCTTTTCTTTCAACCCAACATGCTGGGTTGTTTTAACCCATTGTTTGGTCAAATATAAACATTTTCACTAAACCCAACAGCTGGGTTTGTCCGTTTTTTGACCCAACACTGGGGTCAGCGTTTTTTAGAGTGCATTTTAGATTATGAAAAATATAATTTAACATAAGTTTTTTCGTTATATAAAGAAATGTAAGAAAAAAACCCTGAGGTTTCTTAAAGTGGACATTTCATAAGACTTTTTTTAAGAAGTCAAATAGATCTTTGGTGTCCCCAGAGTGATTATGTGAAGTTCTAGTTCAAATAATAGATAATTTATTATAACATGTAAAAATTGCCACATTGTAGGTATGAGCAAAAATTTGCCATTTCTGGGTGTGTCCTTTTAAATGCAAATGAGCTGATCTCTGCACTAAATGGCAGTGCTGTGGTTGGATAGAGCAGATTAAGGAGCGGTGTTATCCCATTATGACATCACAAGGGGAACTATTTTTTCACATGCTTGCAGAGAATGGTTTACTAAAACTAAGTTACTGGGTTGTTCTTTTTCACATTTTCTAGGTTGATAAAAGTACTGGGGACCCAATTATAGCACTAAAACATGGAAAAGACAGATGTTCATGTACTTCTATACAAGACTAAATTAGTAATTTAAAATAGACAATTAAGTTGGTCCATCTATGTGACTCATGGATACATGAATGAAGCAACCATAATCCTCGAACACTAACTGCCGTGTGGGCCTAAGAGAGCAACAATTTCCTAACCTAGTATTCACCTTAGAAGTGAACTTTGTTATACTGTATTTGGCAGAGGAACGGTATCAGATTAGATCACATAATATAACAGTTATGAGTTGACTTTTGTACAATACGTGGCCAAGTGTAAATAGCCGATAGCAAAGCTATCTGAATCAAGACACATGAAGGAACCCTGTGTAAATATCCTCTAGGTACCGGTATGGTAGCAGACCAGGAAACAGCAGCAGGGTTCCCACACCTTAGTTAACTTCAAATTCAAGGACCTTTTAAGGACTTTTCAGGTCCAATACTCTCAAATTCAAGGACTAAATTACTTTGCGTTACTTTTTAAGATAGATTGTTAAGGTAACTTCCCTTCCGAGGGAACTCGCGCTGCGTCACTGCAGTGGCACTTTGGGGACGCGTCCAAGGGTAAGTGTGTCTGAATGTGTACAGTATATCAAATTCAACCAATGGTGAGGCTTAACGACAAAGACAGGGTGACGCGGGAGCCAAGAAGTATGCTGCTAGCTGAAATATTGCCAAAGACGGCGTTACAGGGACGCAGAAAGTTTGGCAAGGGAGACGCAGCATCAAACAGTCAAACAGATACGTATCCCGAGACGTTTTCATGTGTCAAACACAACTATACAAAAAAGCATTTTGGTATGAATCAACATTTGCATACAGAAGATATAAGCATTTAAAGCGAACAGTTTAGCACGTGTGCTTAAAAAGTCTAGAATTTTTATGATTTTATCCTACACTACACAGGGAATAAAAAATTTTTTCCCAGAAAATGTCTTGCATAAAATAGATTCAAGCACTTTCAATGACCTGTATCTATGTATGCATATTTTCAAAAACTTCACAGGGCCTTGAATTATTTCCCCCAGATTCACAAACTTTTAAGGATTTCAAGGACCCGTGGGAACCCTGCAGCAGGTTTGCAATCCTGGAGCTGGGCTAATAAAGAAAATGTAATTGCCGGGCAATAAAATGGCTCATAAACTAAAATATTGTAAATGCAACGTTAATAATATACAACACATGACAACCATGACTTCAATTACTAATCGTTTGGCACAGCTGAAACATGTTTCCTTTAGATCTTGATACAAGATTATATCTCAATAGATCTCGATACAAGTGACCAAGTCAGTTTAATTCTGAAATTTACTATTTTCTATATAAAATCATCATAAATATAATCAGTGGCGGCTCATAACTGCTCATCCGAGGGGTGCTAATTTAAAATAAGTGCTCGGAGTATCATGCGTGTAGCTTGCCATTTTTTTTTTATATGTGTGTGTTGCGTCATGTGAACCATGTGCATCAAGTGTTTTTTTCAAAATAAGTGCCTGCTTATGATAAAAGAGATGCTCACGTTCACAAAATACACGCAAGACACTCATTTAACAGTAAACTCTGATTACGCATGAGATTATGCGAGTATCAGGCAAATGCGAGCGTCTCTTTTATCATAAACCCTTTAGATGCGTCTGCAGCAAGCACTTATTTTGACAAAACACTGATGCACAAGGGATCACTCGATGCGCAGAACACATATATTGAAAAAAGGAACCACACACATGACGGGCTACATACATGTTGGGACGAACTTTGCATCGAGCGCCCTGGAAAAAAGAATTCACAGGCCGCCACTGCATATAATGTAAAGATTATTCTGTAAAAATATCATATATCTTTAATAGTTACTGCGCAAGGTCGTGTCAAAGGCATGAAATTATGAAACTATTCAGCCAAAAATAGCAATTGCATTTTCGGTGTTCGGCCAAATAAATGAAAAGACTGAATAAAGAATTCCGAACGATAAAATTTTTAAAGATGCGATCAAATAGAAACCAGCTTAGAGTATGAGGCACACCTGCTTTATAAATGCGCAAACAGTGAAAGTGGAAGCATTGTTTTGGGCCGAATAGTTTCTGTTGCCGAACATTCGGTGCATCCCTACTTTATTAAAATAATAAAGAATCATTAAATTAAATTCTGTTAAGTGTGTTTGGAATATAAACGGCAGAGACATTAAAATCAAAAACTGTACTAAACTCAACTGACCCATCTAACCCTTCAAAAATATCCCTTCAATCTGCCTTTTTTCAGCCCCTAACATCAAGTAATCTTTCACATTGGTTTTTTTTTTGAATGCACAGCATAAACAAACCTGTCAGTTGCAATTTTATCATGTATCCACTAGTCAACATCACCCCGCTGAGTCCTTGACATCTGTATACAGAAATAAAATCTGCCTTCTCCAAACCCACAGCTTGAAAAGCTTAAAATGATGAGCTCGAAGATCACATCAAGCCTAAGGACTCTGACAACACCATACCCTGAGAATACGGTGAAAGAAGTCTCTATGCGCTACAGCATGCGTAGGAGCTTTCCCTCCAACACGCATCGCTCCAAGACAATTAATCAGAGACCAAAGACAATAGGCTTTTGTCTGCAGTGTCTTCGGCCTGAGTTGTGCTACTGTTGACACTGTGGAGAAAACTTAAAATATGCTGCAAGGGCAAACCATAAAACTATACCAGTCATCAAACTGTACACCTTTCCTAAATTCTAACCTTAACTAATCGTAAAAAAAACCATAAAACAGTCTGTCGGCTGGAACCAAAGGACTATTTCTTCAGGGCACATATGAAATGGACCACAACTCTATGTCTGGAGGAGAAACATAAAAACTGTGATGAATTGTGGAGGAGTTTGCAGTCGCAAGTAACACGGCAGACTGATCCACTGCTGAGGGCAAGAATGCGAAATGGAAAAGTTCTCATCAAGACCATAAAGGGCTTCTTTTTGGAAATAAATGGCACCCACACCTCTAACTTCTAAAAAGGAGACATAGAGATAATGAAGCGGCTGGCGGATGTTTATCGACTATTATGAATTCTATTTGATCTTGCTTCTATCGTCACTTGTTTGCCAAAACCACAAACCTCCATTGTGCTGCTGGTGCCGAGGGTGGGCAGGACAGCAGAAGCAAAATGACAAGGAAGCAAGCGGGCAACAGATGGGAAACAGAGTGGCCAATTACACAACGCTATAAAAATCGTTGGGTCTGGGGCATGAGAGGAGGATATGAGGTGATTCATTCAGACAAATGATACGTCTCTCGCTGGATGCCTCCTGCTAGAACCTGGTATATGGCATGGTAGGTTCCCCGCTAACATACAAGTTAGGACCCATACGGAAAGTACAATTGTAAGAACATTAATGCGGCACACAAACAGCACAGAAGAAGCTGTTCTGTGAATTAATAACTGTGACTGATCTCAAATAAATGCTGTAATTTCAGAAAACATAAAGTGCTTGCCGTTCGGTAGGCCAAAGGCATTTTGAAACTTCGTAAAGCATCTATGTGCTTGCCTCCCAAGGGCATCCCTGCTGCCCTGAAATTTCCCCATCTAGAAAAGCCTGTTTATGCGTGACTGTTAATGCTCACAAAAGGCGCTCTGATCGCACCAATAAACCGTGCAAATCGTTGAATTACCGAAACATCCATTTGCACCGAACTCAAGTGAGAAGCGACCGCAGTGTCCGTCACTGGGCATGCTGATTACCATGCATGTCAGTGCCTCACTAAAGTGACCGACCAGCTTACATCTCAGTCTAGACCTCTGCCATAAAACTGACTAAATATATTTCCTGTGTTTTTTTTTGTAAATTAAAGTGTAAGCCATAGGGTGTTTTCACATCTGTAGTTCGGTTCATTTGTTCCAGACCAAAACAAAAATGATACATTGTAGCTTTTTTAGCAGTTTTGGTTCCTTTTCACACCACACTGATTGCTCTGGTCCACACCAGTTGAAACAAACCAAAATTCAGTCATGTGACGTATTTCCTAAACTGCTTCTCGATTGGTCAGAATCAACGTGCGCGAAATTCCAACGGAACCCCGGAAGTAAACAAAAAGGAGGAAAATACAGCAGACACCATGGACATACGACTGCGTGCTGCAATTGTCTAGGTGGCTGTTATACATAGTTTGCACTCTAGACAAACCGTTCATTTTCAGAATGAATCGCGGATGCGGCTTGAAAACAACGTTTTAATTCACTAGAAACGGCGAAGACACCAAATTCCTGAGGCTTTAAGGAGCTGTTTTTTTTTTGTTCTACAGAGCATGTTTCATCACTACGTTGACCCAGACGACGATATGTTTGTTCTGTGGCGGCTACCATATGCGTTTTGAAATGAAGGGGTGAGCTATTGGTTGCAATTTGCAATCGCACCACTCGATGTCGCAAAAATTTACGCACACTTTTTTCAATTTACACCTTCTTTAAATTAGCTGTTCCTAATGAAAAGACACGCAGATAAGACACTACAGCTAACATTTGACAGTAAAACGACCAATCATCATTCACTTTTTAGTGTGGCAACGTGCATCAAAATTTTATTTAACCCATTCCCCGCCATTGACGAGTTAAGAGAAAACATTTGCATGAAAAACTGTAATATCACGATTTATTAAAATTTATTGAAGCAAAAACCATTTATTAATTTTACACTCCGTATATGTTTTGATAATCGTTTTGAATCTCGCAAAAATGCAATTATTTCAGATTTTTGCTAAAAATTTTGTCTTTTTTAAGAAAAATACCCTTTTTAAGAATGTATAAGCAGAAAAAATATAGATAAGATGAAAAAAATCCCGTGTTTGTTTAAAAGCAGAGGGTCTTTTCTTTCATTTGATATATTTGTATGTTTATATGAAAACTTTCCTGGAAGGCATTTTGTGAAACTTTTGTGAAAATCACAAAAAAATGCTTTTCAAAAAAAGTCTGGCAGGGAATGAGTTAGCGTGAGGTGAAAGATTCGCAGCCCAGCAATAGCTTCAGATGGGGGAGATGTGAAATAAACACAACTCAAAATATTTAACCTTACATTACAAACAACCACAAATCAGGATACTGGTAGTTTGAATTTCTATAGGCCTACGTTATGCATTAAAACGTATTTAGTTTATTTTGTACAAATTTTATGCACTTAACTCTTTCCCCGCCATTGACGAGATATCTCGTCAATTAAGAGAAAACGCTTCCCCGCCAATGACGAGATTTTCCGTCTTTCCGCAATACCGCTATTATCCACCAGGTGGCGCCCTTCCGCAACTTTTTAAAACCGGAAGTATTGCCCTATGGCAAGCTGCTGCATGTCCGTGTCTGTTTTAAAGATCGCTCTGAATATGATCTCTATGAAAAGTCCGTCATAAAAATGGAATTATCTCTGCTTTTTGCTGGTGTTTTTGCAAAAACTTACCCATATTCAAAAGCTGATTGCAAAAGAACCACTAAAGGTAGGATGAAACGGTTTTTTTTGTTTGAAAGCAGAGGGTCTGTTCTTTCATTTGGTATATTGTATGTTTATTTATGTAAAGAAGAACATTTTCTGGAAGGCATTAAACCTTGGTGAAAATCATGAAAAACGCTGGCGCTGGCTGGCAACTTTTTTTAAAAATGCTGGCGGTGAAAGAGTTAAGATAATTCGTAATCCTCTTTCCGTATTCATAAATATTGCATAAATCTTCATTTTGTTTCACCTCTTTTTGTTTGTCGGCCTCATAACAGTCACATTGCTTCCGGCCATAAAAAACCCATATCGGTCAACCACTATTTTCCTCCCAGCACTATATACTCTTGTTTATGATCACAAGACTGGTCAATAACGTACAATCCTGGATGAACAACCATTTATCTCCACACTACATTTCATGTACTATTTGTTTGAAACCTAAATAGCATTGTGCTGTTTTTGTTATTTCTCCTGCCAGTTCTGCAAACCTCTACAAAGGAAAAACAAAAGCACCTGAAATGAAATCTTAATAAACTAACCTTCGTTGTTTTTCCCTTGACAGGTCTGCAAATCTCTTGACTACCAAGGGAAGGTGAACCGGTGGTGCAAAACGAAATCAGCTATACAACAGCATATCATATATCATTGTGTACTATAACAACTAATGCAATAATGGTGTTTCTCAACATGACTGTGAAATAAGTGTCCATTAAATGTTCCAGTGTATTTCCTTTGTACAACCAATGTACTGTAGCTGGCACGAACGGCAATACAACTCTTGATCCCAATTAAGACAACCTTTGCTTGTGCTTAAATACAAAAGGGGTTTGCAACAACACTATGAGGATTAGAGAAAAATTAAGTCGACAAATCCATTGATCAGATTATCTCTCCTAGATCATCCTTGTCTTACACTTACTCTCGCTGAAACATGATGATGCTACTTTATGGTGTCTAAACTGCAGTCAATTGCCGAGATCAACCACTCAATTGTAGAATGAATGAGAAAATGACAAAAGAAGCAAACCGCAAAGAAAAAGAGATATATAACAAGTTAAATAAAGAAATTATAAGGTGGGTTAAAGAGAGGATGCTTTTGCTAAACAATACTTGCCCAACCTTTACTATCTGCCAGTTTGCACTTATTTTTTGCACTGCTCCAAAAAGATGGAAGTGAGGAATGAAAAAGAACAGAAGCCAGAATGTGACATATCTTCGCTCAGCACCCTGTCTCTCTGACATCAATGACACATTAAATAAGCATTCGACTCCTGTGCCCATGAAAACCACTGACAGATGATAAACAATTCATGATCATAGAGCTTTTGAGAAATAGGACAAACATGCACAGATTTTCAATTTCGCATGGACAAGCCAGCAGTTGTCTTAGCTTGCAATATTTTTACACATCTGGAAGATTCTTTTAGCCAAAGCATTACAAGGTATACATTTTATTAGCATGTGTTTTCTATGGGATTAAACCCTAGGGTGGCCATACGTGCCATTTTCGCAATGATGCGCCCTGGTCAAGATTTCGGCTGCATCCTCCGGAAGTTGCATTTGTCGACCGCATACGTCATTGACGTTCTCACATTTCAGTTAAATACATTATGAAATTAAAATGTATTTTTTCTAAAACATGTTTCATTCTTACCTTGAAATGTAATGGTTGCTTTTTTTAAATAAAACCGTAGATGACGTATGCAGTCGACCAATGCGACTTCCGGAGGATGCATTGACCTTTCTGTTTGCTCTACAAATCAAGCTATATGTAGAAGATAATGTTAGAAAAAACTATGGCATGTGTGTAAACTGACACACCTGAACACATATTAATGCATGCAAACTCTAGCATCAAGACCTCGGTTTTCTATGTGGCTTAAAATTTTGCTGCGGGTTTTGGTGATTTTGTTTTGAGTAGGTGGTGCAGCCCACCTCTCACATCTTTTCAGTGGGTGCAGGGCTGCTAGCCATGAGGTGGCTGAGATCTGCACACAAAACCATCAATCGAAACAACTTAGGTGTTCGATTCGGCTTATGTAAACAGCACTGGAGTGAGGCAAATATTTTACTACTTCGCTAAGTGCTAAAGTTCAAACAGGAAGAGTGAAAGGTTTGGCATGGTCTCATCAAACATTCTCTCTAAACATTTTATAGTACACATTGGTTAAAAAGAAATGGACAAATGCACAGCGGTAAATGTGGGATTGGAAAAGCAATTTTCAGAGGGCAGAAGAGACAAAAAGATGAGAAATAACAGAGTAATGTAATGCAGTCATAAAAATTGAATTAACTGTAAAAGGAGTATCAGAAAGAACTGAAAGAAATTTCAAAGAATTCAAAAATTCTGGATAAAATGATTTAAAAGAACAGGCTGCACAATAAATGAATTTCCAATCGCAATGTGGCCTATAGTGGAATTACTCTGAGGTTTAATTAAATATATACTCTGCATGTGCTGCACGTTTTAAAGAGAATAAGTAATGCTCTGTTGCGTCTGAAAAGTTTTCACCATATGAAGGCTCCAGAGGTGCTGTGAGAGTTCAGATTGTATTTCAGCATTTGGCATCATTTGGAATGGAGAGCTTTCTAAAATCATTAAACAAACAGAAACCCAAAGACCTTCACTTGAGAATTTCTGCCAAAATAAAAGATTATTTAACTGTATTTGCTAAACCGAAGAAATGAGAACGTAAATCGCACAGTAGGTAGCAGTGTTGACAACAAGAAGGTTCATGGTTTGAGTCCTATTTGTGCTAAAAGGCCTTTCGGTGTGAAGTTTGCATGCTCTCCCTGTATCAGTGTGGGTGTCTTTTGGGTACCACAGTTTCCTCCAGTCTAAAAAGATGCAAATTTAGTAAAATGCAGTCAATAATGGCGCTTTCCATTGCATAGTACCCCACGGTCAACTCACCTCACTTTGGCTTGGTTAGCTTTTCCATCGAGTTTAGTATCACTTCGGAGTGGGAAGGATTATAGGCATGTCGTTATATTTGCGCTGCCTACTGCTGTGACATCATACAAGTGAGAGCATTGTTGGAATGCTATACATCCCCATACATTCATTTATTTCTCAGTCTGCCACAAAATTTAAATTGACCACCACAAATAGATGTTTGCACATCGCATTTATCACTACGTCTGTCTCACATGACAGTTTCTGTACAAACACCTATGGCGTCAGTTGACGCGCTCCGCTGAGCCTCATTTAAGCATATACATTCGGACGTGTGCGTCGCGAATGTGCCGCCACAAACTGCAAGTCTGGAAAAAAGTGGTATAATGTTCCTGATTGTCAACCTGTGGATGTTTTTCATTGCTAAAAGGGAGTTTAGGAACTTACAGCAAAGCACAGATGACAACAGGTTTACTTGAGACAGCGCAAGCTAGCACGAAGATAAAGCTAATCTTTTGCATTATAGCGATGACACTAGTGACAATTCTCTCAGGCCAATCAGTGATCTACAGTGTTTTCGCGTCACGTTTTGGTGCCCACAACCGAGGTGGTACTAAAAAAGTATTGGGTACTACGTACTGCACCCAGTGGAGAAGCCCCCAAAAGTAAGCTGACCGAACCAAACTGTGGGGTATTATGCAATGGAAAAGCACCATAAGTGGCCATCTATCCAGGGTCTACCCTGCCCCCCATGACCCTAGAGCAGTGTTTCCCAAACCTGGTCCTCGAGGCCCCCTTCCCAGAAGGTTTTAGATGTCTCCTTATTTAACACACCTGATTAAACTCATCAGCTTGTTAGGGAGACATGTTTACCATTTTGGAAGGAGGCTGATAAGTTGAATCAGGTGTTTTAAATTAGGAGACATCCAAAACTTTCTGGGAGGGGGGCCTCGAGAACCAAGATTGGGAAGCACTGCCCTAGTGGACAAGCCAGTTTGAAAGACTCATTGTTAAAATATATAATGATTATATGGTAAAATCAAATTTTTCACTGGCCCGACTGGGCATAAATAAAATATGCCTGATTGATCATTGTCTTTATTGTTTTGACCCATGTCAATAACTCATATTTTACAACTATCACATGGCCAAGGGGATTTTTCTACAAAAGCACCCTCAATATGTTTCCTGTGGTGTGGACTTTTCGTTACGCCTTCCTTGTCACAGATCTGGAGGATGAAATATGAAGTGCAAAAAGACAGCAAGGACAGTCTAAGCCAAGGCGGCATACAGACCAAAGATAAGACAGCAGGTGCAGCTATGAGCTATGAGAAGTGTATTACATACGGTGTTCTTAGCCCCTGATATCCTGTATAAAGTACAGTCTGACAGTGTTGAAGATATCAATCAGCACAAGGTAAAATCCAATCATGGCAATCTAGATATATCTCTCTCAATCCTCTTAGTATGACAATCCTTCAAGCCTGCTATAAGGATAACAGTATGCTGACACATAGCCTAGCTCTTGAAATCGCCAACCATAGCTATGATCCAACTTGACACGTCTAAACCTAATGCCTCTTGAGGACTAACACTTTGCGGATGTTACACCCTACCCCTGCAAATCTGGTTGTTTTCAATATCCAATAGACATACAGTATGCTTTTCTGACCCTACTTCTGTTGCGCTTTACACAAAGATCCATCAATCGCTGTGAGCACCGCAGAGATTCTTAATCGTCCCACAGAAGCCGTTAGCAATCCACAAGACACCTGGGATGCTGTTGAGCATGCACCAGTTAAGCTGAGACAGCATATTATTGCTTGGTAACTGCTGAGCAATGCAGACTACAGGACTGCATGATTCAAAAAAATTTCCATGCTCCTTACCCTGGACACAGGTCCCTTGGGATTTGAGCATAATACTCTGTTTTGCAATGTGCCTCAAGTTTATTTGTGTGTCAGAGGGTGTGTTAGCGTAGGGCTGGGTGGGGTAGGGCTCAACCCAGGTGGGGCAAGGTGTGTTTGTTGGCACAAAGGTGTGGGGTTAATTATAGGGTCTAACAAAAACATTGAATATGCCGAAACATAACTTTGACAACAATAAATACATTCTAATGGAATAAATGTATTGATAGTATAGACGGCTTCAGCAGTAACAACATAAACAATAGGGCTGTGACGGTGACAGTATTTTATGGAATGTTATATAATGTGCGTATGTGTGCACGCGCATGTATGTATGTGCACACGTGCATTGATTCATATAGGCTTATATATAATGCATACATATATTTTAAAATCTAAAAATGAAAACAAGGATCAGATATGCCTTTCTTAACAAACATGGGTATTCACAGGTGCCGTTTTTTCCGCTGGTGGGTGCTCGTCACAACGTCAAGCAGTGCTTAGGTTACTTAGCAATGACAGATGCTGTGGAGGGCCCATGCACTTTAATAAGGAGGAAAGCAGGGCATTTTAGATGCAAAATGAGCATTGGCCATTTCAGTGGATGCTCGAGCCGATCCCCAGAGCACTCACGGGATTGATGCCTATGTGTGTGCTGTAGCACGTACATTCGTAAAACAACATTTGGTTCAAGTGAGAAATCTTTTTGGTTTATAATGTTTCCAGACGTGCTGAAAACACATTCTGATGATGTACTGGTAGGGGTGTCACAATTCTCCAAATCCTCGATTCGATTACGTTTACGATTCTAAGGTCACGATTCGATTCGATTTTTATAATCGGATTGATGCTTCCAATAAAAGTGTTTATAGATTGTTTTAAGCTTAACAAACCTCTTACGCTACAAAAAATGTCTTAGTTTTTGTTTTGATTTCAAGCAAAAATATCAAAAAATTCTTCAATTGAGATACTTGACCCAACTTAAGTCTTGATTGCTATGCTTAAAACAAGTAAAAACTTCTGCCAGTGGGGTAAGAAAAATAAACTTGAATCAAATTAAGTTTATTGAATTAAGTTTATTTTCATATTCCACTAGCATTTTTACCAATTTTATGCATGACCTCATTTTTTTCCCCAGAAAAAAAAACTTAATATCTCAAGTTGTTTAATCTTAATTTAAGAATCTTTATAAAAAATGCTAAATAAGACATAGCTACTATTAGCGCTTTTCATGGCGTGGCATGACTTGGCTCCTCACGATGCGGCTCGGCTCCTTTTTCCACTGCTTAAATGGGAACTTGGAAATTCGTACAACACAAAGCAGACAAGACATCACTTCAGTTTGTTCAACGGCACACAAGGACAAGCTAATCTTGCATTTACAATACAATGCGTCACTGTTAGTGACGATTCTCTCTGACCAATCAGTAATCTGCAGTGTTTACATGTCACATTTTAGTATCGGTTTGGCTGTATGTGTGATGCTTGTGGTCTATTTCCAATTACAGTCGTTTTTCTACATAGAAATAACCTTGGCCTCATTGTCATGCAGAGGACACAATCATTGTGCAAACTGTGCCTGTGCGTTCTCAACTGTACACATAAATTGTCTCTAAAGGGTCAAGGCCTTCACACTGTACAGTCAACCAACTGCTTTGCAGATGTTCATTTGGCAAAATCTTTCGTGTTCATCTGTTCACCACGGCAAGGGCACGGAGAACTTACGAGTTAAGCGGTGTCATGTGCAACAAATTTCCCCTAGTTTAACCAAAGCCCTGCAGTAGGCAATCATTGACTATTATGACTGCAAAATGTAAAGCTTCCAGGGCGAATATTCCTATTTAATCATTCAGAGCATATGTTTGTGCAAAAACATGTTATTTGTCTGCAGGGGTCACACAAGGTCTCTGCAGTCGGTGTAATCCTGCAGCAAGTTCCCCTGCAGCTGCCAGAACGCCACTCCACATTGCAGTGTGGTATTTATAGCCGATGAAACAGCTCCCTGACGTCGGCCACTGTCAAATCTGATGGGCGCAAAAGCAGTCAGCCAACAACCTACCAGCAAAATGCACACAGACGCGCAAGCGCGCACACACGTCGACTTTTACTATATCCGTAGGGCTCTGAAGAATTAGTCACGGTCTCCTCATCCTGGAAAGAAAACATGCCTGGGCTGTAACGCCACGTCACAAAACCATAATGGGAAAAGAGTGAGTGGAAATGTTCATCATGTGGAAAGCTACATTAGGATTCCTGCCAGATATTTAGTCCTTGTGATTATCCCACCCCACTGCCGGCTTCCTCATCCATCTCCCACAAACTCACGCACCTGCACGTGTACACGCCATGGCATATTTCCCGCCGCCCCATCCCGCACCTCTTTTCACTTCAATCAAAATCTATTGGAGAAGATTTTTCATCTCCTGCTCAGAGAGGCAAACTACACTATCATTAAAACTGATCAGAAGCTCTTTATCCCCGCCCACTGCCCACATCGCTATGGTAACTCAGCCAAGAGTAGTCACCTGATATTGGCAGAATAGAGAAGATGAGCATGGCGGATGGGGGAGGGAAGAAGAATCCCTCTGTTCCTATCTGATCTGTGATTTTGAGGTTTATTGCAGCCCCCATCCTGACCTTCACTTCACAGCATGAGGGGAATGTACGTTAAGAAAGTAGCAAAGCCCCGCACTCGATTACTCCGCCATTCAATCTCAATAAAATGAGCATAAACCAGAACGTCTTTTCCTGGGTTAATAATTCTTCTTCATAATTCACCCCAGGAGACAATTATCCATCGTGGCCATTATTAGATTTCTCAGTTCATTACTCAGATATGACAAATATGACAAGACAGACGTGAGTGGCGCATTTCTGCTAGACCAGGGGTTTTAAACGCCTCCTCTAGGGGGCGCCAGAGCATGTCAGGGAAGGCGCACAGATTAATATATATACATGTATACTAAAATTACATGGCAGCGGCAGCAGCATGCAATAAAATTTGAGTTTTGAATACGTTTGTGTTCACACGCACTTTGGTTATTTACTGGAAAGACAACGCATTTTATAACTAAACTCAATGTCAATGGTACTGTACTGGATAACTTGTTGGCTGTCACACATCACTCTTCAGTGTTACGGTACAGTGCATGAAGTTAAGAGCATAGTGCGTCGCAGGATTGTTTTGTAATGTTTTGCACAGCTGATTTTCTGACAACAGCTGCTCTATAATGCAATATTACTCAATGCAATGCAACGTGATTGAACAGCAACTCTCATGTAAACATCTGAGTGTTGCGTTGTTATGTGGGGCTTCAGCACTTAAGACAGATGTGCATATGAAGTCATCTAGGCCGCTGTCAGTGAATAAAATCTGACCTACTAAGTCTATGGTGAAAATAATATTGACATCAACGTGTGTTCGTCACTTTATGATTATAAGACATCAGGCACGTGCAGAGGGGGGCGGAGGGTGCCCAAGCACCTGCCCTTTTACCCCTGGATGACCACCAAAGTGCCCTTTTTGTCAAGGCTTTTTGTAATTAAATGCCCTTTTGTGAAGGCTTGCCCAATCTAACTATTAGTAAAATTAATGAAAAACAACATGATGAGCGACATGATGACCTATTGACCTTTCACTGGACAATCTCCTCTGGGGACGATCCCTAGCTCACAGCGCGCTCCAGGGGTCTGGTCTTTGTTATTTGATTTAAAACTATTCCTACTCCAAATTACTATCATAACAGTTTTTATAAAAAAAAAATGTAGAGTGCCATAAAAATGGTTTTCACATCACCGGTAAACAGGCTCATATTGATTTTATAATTTTCTGATTTATCCTTATAAATGCTGTTTATTATTATTATTTAAATATATTAAATAAATAAATTCAGAACAGGATTAGAATAGATTTATATTTTAAATACGACAAAAAAAAACACAAGCGTGTGAACCGAATAATCTTAACGTCACATATTATTATATAATATCATATAATATAAACATTCGCCAGACGTTCTACAACATCTGCTTTAGTTTGTGTTTATTAACCCTTTAGTTTCACTAATTACGCAGCTATTCCTGTTAGAGGTAAAAACATTTAATTCATTAATAATCTAGTATGTGTTTATTTTTTGTCATAGTTTCTTCAAAATGAAGTTTTATTTTTAGTGTTTTAAAAAGAAATATTTATTTATTTTATTAAAATATTTTAATTTTCATCATGACGCATACGTCCCACCCATTTGATTGCCACGCCCTCGGACCCGCCCAACCCTACCACCTTAACTAACAAATTTTCTGTGGGAAACCCTGAAAACTGCATACTGACACACACACAAAACAAATTAATTAAATTAAATTAATATCTATATCTATCTATAGAGATTTTTCTGTCTCACTAATAAAAAAATTATTAGACTTAAAATGGTATTTTCTATTCTGTTTTGCTTTATTATGTGTTTCAATTCTGTGCAAGCGTGTCAGCGAGGAATGTGCCCTTTTTGTACTTTGAGCACCTGCCCCTCCTAAAGTCTCTGCACGGCTCTGATAGACATATGTGAATAAAATACAGGTTTGACTTCTGTTGTTTGTTCATAAAAACACTATTACAGCTATAAGTGTAATCTGGTGTGTAAGCAGATCATTTCCAGATTTACACTTGTAAATAAATGCGACTGTCAATCCTAAACAGTAGATACAATGATGTTTGCATTTTAAAAATCAGCTTTGTTTACATTTCATTCACCACTTTTAAATCTCCTGATTATTCTGACTCTGATGATGAAGAGTTATTGCAATTTTCAAATAGCTATGCGCCGCTCTTTTAATATGGAACCAGCATAGTTTCGTTCTATTATTCTCCATAATTTGCATTTTAAATGTCTTGACTTCTGCACTAAATATTTGGGGGGGGGGGGGGTTCATTGTGTAGAAATGGAGGCCTGCTGTCTTAAAACCCCTGTGGTATACAAAGTGTCCTGTTATGTAATCATGTAACCACATTGACATCTGCAGCCAGTCTCCACATTAATTTAAATATCAGTCAAAATGAGAGCAAACCACTTGTATGCGCAGGTAGCTTTGAATCACGTGAAAAGACACTAATCTACACATTATGGAAATCTCGCAACTGCACATGATGTTCAAGTTAATGTTTTATGATCCTAACAATGATTGGACTGGAAAATGCTCATGTGTGAAAGAGAATGCAATGAGACTTTAGGTCAGTGGTCTCCAACATGGTGCCCACGGGCACCAGGTTGCCCACACCGAGTCTTAAGTTACCCGACAAAGCCCATTATATTAATAGCTTTACTTATTTTATACTAAACAATGATAAAACATACCAACAAGTAAAATAAAATAAAATCAACAAGTAAAACAATAAAGTCCATATATTACGAGCAGTGTACATTTAACACAAATTGGTGATTTTGCTGTGTATGTTGGCAGTTTAACGGAGGCCAGCTAGTGAGTTACCTCTGTGTTTTGTGTAGTATTGTGTTTTGTCACACATTATTAGTTGTTTGTCACACGAATAGTAGACCATTTTTTGTGGGTGGCTATGGCTATGCCTTTTCACCGGCTACCTCCACAAGTATATTTCATATCTGTGACTGGTTACATAAACTGCTTAGACTAGTCTTACAAGATAGTCATCTCAATTTTCCTTTAAGACTGGAGTCAATAACCTTTTTACGTCAATGATGTTAATTGATAGGTTGGCCTAATTTGTATCCAAAAAGCAAATCTGATAATAACTGCTATTTGGTCTGTCACACTAGAGATAGTTGACCCAAAAATGAAAATGCTGTCACCATTTACTCAACCTGTATGAGTTTCTATATTTTTTGAATACTAAAAACATTACATGCACTATTTTGATGATGAAAATTGAGTCATGCGCACTTATGCACTTATGCATACCATGGCGGTCTCAACGGGGCATTGAGGTAAATGTTGAGTCATCTCTTTGCACTAAAAAGATGTTCACATTTTAAATAACTATCTATTCAGATAACAACAAGTAGCTTGATATTACATTGTAAAAAAAAAGTACTTGAACTAATCTATAAAAATTGTGTTGGGTAAACTAATTCAGGCTAAGTGTTTATATTAAGATATCTAATCTTGCTAATTCAGTCATATTAAAAAAAGGTTTTACTACAATAAAACCAAATGAGGCACATTTAGGTCACCTGACAAAACATATTTACAGTGTGTGAGACTCGACTCTCTATTCTGTTTTCCCCCTAATTCCCTAAAACAGACACACGGCAAAATGAAAACCCCCTTAGGGAACTTACAGGCAATAGCTACAGCTCCAAGGACCATGGCAAATAAGCACAGAAGAGGAGTGTCCAATAAATTCCATCAATTTGTCTGACTATACTGTGAACACTAAAAATCTGCAGGTGTTTCCTAAAGAGTGTATTTCTACATGACCCATATAAATCAGTGCTGATTTACGCCCAATGCAATGCAAACACAATTTAAAAGACGCAGGAAGAGGTTTAATTTTTCTGATGCAGACTGTGACTTGGGAGTGAGCATTTTATTATCTCGATAC
Organism: Paramisgurnus dabryanus; assembly: GCF_030506205.2. Classification (NCBI taxonomy): domain Eukaryota; kingdom Metazoa; phylum Chordata; class Actinopteri; order Cypriniformes; family Cobitidae; genus Paramisgurnus; species Paramisgurnus dabryanus. The sequence goes on from NC_133353.1 coordinate 27,817,727, forward strand.
CTAAAATGTGACCATTTCAATTGCATAAACATAGCTGCTAAGTTAAAAGCATTTAAACATGAAAAATCTTGGGTTCAGTTGGTTATATAGCAGAAAAAATATTAGGGAAGTCAGTGGGTACATTCAACTGTGTAATATCTTCTTTATTATTCAACAAAATATAAAAACGTATACATGCTTAGCTTGGCGAGTAAATGATGACAGTATTTAAATTTTTGGGTCAACTAATCTGACAGACCAAATAATAGCAGTTATTATCAGATTTACTTTTTGAATACAAATTGGACCAATCTACCATTTAACATAACTGACGTAAAAAGGTCAGTCTTAAAGAAAAATTAGATGACTAGTCTAAGCAGTTTAAAATATTTTTGAGGTATCAATTATCACAGTAAATGTAATTATATCCTTTAGACTACTTCACTTCAAAAAGCAATATTAAAGATGTATGAATGTTAAAAGAATGCAAGTAAGGATAGGTAGATAATAGCACACTTGAATATCATGTAGGCCTAGTCAACACTGTGATGTGTCATCACAAAATGATGTACCTATAGTCACGTAAATTTGTGTCTTTTGCATGACACTGACACGCGTTTCTGTTTACGTGTCACTGTCACTTATTTGTTACTTAACTGTTTTGTCCTAATTTCAAACAATTAATGCGTCGGTTTAGGGTTAGATTTAGTGTTTGCGTTAGGATGTCACTAAGTATTGGTTTATACTCTTTTTTCATTATTTTCTTTATATTTTATGATTTTTAAATTAATTGCCGCCTGGCATTAGAGCTGGGTTTGGGTAAGGATGTAATTTTATGTAAATTTAACCTTAAACCGAAGCGACAATGGTAAAGAAAATAGGACAAAGCAGTTGAGTAACAAATAAGTAATAGTGACACGTAAGCAGAAATGCGTGACATGTTCACGCAAAAAGACGCAAGCATCATCACAACAAAAGTTATGGTTTACATATATATCAACATTCACAACGAAAAATGTCAGCAAACTAGATTGAAGCAGTTATCAGGAAATGATAAATGAGACGCATTAACAATGACACTCGTATGCCGCCATTAACTCGTCAATTAAGAGAAAATGCTTCCCTGCCAATGACGAGAATTTCCGGCTTTCCGCAATACAGCTATTATCCACCAGGTGGCCCACAACTTATACAACCCGGAAGTAGCACCTCACATGAAAGAGAAAGAACTCTGTGTGTGTTTTAAAGACCGCTCTGCATTTGATCTCTATGAAAAGTCCTTCACAAAAATTGAATTTTCTCAGCTTTTTGATCAAAAATGGATGTTTTTGAAGCAACCTACCCACTTTGAGGGGTGATAAAAGAGAACTAATGAAGGTAGGATGAAACTTTTTTTGTTGTTGTTGTTTGAATGCAGAGGGTCTGTTCTTTCATTTGATATATTGTTTGTTTATATATTTAAAGAAGAACATTTTCTGGAAGGCATCAAACTTTTGTTAAAATCATGAAAAATGCTGGCGCTGGCTGGCAACTTTTTTTTTAAACGCTGGCGGGGAAAGAGTTAAACAGGTCATGTGTCTTTCCGGGACCTTGCAGATGCCGGCAAATTATGGCAGTGTGAATGAAAAAAATCAAACATTCCCAGAAAAATCCAGGATGCATTTTCCGTGTATTTTCCCGGAAAGTGTAAAAAGGGCTTTAGAATATGAAGACGGGCATTATGGCCAAACATCTGTAATAGACAAGATTTTTCAAGTCTCTTAAGTGAGGAAACATGTTTCCAGCATCAATGAAAATAGCAGAAGACATGACAAGAGATTAAGAAAGCAGAAAAGTGAAGTGAAATTGTTATAACATGATTATTACTGAGCCCAACCCAAAGTGGGTATGATGGGTGTAATAAGAGTGGATTAAGTGGAAGAAGTACCAGAACAATGGCTGTGTCATTCTTTAAGTCAGTTGGTAGACCATTGCATTAGCAGAGCAAAGGTTATGGGTTCCAGTGAACACACACACACACACATTCATACGCACGCACAGATAAAATGTTTAGGCTGAATGCACTGTAAGTTGCTTTGCATGAAAGCATCCGCCAAATGCATACATGTAAATGTGTTACGCCCAAATACGCTAGTCTAGTAAGCAGCTTGCTTGAGCTAATAAGATATGAAATTCCCAATGCAAAACCCTGAGACAGCTGAAAATGAAAGCAGTATGTTAAGGTAAACAGTCATTATCATAATAGTTATTTTGAATGTTTAAAAAAGACTTTCTTGACTACAATCTAAACCATGACTTTGCAGAGTTATAATCATTTTATACAGGCTTTTTCACAATGGTCTGAATGTAAACACTCTGAATTTTTGCAGGAAAGGAGGCAGCGGTTTGATGTGAACTTACCCTTTTCCTTTCTCTCACCACATAACACAGACATGCTGTACTGCTGCTGTGATTTCTGACAAACGTCTGCCCAACATATCGACTATTTAGGTTGCACCGCTTTAACAGCCCCGATCAAAACCATTACACAACGTTTCCTCTATTCGTATAGATGATTTTGGGAGGTTTGGTGCTATTCGCTTAAAGTAGGCTTTTATTTTAAAACGTACGTTATTTGACACTGGTACAGAAACGTATTACACAGCGTTCTGTGGTCGTAATGGTGCCAGAATCGCTGTCTGGGTACAGCATACTTCAGTATCACGCACAACAACACAATGCGCTCGAGCAGCGAACCTGACCGTTATCTTTCCCATACAACAATCGAGGTAGCTAGCAACAGGCCGGGGATGGAGAGAACTCGCCGGCGAGAAATACGTCGTTTTCTTTAACGTAAAAACCAACGAGACTCACCTTGATATCGCACGGGAGTTAGGTGTATCTCCAAAGCGCCTATGCTTTAGTGAAACTGATGCTTCGCGGCGATTTGTGTAGCGAGTCGTGGCGGAAACAGGAACTGGGGAGACTGACTGCTGCTGTCTGAAGTCTCGCTGCTTGGCTCTTGAGGAGGCTGCTCGGCAGTCGCCGGGCTGCACTGCGCATGCGTGTGTCAGACAGATCACTGCGATAGAAGCGCTCTTTGGTAGTGAATACAATTTCTCGGACCACATTATTCATAGTATTGTGCTTAATACGGTTGATTGTCTCAGTACACATACGGCAATAAATAAATAAGCTTTACGTTCATGCGTATAAAAAACAAACATTTAAAACCGTTCAACTTTAACAAAGTCTATAGATATTCTGTTTCTGTGAACGTCTTGTCTAAAATCAGGCTTAAAATAATTCGTTGAAGTGTGTGTGATAATCGTGGTGTTTACTTATGAGTTGGAAAAAAAGGGTAATTTACTATCAAAATAGTGGTCTCCGACTGTGACACCTGATCATAGACACCTAAACCAAAATCAAAAAAAAAAAACCTATCGACACTATTCGATTTGCTAAACGATTCAGTTTATTTATGAGGACGTATTAAAAATGGCCTTTAAAAGTAGAGCCAACATGCACACACACACGCATGCAATATTAGTGCAGAATTGGTCTCCTCAAAAGTACGTATGAAGACTGAAATAGACTGTATGTTGCTTTAGTCCCATCCAGTGGTCTGACTTTGGAATCACACTATTTTGCGTTTAATAAAACAGTGAACAGTTTTTACTTTACCAAAATGGTGGGTCTAAACCATGGCCAAGTCTTACTTTATGACTTTGATGTTTAATGTTAAAAGCATAAAGTGAGAAACTATAAACGCTACAAATAAAATTCTTGAATTTTGTAAAAGCTTGTGCAGTTAGTTATTTGTTATTTTCTGCAGAGAGAAAGGAAAACAAAAACAAAAAAAGGAATAGCAATATTTACAAACAATTTAAAAGAATATTACATTAATAATTATTATGTTTGTGGATGTTTATAAGGCTTAATTATTAATTCATTAAAGTTTTAATATATTTTATTGCATCATATTATTTGTCCTTTAATGCACTATACAGCATATTTTCCTCGCGCGATCCCGAAACTATTTAAATGAACAGTAAATAAATTTTTTGTATGAACAAAACTAGAATCCAGCATATTTTATCCCCCCCACCCCTTGCTTACATCAGAATAGGCGGATTACGTCAATGTACCGCGAGAACAATTCGAAAAATCACACGAAGTGTAATTTCGTCTCGCTCACGCGGGACTTTGACGTCATTCCCTGTTAGTTTAGTTCGCTCGAAGTCGAACAAGCCTTTTGTGTTTACGACGGGTACGCGAATAGTGGACGTCGGAAGCATTTTAAGCGCAGGCGCTTTGCGTCAGGAAGGGCAGTTCCATAGCAACCAAAAAGAACAACATGGTGAGTTTCCGTTCTTCTTTGCATTTAATACACTTTTTTTGCGGTATTACATAGCGCAAACATTAAGAACACATTACGCTAAATTAGAAAGGGAAGAATTTGATGTTTATAATACACATATGCATCATATAAGATAGAAATGCTCGTGCTCATCACTTGTGTGTATCTGTTACAGTAGATATACAGTAGCGAGTCCACGTTGCTGGCTGTTAACGTTACACATAAATTAACAATATTTTGAATGTAGCAAATTGTCGATTTATTAGGAATTAAACTTAATATTGAAATCAGGTTTGTAAGTTAGACATTGCAGGATGTGACATAATGTCAACATAATGTTGTTAAAGGGATAGTTCACCCAAAAATGAAAATTCTGTCATCATTTACTCACTCTCATGTTGTTACAAACCTGTCTAAATTTCTTTGTTCTGATGAACATGAAGGAAGATATTTTGAGGAATGTTTGTAATCAAACCGTTTATGAGCCCCATTCACTTCCATAGTATTCGTTCCACCTACTGTGGAAGTGAATGGGGCTCATGATTGGTTTGGTTACAAACATTTCTGAAAATATCTTCATTTGTGTTTATCAGAACAATGAAATCTAGACAGGTTTATTTTATTTTTGGGTGAACTATCCCTTTAAAGGAATAGTCAATTTTCTTAAAAGAAAAATCCAGATACTTTACTCACCACCATGTCATCCAAAATGTTGATGTCTTTCTTTGTTCAGTCGAGAAGAAATTATGTTTTTTGAGGAAAACATTGCAGGATTTTTCTAATTTTAATGGACTTTAATAGAGCCCAACATTTAATACTTAACTCAACACTTAACAGTTTTTTTCAACGGAGTTTCAAAGGACTATAAACGATCCCAAACGAGGCATAAGGGTCTTATCTAGCGAAACGACTGTCATTTTTGACAAGAAAAAAAAATGCACTTTTAAACCACAACTTCTCGTCCAGTCGTGATGCGCCAGCGTTACCCCACGCGATACGTCATGACGTCAAGAGGTCACAGAGGACGAACGCGAAACTCCTCCCCAGTGTTTACAAGTGTGTTGAAAGAGGACCGTTCCTACGTTGTTGTATGTCAACTGATACTAATTAATGTCTTTGTCTCAGTTTATTGTTTACAATGGTCCGCAAATGTGCATTTTATATATGTAACACTTGACCTCCCTACGTCACTACGCATTTACGTTAGGTCACGCTGAACCGGACCTAGACGAAAAGTTGTGGTTTAAAAGAGCATTTTTTTTTTTCTTGTCAAAAATGACAATCATTTCGCTAGATAAGACCCTTATGCCTCGTTTGGGATCGTTTATAGTCCTTTAAAACTCTGTTGAAACAAAACTGTTAAGTGTTGAGTTAAGTATTAAATGTTGGGCTCTATTAAAGTCCATTAAAATGAGAAAAATCCTGCAATGTTTTCCTCAAAAAACATAATTTCTTCTCGACTGAACAAAGAAAGACATCAACATTTTGGATGACATGGTGGTGAGTAAATTATCTGGATTTTTCTTTTAAGAAAATGGAATATTCCTTTAAGGACAGTGAGCTTGTTGGATGTACGTTACTAGTCTGCTACCTTACTTTTTTGAATAACATAGCGTGCTAAACTCATTGATAGTAGACATTTAAAAATTTTTCTTTTTTCAGCTGAAATCACGTTAAATATATTTCTGCAGTGCTTACCATTGTAATTCCACACAGTATCTTCAAATGTGCATTGTTATTATTGCTTATAAATGTATTTTGACATAGACACAAAATATTATGCTAACTTACCTTACTTTGAGTAACAAATAACTTGCCATGTTTGTTTTCCCTCAGGCAAAAGCAACAACTATTAAAGAGGCCTTGGTCAAATGGGTGAGAAGTTGATTGCTACTTTTTATGTTGTTGCTTAACCCAGTAGTCTCTAGTATAAATAATAAGTTTTGCTCTGACAATTTTATTATATTTAGGGCATAAACTATGTTAAATGATTGCATGGGTTTTTACCAGGAGGAGAAAGCGAAAGAAAAGGCGAGTGAGGCCACAGCAGTCAAGCTTTACAGTCAGATCCCTCCCATTGAGAAAATGGATGCATCTCTCTCCAGTCTTGTCAACTGCGAGTGAGTCTAAATATGCAACTCGTCTGTGTTGTATATTTTCCTGTCAGATATGTATCAAATATATTAACAGTTTAACACATCTTTAATGTCTAGGAGATTATCCTTATCCACAAACTGCATCGAAAAAATTGCCAACTTGAATGGCTTAAGTGAGTATTACCCTCCGATGCATACTTTAGGGCATTTATAAGAATCACTGTTATGTTAATGAAACTATTTGTTTACAATTTTCTCTCAGAGAACCTTAAAATACTGTCCTTGGGGAGGAATAACATCAAAAACCTTAATGGACTTGTAAGTGAAGTAACAGAACATCAATACTTAGGTTGAAAGAGATTTTTTTCCATGAATTTATGAGATTCCTTGGCTTCTCTCATCCCCACAGGAGGCAGTTGGTGATACATTGGAGGAGTTGTGGATCTCTTATAACCTCATAGAAAAGCTGAAAGGGATTCATGTCATGAAGAAACTTAAAGTCCTGTATATCTCCAACAACTTGGTCAAGGAGTGGGGTGAGCATGGCAGATACATTACGAAGTAATGATAGGGTTTCAAAGGGATGGAAAGTTTCTGGGGGGACTTAATCTGGGGACTTTTGGAAATATTCCTAATTGGAATATAATGGGAATTTAAGGGAATTTTTTGGGAAACTACAAACATAAATAAACATTTTGTTTGGTCATAAGCAGACATGCATGCAAGGTAATCAAAAAATGAAACAAACGCACTCCGTCCGAGGTGCAAGTCAAAAAGAATATATCCAAATATATAGCAAAAAAGTGCAGTCAATTTTTTTGCTGTATATATGCATGCAAGGTAAAACAAATTCTGAAGAATCCTGATACTTAACGCTTATCAAGCAGTGAATTTATTTGATCAGAAATCTTTCAGAAATTATTCTTATTAATGATTTCTCAAGGATTTTTGATCAAATAAATGCAGGCTAAATGAGCACAAGAGACATCTTTCAAAAACATTAAAAAGTACAGTAATTCTGTTTGATAACAGAAAACCGGCTATCGAAATGTAGTAGAACGAGCACCACAGCTTGAGATAGCTGCATGATAGCCTCATAAATGTTCAATAAAATGTTGCTAGTTTACATTACTGGATAGATGGCTAGCTAGCTAGCTAATGTATAAACACATTTTGGTATTTGCTAAATAAACTATAATACCATAGATCAAATATATATCCAAGTTTTATTATCAAAACTTACGTGACTTGATGAAGTCCTTGGGCTCAAATGCACCAAGTGTGGCTTCTGTGGTAGTTAAGGCCATGAAAATGGAGGGGAACCCCCCCTTAAGTGATATTTGGAGGATTTCTTTTTTCAGGGGGATTGTGTGTGTGTGTGGGGGGGAAGGGTCATTTTTAGACACTACTTTTTAAATTATTTAATCTAAATGTTTTCTCAATCAGTGTATGTGTCTTTACAATGGTATTATGTTGTTGCTCAATAGCTTAGACACAGCACAAGGAAATTTTAAACAAATGTATCTATTTACTTGAATTCATGCAAAGATGGACTTTTTGACATTATTTTGTGTGCACCAGGTTCAGGAAGCAATGTGCTGTGTAGGGTAGAAATTCAACAGAAATTGCATTAAATCTTGTTGTTTTAAACAAAATTATGCAGCAAGATTTTTTTTAACTACATTTAAGTTCCCTGTTATAGGCAACTCTGCAGTTTAAACTCCCAGTTTATTCCCATTAATTCCCATATATTCCTGTTAATTCCGCATTGTGAACGTGTGCAGAATCCGCATTTTATGAAGCTGTCTGTTTTTTTAGGTGAGTTCCTGAAGCTGGCAGACCTTCCATCATTGGTGGACCTCGTATTTGTGGGAAACCCATTAGAAGAAAAATATGCTGCTGATGGTAACTGGATAGAGGAGGCTACTAAAAGGCTTCCCAAGCTTAAAAAACTAGATGGTAAGAATCAGTTTGTTTAAAAAAAAAATATTTGACCTATAGGAATTCAGAAGAATTATACTGTTTACTGACATTTTAGATATAACAATAGAAAGTAAAACTGGTGCTATTTAACAAACATTCACAATTTGTCTATTCAAATTAGTGCACCGGAATGAATTGTTGTTTAACAGCAGATAGTATCACTTTGTGACAATTAATAAAACATTAATAAATGTTCATTAGCTTATGATGTGCCAAAATATGGTCCCGAAAATAATAATAGTTTTCTTTTTAGGCAACCCAGTAATCAAGCGAGAGGAAGAGGAAACCGAAGGGGAAAGTTAATGCACATTTTTTAAAATATTGAACTTGGTATATTTTTGCAGTTCAAACACCAGCATTTTAGCGATGAAAAGTTTGTGCAATATTTCAATTTTTTTTATTATTTCTTATTGTGTATTTATATAAGCTAAAGAGCTACATTGACTTTCTTAGACTTGAACACTATTGGAAGAGAAAAGCACAAATATGTTTTAGCACAAGAAGAAATTTATAATTTATGGATTGTACGGGAGGACATAATAAATGATACTAATTGAAATATTTTATAAATAATAAAGCGGTAAACTCTTTATGCAGGTCTCACTACTCTTTGTCTCTGTTATGAAGAATTAAACGTGCTGTGTCTAAAGGTTATTAATGACCACAAAAGGACTAAACTCTATCAAAATACTTTTTCTAAAAATCTAAAGTCTGATTAATAGCAATTTTTGTCATGCAGTTTACATCGTAAGTACATTGTGTGCCTATCAATTTGACACTGCATTGCATGTCTCTATAGAGTAAATTAATTTAAAAAAACTTAAGTGTTGAATACTGTGGCAGTGATGCTAAATTCAAAATTGTAATATACAAGTTAAATTTAAGTAATTGGACTTTTTCTTGTTAATTATTTTATAAGAATGATTTTTTTCAATATAACATTTTAAGCATTAAAGTCATGATATGCATAATTAATGCATGTTTATAAGGCAGTGCTTCTCAAACTTTTTCGGCATGCTGCGCCCCAGTGTACCGTGCATACCTTCGTGCCCCCCAATGAAAAGGTATGACATAAAACATTCCAAAACTTAAATTTTGAAATAAACAAAACATATTAAATTATACAATGTAGTGGTGTTGGTTAGTAGCCTTATTGTTCTGAGGTTTAATTACACAGAATTTACAACTGTTATAAGGAATTCATACGGTAAGTCGTTTTTGTGACCTCTTTAAATATGATTAATTGTTTTATCTATATTAAAAAAAAAATAAACAATGTCCTCTGCCAAAAGATTTTAAAATATTGCAATTTTATTATTACTACAGTATGTTATTTTTTTTTATGTTTTGTGTTTATGTGAATTTAACGATACTACTTTTTAACAGTAGATGGCAGTATAGTCTTTAAAATGGCATACACCATACATTTAACTACTTCATTTACCAATTTAACCCAAAATTATTTAACATAATTGTGTTTTAAGTTTCAACAACATAATTACAAACTACGAGGGAGAGCTGTATCATATTTAATGTGATACTGTGACCATGCTCAACTAACCATGCTAAAGGCAACTGTATTTTTTTTTTACAAAATAAACAAATAATAACAACCAAGAAATCTACAATCAAAATGAGAGAATTCCGAGAGATTGTCATTCTAATAACAACTAAAAAAGCAAAATATGCTGTTTAAAACACAAATAAAAAATAAGTTACATAGAAAGAATGAAGACATTTGGTACATTCAATACATTATTTTATTTTATTTTATTTTATTTTATTTTATTTTATTTTATTTTATTTTATTTTATTTTATTTTATTTTATTTTATTTTATTTTATTTTATTTTATTTTGAACGCTGCAAACGCAAATCATGCTCTGTTAAGTATGACGAAGTGGGCGGTCCAGAGTTCTTATAGGACGGCGTTCACGTCAATCACATAACGCGCCGAAACATAGCTAATCAAAACTGAAATGTATCCCAACTAGGAAGTGCCTGTTGCTTAACGACTCAGACCTCAATATTAAACAAACTACACACCAAAATGCAGCGTGAAAAGAGTGTTAAAGTCAAGGAAGTCATTGCGTCTCTTTGTAAGCTTCTTTCTGGATTGAGCGTCGAGTCGATCCCGACAGCCGATGCCTTCAGGAGAGCCAAATTCAACAGAAAAGATGCAGTAGGTTCTGTCACATGCAATGTTTCTTGTATATAACTGTATATAACTACTGATATAGGTAATATTTAGTATCATAGCTTAAAACGGCGATAAAAAAGTATGTTAGAACTATAGGACCATGTTTTCAGACATATAACGTTATCATGCGCTCTCTCTCTCTCTCTCTCTCTCTCTCTCTCTCTCTCTCTCTCTCTCTCTCTCTCTCTCTCTCTCTGATCATATTTTGCATGTTCATATTGACGTTAATTTAATGTAGGTCGGCTTAAATAGCTCAATGTGCTAAAAAACATGTTTTTATTTTTGCTTTCAGGCAGTGGACATGTGGAGTTTGTTATGCAGTCTCCTGCAGAGAGCCTTTGTTTTGGATTGTGAGTGCAAGAAGTCCAGACACCAAGATTTGGGTAAAACTTATGGCTGCTCACCATTACAGATTTATGTGTGACATGTAATTATTTGCGTAGCCCACTGTGTCTAACTATTGTGCTTACAGACACACAACTTTTGTTTGTAAAGAGTGCTTTGTGGCACTGTGGTTATGGGGCTCCGTGGGTTGTGGGGCCTCGGTCCCCTAGTACCATAGAAGAAGCGGGGAGCCGAGATCTACTTCTAGCATTCGGCTGGGTGCTGTCACATAGGAATCTGCTGGAGTTCCTGCTGGCAGAGAAAGTTCATCAGTTAGACACACTTTCATCTGCACCAAAGGTGAGAAATTCAGTTTTGATGTGACCATGATATGATTTATAAAATGTTTATGGACAGTTTCGCTCTACTGCTGTGAAATGAATGGATTTCTTAATACATTAAGGATTTTGCAAGGGAAAGATAGCTTAGTGCTATTCTGTGTATAGCCAGTGGAGAGCAGAATAGCACTTTACTGAATTTTGATGCCCATAGACACACAGAAATTTTAAACCACAAGAACAATGTTAGCTTTAGGCTTCACATCAGCTGAAAGATTACCTTGTGGCCCTGTTTGCTCGTGGCTGGCCTAATCTAATTGTCTTTCTAATAAAAATAAATCACAAACAGATCAGAATGAATAAAATCCTGTTTGCGTATGGATCAATTGTAAAGTTGTTTGACCCATTCCTGGAAATCTAATTGGTCAAGTCCTAAACCTTTAATCTAGTAGAGGCTTTCAGAATCTGCTTAGTTTTATCTATTTTATGCGGCTTGCTAAGGCAAGCATTGTGTGGCTTGGCCTGTTGAGGTCTTCTTTTACTGTCCTAAGCATTCTAACTTGTGATTTTTGTTGGATGGTGGATATCATTTTTTAAATAATTTATTATACAATATCATAAGTATTATTATTATTATTTTTTTTTTTTGAGTTGGGCTTAAGCATAAGCAACCATCCAGAGAATGTGCATCGCCTAGCAATGCCCTGACAGCTTAGCATCCTTGTATTCAGGGTTCCCACGGGTCCTTGAAATCCTTGAAAGTTTGTGAATCTGGAGGAAAAAAATCAAGGCCCTGCCTGGGCAGTTTTTGAAAATATACATACCTAGATACAGGTCATTGAAAGTGCTTGAATCTATTTTATGCAAGAAGTATTCCATGTGTAGTGTAGGATAATATCAGAAAAATTCTAGACTTTTTAAGCACGCATGCTAAACTGTTCGCTTTAAATGCTTATATCTTCTGTATGCAAATGTTGATTCATACCAAAATGCTTTTTTGCATAGTTGTGTTTGACACATGAAAACGTCTCGAGTTACGTATGTAACTGTTCCCTGAGAGGGGAACGAGACGCTGCGTCTCCCTTGCCATACTTCCTGCGTCCCTGTAACGCCATTTTTGGCAATATTTCAGATAGCGATATCTTTCCTTGCTCCCGCATAACCCTGTCTTTGTCGTTAAGCCTCACCATCGGTTGAATTTGATATACACATTCAGACGCACTTACCCCTGAGGTGTCCCCAAAGTGTCAACGCAGACACGCAGCGCGAGTTCCCTTAAATGGGATATGTAACAATATATCTTAAAAGGTAACACGATGTAACCTTGCTTTCACTTGAAATGTGTCCCCACAATTAGTCCTTGAATTTGAGGATATTGCACCTGGAAAGTGCTTGAAAAGGTCTTGAAGTTAACTAAGGTGCGGGGACCCTGTGTATTGTAACATCAGGCGTGCCACACACGTCCTGAAAAGCCAAAACACACTTTAAAAATATTTCTACAAAATAATGGTTTCTGTTACTTTGGTTATTTTTTATGATGTTGATGTACATTCAAGTGTGTTTGCTTTACTAATAAGTTAGGTTAAGGTTGTCAGCAAGATGCCAGTGTCCAATTTTTAGATATTTTGGCTTAATTTTTTTTCCAATGGAAGTCTATGTAGGCACGTCGTCCATCTTTTTTACAGTCTGTGTGGTTCTGAGCTGTGGTCTGAGTTTTACCCGTGCATATTTTCTTAAAGGGATAATTCAGCCAAAAATGAAATTTCTGTCATCACTGATTCACCCTTATTTTGATCTGGGTTTTTTTAACACAAAAGAAGATATTTTCATAAATGATGGTAACTAACTAGACAGCTCACGGTACCTATTGACTTCCATAGTATGATAAAAAAAACAAATTCTATGGAAGTCAATAGGTACCACCAACTGTGTGCTTACCATCATTTATCAAAATTAGGGCCGGGACTTTAACGCGTTAATTAAGATTAATTAATTACACAAAAAATAACGCGTTAAACATTTTGAACGCATTTTAATCGCACTTAGTTTTGCACCGCGGAACATTTCTCATTGGATGAGTTTCTGCGGACCGATTAAACTGGAGCACCAACTAGCGTTCATGACTTCAGACAACAACAAACCACAGTGAACATGAACGAAGAAGCTGATGAGATCACTTTGGTTGGCCCCGTGGATGGGAATTTTTTTTATAAAAAACGAACGGATGGAAGGGTCGATAAGAGCATGGTTAAGTAAATGTTAAAGGGGACATATCATGAAAATCTTGACTTTTTAGGTGCTATCATTGGGTCCCCAGTGCTTCTGTCAAACTAGAAACTTTGAAAAAGATCAACCCAGTAACTTAGTTTTGGTAAGCCAGTCTCTGCAAGCATGTGAAAAAATGGGTCATTAAAATGTGTCTCCTCTTGTGATGTCAGAAAGGGATCTAATTATAATAATACCACCCTTTAATCAGCACTATCCAACCGTGGCACTGCCATTTAGTGCAGAGAGAGAAAATAATTGACAGCACAATCGAGCTTCAATTTCTACAAACAACCATTATGGTGATCAGTGTTTGCATTTCATCAGCTCATTTGCATTTAAAGGACACACCCAAAACAGCACATTTTTGCTCGCACCTACACAGTGGCAATGTTAAAATGCTATAATAAATTATCTATATGATATTTTGAGCTAAAACCTCACATACGTACCTTGCAGACACCAAAGATTTATTTTACATCTTAAAAAGTCTTGTGAAATGTCCCCAGTTTTAAATATTGTTTAATAATAGTTTTAGAATAACTCTCCTGCATGTTTAGCTTCATAAACCACCATTAGGTTAGTAATGCACACACAGTCCTGTGACGATTTCTAATAATGTCGACATGTTAGGTCCTTCAGGGTGTCATGCCTGGTCTGAGGGACGTAGTACCACATGGACCAGAAGAAGAAGCCACGGAGACTACAAAGAAGGAACAGGCGCTGCAGACACTACAGTGGCATTATGGGAAATTAAGGCTCCATTGGAAGAGCTTACTCTCGGCTCAAGAGGAGAAGTCCAGGCTCATCCACAAGGCAAGTCACTTAGCTCAACCAGTATTTTTCTAAAGTAATAATAAATAAAGTGCTTTCTAAAATACATACATGTACTAAAGCTGTGGTGTGTGATTACTTCTTTAGGCTGTCTCCAGTATCAACGCTTCTGCTACTTGCCAGACTAACATAACTGGTTCCCTTCACAGCAACACAACGTTGACTGAACTCGACAAGGTGACCTGAACATGCAAGAAGATTTGAATGAAATATTGGCTTGGTTTAGGGTTTATGCAGTAGACGTTATTGGACAATTATTATGAGTTAAGCCTGTGATAAATGTCAGTACATGACGGGTAGCACTTTTACTCCTTCAGATTCTCTCAGGAGATATTTAGCATTTGTATTCCTCGGGTGTACGTCAAGAGCCACCATCCTCCGTTGGAGCATATGGTGATCAGCGCTCGATAATAACCGCCGTAAGCTAGGTAACAAGCTCATTCGGATCATGGGATGATTGCACGCAGCTGTCAATGTGTTTTTTATCCCTGGCTTTTGCTGGAGAAGGTTGTAGTGAGATAACTACCTCTGTGTATCTGACGCCCCGTGCTTGTGTGTGACAGATTGACAGGCTGGAAAATCTTTGCACGAAGAGGGCGGATCTTGATCTTTAAAGTCAAAAGGCCCACACTCTCTCATTCCCTGCATGTTTCTCCTGCTCTTTAGTGGTGTTTTATCTGAAAGAAAAAGTCTTGCTCTTGACATCTAACAAAAGGCTGGTTGTTTGTGATGTAAGGAAAGAGGGAAAAGGACAGTGTGGAAAATTATTGACAGACATCAAGAATGAATAAACAAGATACATTTTCATGGGTTTGGCTATTTAGGCCCTGTTTCCACCAAATTAGCTGTTTGTACCTGGTATTAAGATGCGTTTTGGTTGATCGGATCACAGGTTGAAGAGAGCGACACATTCACGTTTCACCTGGTATTTTAATCTGTCCACTTTCGTCCGCTTCTGTCATGTTAACTTTAAGAGGATGATCTGTGTGAGTCCCTCTGCTTTCGTTGAAACGCGAGCGGGAGAAATGACCGGTTTTAATTGACGCAAACTAATATTATGTCTTGCTGCTTGTGTTGTTAGTAGACATGCTGCATAACGTTTGCTACATGTAAATGTTAGGGGTGTGCGATATTGTTGAAAAATTCATATCTGGATAATAACTATGATTTTGATAATGATAACAAATTATATTTTGGATCCTTCAAAAATGTGTTTGTGAACGTCTTTTATGGTTCTAGCTCCCTCCTACATTTTTCTTCAGGAAAACTTCCTGTTGTCTGTGCGTGTGTGGTCAGGTGTGTGTGTTCATTCACACGCGTCCCCGCTCGTGACATACGTGAGAAAAAGCGCTGCAGGCATGTGCACGTCCTCCACTCGTGACATAGAAATTGCAAAGAGGGCGATTGGCTACAGTATTAACTATAAAAACAACGTTGATTACATACGCCACAATCAAACATGCAAATTAAATTGTGGCCACTGAAGATTGTTTTTTGAAAAGCCAATAATATATATCGATAATATGATTTTGCACATCGTTTAAAACAACCGCAACAATATTATTGTAAACGCTATATCTTGCACACCCTAGTAAAAAATGAGAACTATATTGTATGGCAGAAAAGCACTTAGTTTGCAGTACTTCGACCTCGGCGTGCAGTAATATCATCAGTCCTGTCTACTCCCCCCCTCGCTCAAACTTCCGTCAATATTACTGCGCCCGAGGTCGAAGTGCTGCAAACTAAGTGCCCTTCCGCCATACAATACAGTTCTCATTTTTTATCCACTTAAAAAATCACCACGTTTTATTTTGTGCCACCATACTTACTCGTGTAACTACTAATGTAACAGTATTTAAATTGGAAAAACATGGAAGTGTTTGGTGGCTTCTAAATTCATTCCTGTTTGGATCCTTAGGAATGAATGGGGCTAGGCTAAATGCTAACACATTCACGACGCGCTGTACAAAGATTAAGTGCATGCACTGAAAAAAGATAGGTAAGAACATAGTAAAATATACAAAAACGGTGGTGTTTTACTTTAATACCATGTGTAAACAGCCTCAAAGTGTTTAAACGTTACTGAAAACAGCAAGCAATTCTGACTGTGGGTGCTTGGCAGCGTTTTTCCTGCTAAGTGCTTTACTTGCAATGATACTTCTGTTTTGTTTATCAGTCACTGTATGATGCACCGGTTGGTTTATGGTATTTGTTCCGCCCCTCCTTCACTGTGATTGGACGACGAGCTCAGCGTTTCACCAGAAGTTGAAATTTTTTGCGCCAAGCACTCAGCTCGGACAAAAACCTCCTGCTACTGGCATTTTTTAAAAGCGCCGCACTCCTATTGGAAACTATTGAACACATTCCATAGAAAAATTTGAAAAAATGTATCCATAATAATCTAGTAAACAATTAAAAAATTTTTCAGAATGTATTCCCTAAATAAACATAACATGAATTATATTTAATCATTTCTATTTTATATGCCTCGCACATATGACTTAATGGAATAGTCTACCCTTTTGCCATATTAAACTATGTTATTACCTCAACTTAGACGAATTAATACATATCTATCTTTTTTCAGTGCGTGCACTGTACAGCCTGTCGTGAATGTGTTAGCATTTAGCCTAGCCCCATTCATTCCTATGGTACCAAACAGGGAAGCCACCAAACACTTCTGTGTTTTCCCTATTTAAAGACTTTTACATGAGGAGTTATACCAGTAAGTATGGTGCCACAAAATAAAACTTTTTTTTGGTACCATAGGAATGAATGGGGCTAGGCTAAATGCTAACACATTCACAACGCGCTGTACAGTGCACGCATTGAAAAAAGATAGGTATGTATTAATTCATCTAGGTTGAGGTAATAACATAGTTTAATATGGCAAAAGGGTAGACTATTCCTTTAATACCAATATGTAATGTTATCTAAACTAGTTTAAAGCAAACATGCCATGTGGCTGGACGTCGGTCAACATATTTAAAGTCTTATGTTGTGTTCACACCAGCCGCGGTAGAGGCGTCAAGCTCGAGTGATTTCAATGTTAAAGGTGACATAGAATGATTAAACGGGGTATTTATCCTTGTTCTGTGACGTGACATGTAGACAAAAAAATTTTGTTTGGGTCTGTAATGCCTTAGAAGCTTCATAAAAACCTCTCTCAGATAGCTCTAATAGGGTGGGGGATTTTAAACAAGTGGTTTTGCACCTATTTGCCTCCCCCTACTGTCTTAACTTGCGGTCTCATTACTGATTGGCTGACTTTGCTGCCACTCAAAAAATGTAGCCAATTATTTTAAAATGGAGGAGCAGTGAGATGCCTGTGATGTCATAAGCATCAGTTTTTCAAATTGGGCCGTTTTCTGGCTGACATTTCTAAAAGAGGAATTTCTATGAGACTGAGATGTTTAGCATGTCTAGCACTTTTTGTATGTTCGTGAATGCAGGTAGACTACCATTATTCAACAAAGACAAGGTAAAAATGGTTTTTCACTCTCTGTCCCCTTTAAGTCAATGTGAAGACGCGCTGATGCGCGTCCGGAGGTCTTGCGGTGCGAATGACGCATTTAGCGTGACGCGGTATATGCGGTTCCTTGTCTAGTTTTCACAAATTGAGCATTGCCGGGGCAGCGCGAGTTGAAAAATTTGAACTTCGGTGGAAAAACGCACCGTGTTAAGTACCAATCAAGAGCTTGCTCCAGTAGTGACGTGATTACAGGAAGCTAGCGGGAATGAATGTCTCGATGACTAGAATTTCACGCGTGAATGAAGCAAGTAAACTCAAACTGTTTAAGCAGCAAACTAGGTGCGGTAGACGCGCTTCAAACTCTGCTGGTGTGAACCCACGGTTAGAAGGGTAATTTGACAGATATGCAAAATAATATACATAACTATATTATCAGTGGTGTTTAAAGACCAAAGACCTTACATAATGAACCGCATTGTTTTTATTACCTTAGAACGAGCCGTTTTTATCTACATACACACCGCAGGTCCTGTGCGTTTTGTCTGATGATGTTGATGATGTGTTTTTTCTGTGGCGGCTACCGTAGCTTCTCTATGCGTTTCGAAAGGAAGGGGGGAGCTTTGGACTGAGTCATTGGTTGCAATTCACAATCTGACTGCTAGATGGCGCTAAAAATCTAGACAGTGGACCTTAAAGGAACATGCCCACATTTTGGGAATTTAGCTTATTCACCGTATCCCCCAGAGTTAGATAAGTCCATACATACCTTTCTCATCTCCGTGCGTGCTGTAACTCTGTCTGACGCAGCCCCCGCCAGCTTAGCTTAGCACAAAGGCTGGAAGGGAATGGCTCCAGCTAGCATACTGACAATTAAAAACTGCTACTTGATTTGCACAACTCTGACCGAACTCTCTGCTCCTCACCAGGGGGCTTCTCTGGTGCTGCGAGCAAATCACTCCGCCCAAGTAGCAGTGCTTTGCCTTCTGAGAATATAGTTCCCAGTATGTATACTGTTAAAAGTTTGCTGTGTCTCATATGACCTTGTTATTTGTACATGGTGTGACTATACAAATCACAACACATAAATAGAAAAATGTTCACGTTATTTTGTCACTTACTGGGAGCAGTATGCTAGCCGGAGCCATTCACTTCCAGTCTTTGTGCTAAGCTAAGCTAGCGGAGGCTGCGTCAGACAGAGTTACAGCACGCACGGAGATGAGAAAGGTATGTATGGACTTAGCTAACTCTGGGGATACGGTGAATAAGCTTAATTTCCAAAAATGTGGGCATGTTCGTTTAAATTGATGATGTAAGCAAACAATTTAATCAGTGTTTTGAATTGATTCACTGTAACATTTAAAAGAACTGAATCAAGAAAATGAATTAAATGATGGCGTTTCAAAGACACTACTCAAAGATCTGTCGTAAGCACTTTTCGGATGATGGTTGTTTCTCAAGGTGACATTTACAAGGGAAGATGCAGAAGTGAGCATGAGTGGTGAAGGGTGCTCTGTCAAATCTAAGTCTCTGGAGTATACAACGTGGGATGAGTCCAGATAGACGGTAATAGCTCTCTCTTCTCAGGCTCTGTGAAGGATTGTGGGCAGATCGAGAAACTTTCTCTCCCTTGCCCTTCAGCGTGTGTGGGGTACTAAGAGCAGTTATCTGCTTTAAGTCCCTAGAGCACTTTTGTCCATGAGATGTGAGGCTTTAGCCCGGGCTCCTATAAGGAAAAATTGCCCATGAGTGAAGATCAAAGCGTCTGCCAAGTGTGCACTAAACTGTACTTGCACTGTAGGGCCACTGGGGGATTTAACGTTTTCGTTCTGCTTCTGTTGTAGGATCTGGAGCGAATACAGATGCTGAACAGAATTCTGGAAGCATATCTGGATTGGAAGCTTCACGAGCCTTTATTCTGGTGCTGGATGGTATGTTTCTAATTTGTCTGCAAACTTAAAACCTACCAATGACTCTAAATCTAATATGTATATTACCCAAGCTGTTAAGAGCCAGACTGCTGCTCTGGTAATGGTAACCTCGCCCAGCTTTATGCTGTCACTCGCTGTGATACACTAGCACTCACAGGCTCTGAATCTGTCAGATACGAGCCCTACTCGTGTTGGCACCTGTTCAAGTTGAAATGAAGTTGTAAAGCAGTCTGCGGCTAGCGGGAGTGGATTCTGAGCACTTGGCAGGAGTTCGGGTTTTCACGGAGTGTGCGTATTGATGCAAAAGGAGAAGTTTTAACTGCTTTTCAGTAAGAGAGGTGATCTCATGGGGGTCTTTAAGTTGGACAAATGAAGCCGGGCCTGAGTTTTCCTTGCACATCAGAATATTGAAAGGTCTGCGTTTTTCAATCAAGTCACACAATGAAGGCAAAGTGCATTATGTTAATTATTACTGTAATAACCCCCTTCACATCGGGCATATTGAAAAAAAAAGAGTGGATTGTAGAAATACATTAAACCCTTTAAATTCAATATCCGGAGGCTTTTTGTGAAAACTTCAGACTGTGGCTTTGAAACACAGAGGCAAGTGTTCCCTTGTCCAATAAATCCGAAAAGTCACGGAATGGAAATCAAACAGAAGCTCCACCGTGTCAATGAGAAATCTATGGTGCATGATGAAAGCCAAACATTTTGGGGACAGAGTGCTATTTGGACAGGATTGTCTTGTCACTGTCCACATAAAAGGGTGATTGAAGAGCTCTTAAGCATCAGCTATTGGTGGATTAGCACAGGTTTTTTAAAGCATCGATTTACGTTCAGAGCTGCTCACAGAAACTTTGGCTTTTTGGAAGACCTAGGTCATATACTGAAAATAATTTTTCGGAGTGAAATTCAGGAAATCTTTTTATGCAATGTTACTGTTTGAACAATAAAATGTTATTAGTAGTGCCTGCCAGTCCAAGCATCACTATTATTGCCCATGCTGGAGGTGAATAGGTATGCTATTATGTTTTTGAAAGATTTTGTCTGGTAGATGATAAAACTGGTGATAAAAGCCTGTAGGGGTACGTTGTAGGAGAGATACAAGGACTTATCTGGGGACCTGGTGCCTCATGTATAAAACGTGCGTAGGATTCTTACTAAAAGTCTACGTACGCACAAAAGCCAAAAATGGCATACACCAAAAATTATGAAGACTTTTAAAACAAAGCAATATTCCCTTTATAAATCACAGATCACCTGCAAGTGTGCGTACATGAATCATCCTAAATCCCACCCTGCAAGCCCATTCTCCCATCAAGTTTGTTTTTTTATAAATCGCAACCTTTGCGTGGGATCTGGCGTATGCACGTTTCCAGCCCTGTTTTGTGCATGCGCACGCTTTATAAATGAGGCCCCAGGATATCAGACTTTATTTCTATTGACCAGTAAGCAGTCACACCCTAGCAGGTACATAGCAATATGCTTAAATTCGTTTGTGAAAACAATACCCCTCAAATGTAGAAAAAAATGGTACCAAAGCTGTGCAGGGTCTTACAAAAACTACCCCTTTGTACCTAAATCAGCCCTTCATCGTTTTTCATATCAAGGACACTTTAATGGTGGGGGAACAAGGACCCCCAGTACCCCTAATCAATTTAAAACTGGATTTACAGACTTTTTATGAAGGTAACATTTAAAAATATTAAAATATTTTTGGTAAACACCGGTCCAGTGTCAGTTTTTTTAGTGGCATCGGTAGCTGCCAGCCTGCCACAGGACATGTTATCTTCTGATACTGTAGTTTTTAACATGGTAACCTTCATTTTAATCAAGTTTTAATTTTTATTATTAGCATATTGATGGATTTTTGTTTGCCTAATTTCCTTTTAAAAAAAGTATGATAATTTTAATTTAAACAATATTTGGAGGACCCCCAGTAATACTACCATGGAACCCCAAGAGGCCCCACCCCAGACCCCATGTTAAAGACCTATGACCTAAAGAGGGCAAATTAATACCTCAAAGGTACTAATTACTACCAAATGTACACACATCTGTACCAAAAATGTATATGAAGAGTTTGGTTACAAAACACAATAAACGCCATATAAAAAAAATTGGTTACCACCAAAATCAGTATTGTATCTGGTCAGTATTAAAAAGAAAATTTTAAATTTTATGCAAAATCTGATATCCGCCGTGTTATTCTGTCATCTTTTCTCCCTTTTTTCCAAACCACGACAAACACCAGTCCTCCTTCTCTGCAGAATGCAATACATCTGCTAACCAATCACAGCACACCATTCCACGCATTATAAACAACAATGGCGGTGCTTTGAATACACACTGAATCCTAGTTTTCCTCATCTACTTTGTACTTCGTGATCAACAAACAAACAAAAACAAAAAAATACTTTTGATGGCTTTGATAAAATCAAATAATTTACGTGAGAGGAAGTCGGGCGAAGGAAAATTGCCAGGTGTTGCTTGTTCTCACACGACAGCATCAAGCTTCTGTCATGTTAACACATTGACCCCAGGGGATCTTATGAAAAACTTTCCATTATTCTACTCGATCGAAGTAAACGGAAATCGAGCAGGACTTAGACATTTTACAGCTGATCGCTGTCAAAAAAGTTTAGCGGCGACGTCCCAAGGATGACAGCAGCAATGACCATGTTCTTAATTTGACAAAGTAAGTGTTTTAATTAATGCCATTTAATGCTTTTTTTTTTAAATCAGTGTATACCACTAGTCAACTAAATGAAAATAACATGGCGAAGATGAATGCACATTTATATATTCATTCAATAGATTTATAGCATTTTGAAAAAAAACTTGTCATGGTAAATTGCATTTTGCAGAAAAAAAATATCAATTAAATGATGTCATTATGTACCTTTATAATGAGAGTGCACCAACAACAGCCAAGCATCTTGGAGACAGCTTTTGCCTGGGCAAACACCACTTCCGAAAATGTTAGCATTGTGTGAAAGTGATTGATTGCCCCTCCAAAAAACTATGAAAAAATCTAGTTTTCAAAGAATGTACATTGTAGTTTTAAATGAGCACCAGCTGCAGGTCTTCTGATTTTTAGAAAATTTAATTAGGACTTTCTTATTCTTTTAGCAAAGCACAAAATGTCCCCGTCGTAGAATTGTCGCACTCAATGCTATTGTCTTTGTGCAGGACAGCGTGATTGACAGCTCTCTCACCGATGCGTCTGAAGTGAACTCTGACAATTGGACACCAGGGGTGCGGGATGTTGCTCTTAGGTGTCCCCACGGCGACAAGGCCAAGAGGACAGTCAGACGGCTTGACAAGATGTTGCTGAGGCTACAGACAGAACTGAGGGTCAGACGAATAGAGCAGTCCACGCTCACTTCACAGGTAATGACCACTCGGTAGATAAGATTCACCTGCATGAGTGCTGACAGGAAGGCTTAAACTTATAATAAGGTCAGGATTTCACTCAAAACTTTGTTCATTTCAGTACCGAGGTTTAAGTTCTGACAGGTTTGGTATTTAAGATGCTGACAGTGTAGCTTTAAGCATCACAAAACAAAAATCTATATGAACTCACTCTTGCATTGAGGGCTCTGTTTTAAATTTTAATATGAACTATGACATTTTTTCTGTCCTTATTGCATTCTAGGATGGCCTACACCATAAAGTATACATGCAGT
Organism: Paramisgurnus dabryanus; assembly: GCF_030506205.2. NCBI lineage: Eukaryota > Metazoa > Chordata > Actinopteri > Cypriniformes > Cobitidae > Paramisgurnus > Paramisgurnus dabryanus. The sequence goes on from NC_133353.1 coordinate 27,841,173, forward strand.
ACTGCGTTAAATTCAGGAAATGAATCACTGCAACTTTTTTCTCAAACCCTTTTTCAAATCCTACTTTCTCTGTAGCCTTTAATTTATTAGAGGTTTGATAGATGGATAGATACACACATAGATACATACATCAGACTGTAGATAGATATATACATAGATACTATAGATAAATACTGTAGATACATACATACATAGATGATATAGATAGATACTGTAGATACATACATAGATGAGATCGATAGATGGATACTATAGATAGATACATACATACATACATACATACACACACACACATACATACATCGATAATTTCATTGTACTTGTACAATGATAAATAAAGCTTCTTCATTCATTCATTCATTCATTCATTTAATCATACTATATGTAGATACTGTAGATATAGTTAGATGAATACATACATCAATTATATAGATAGATAGATAGTTACATACAAACATAGATAGATAGATACATACGTACATATATACATGCATACATAGATACATACATACATACATACATACATACATACATACATACATACTGTAGATAAATATATACATACATACATAGATACTATAGATAGATACATACAAAGATGATATAGATAGATAGATACATACATACACACATACATACATCGATACTATAGGTAGATACTGTAGATATAGATTGATAAATACATACATAAATGAGAGATAGATAGATAGATAGATACATACATACATACATACATACATACATACATACAAACATACAAACATAGATAAATAGATAAATAGATAGATGGATAGATGGACGGATACATGGAAAGATGGACAGATACATGGAAAGATGGACAGATACATGGAAAGATGGACAGATACATGGAAAGATAGATGGATAGATGGATAGATAGATACATACATACAAACATAGATAGATAGATAGATACATACATACATACATACATACATACATACATACATACACATACATACACATACATACATACATACATACATACATACAAACATACAAACATACAAACATACAAACATACAAACATAGATAGATAGATGGATAGATGGATAGATGGATAGATGGACGGATACATGGAAAGATGGACAGATACATGGAAAGATGGACAGATACATGGAAAGATGGACAGATACATGGAAAGATGGACAGATACATGGAAAGATGGACAGATACATGGAAAGATGGACAGATACATGGAAAGATAGATGGATAGATAGATAGATAGTTACATACATACATACAAACATAGATAGATAGATAGATAGATAGATAGATAGATACATGCATACATAGATACATACATAAATAGATGATATAGATAGATACTGTAGTTACATGCATGCATACATACATACATACATACATACATGCTTGCATAACAAACAAACAAAGATACATGCATGGATGGATGGCTGGATAGATGGATGGACATACATAGATGAATAGATAGTTACATACAAACATACTGTAGATGGATGGATGGATGGATGGATGGATGGATGGATACTGTAGTTACATGCATGCATGCATACATACATACATACATACATACATACATACATGCTTGCATAACAAACAAACAAAGATACATGCATGGATGGATGGCTGGATAGATGGATGGACATACATAGATGAATAGATAGTTACATACAAACATACTGTAGATAGATACATACATAGACAGATAGATGCATACATACAAACATACATGTATACTGTAGATAGATACATGCATAGATAGATAGATAGATAGATAGATAGATAGATAGATAGATAGATAGATAGATACTATAGATATATAGATACTATGGATAGACAGACAGACAGACAGACAGACAGATAGACAGATACTATAGATAGATAGATAGATAGATACATGCATGCATGCATGCATGCATACATACATACTGTAGATAGGTACTATAGATAGATCGATACATAGATACTGTAGATAGATAAATATGATAGATGCATGCATACAGTATGATAGATAGCTACTTTAAATTTAGGAAATGAATCACTTTATCGTTTTTCTACTTTGTTTCTCAATTTCTTCATTCTAATCCTTTTTTCTCCGTAGCCTTTAATTTATTTTTAGGACAAGAAGTTTGATAGACAGACAGACAGACATCGATAGATACAGTATGATGGATGGCTGGATAGATAATTTATTCATCCCAGTGGAAAATTCACATTGTTCCGGAAGTTCCTTCATCATGTTCTATTACCTGTGTTCAAAGGGTCTTTCAACAGACTTCAGAAAGATTTTTAAATATCCTGATAATAAGAAAGGATGGAGCCTAATAAAAGTTATAAAAACCAGGTCATCTCATCATTGCATTCTTTTGTTGCCTGAATAAATTACACATTGTATTAAAAAAGCCAATTTAATGGGTCTGATGGATACTTAGGTGGTCTCTACACTGATGGATAGACTGCCACATATAGACACACTATTGATATACTCCAGATCTAACCCTTGCAGGGTTATGAATGTCTGAATGTTTTCTTCACATCAGTAAAAAAATTTTGGTCCACATTTATAGTCCAGCTTGAAATTATTATGTGGTCAAACGCAACGCCTCTTCTTTTGATTTTAGTGTCTGTTTGATCAGTATTCCAGTCTGTTGAGATCTGACTCTTTGCTCTCGTTCTCTTTAAGGGGCGACATAAGGAGGTCTCTCAGCTCTCTGAAAAGCAGAAAATAGATGAGGAGAAGAAAGTTGCCGGCTATTTGGAGGGACTCCGTCTCGTAAACACCCCCACAATCACATCAAGAGGGTTCCTGCCATGTCTCCAGGATTCGCCACCCGCAAATTTATCTCGCAGGTTACAGACGGGGGAGCCTGGCCTGACTGTGACAGCCGGGAAGCTCCAGGCATTGTTGGCTTTGAAAGAGTTGAGGGACAGAGAAGCCTTACTGCAATGGCAGCTAGAACGACTGAGGGAAAATATGAGAGTCGAAATCCATAGACTTGCCAGCACAATGGAGGGGGTGGTACTCATCCCACCAATCAAGAGGTAAAGAGTTTGTGTGTTACTTTATATAGAGGGAGACTGAACTGGACAAGCTGCAGTTCGTGTCCCTAAGAAATTGACGTATGTGGCAGCACAGGAATATTTATTTTTTTGTCTATTTATTCATGTACATATTGCAGCATGTTCAGAAAATAAACTTGCCATGTTCAAGACTGTGTACTTTGTACACCACGCATACACAAGTACAAAGGTTTAGTTTTGTTTGAATACTGAAGTACATGAAACCACAGTCTAAAAAAAACTCTTAATGACTTACTCAGACAAATAAGCTGACCTCTGTTCTCGAGTACTCTGCTTTGTGCGGGCGGAAATGAAAGACATTTTAAAAAAACGAATGCTTGCCATTTCTTGAGAGAAAAACGGCCCGCTGTTTCCAAAGTAGGTCACTTGTTGTTTTCCAATCCTTGGGGATTGAAGTTAGAGAAAAATCAAACCCCAAACTTAATAGCAACTCTATCAAGACCCAAACGTAGCCCATATTCGAAATGCAACCTGCATTTAACCAATCCCAGGGGCTGTTTACACTTGTTGTTAAATGAATGAATACAGTGTGAATACATGTCTATTATAGACAGATATATAAACAATATCCACTTCAAGTATATAGACAAAATATACTAGTCAACATTTGAAGTGGATCAAAAAAGTTTATCAAAGTTGTCCTGAGACAAGAATGGGTATTAGGAATTGGTTTTATGTCAACTTTTTTGAATGGTTTTGATCCACTTCGAATGTTGACTAGTGTAGTATTGAAATATTTGCCTGCAAACTTAATTTTTAGCAAGTGTTACAACTAACCCCCTGCCTGTTACAATTAACCCCACCTATGGGGTAAGTTGTAACGTTTGCACTTCTGTCACGTTTGGTGTAATTGTCCAAGAATGGTAAGTACTAGAAACAAACTTCAAATGTTCATTTGTAGCAGAGATGTGTGTGTTGCTTGTGTAAAGATATAATTAATCAAACTCAAATATATTTTAATGATTGAGCCAAAACCAAAAAGCGTTAGATTGTGGCCCGCTCTCCCCTACAGCGCCCAGAAAGAAATTGGGGGAAACGTGCAATGCCCAAGGGCACCAGTTGCATCCTGGCGGCCGTGAGACTCAAACAGGTGACGTTCGTGTTGCAAGCTTGACACTAGTATCATTAAGCCATGAATACACCTGTGCTCAGCATTACGCATAATACCAAGTTTTCACCTTTTAATGCTAAGTCTGTTACTACCACCCAATGGCAGTGTGGTCTCAATTACATTTTAAAAGCTGTAAACAAGCTAGGTGAGCAAGATAGCATGAGCTGTTGGCGAACTAAAGCAGCTGGCCGGGGCGACAGTATTAGCTGATTAAGAAAGTCATTTCCGACAGCGATTTTCATTAGGATTATATTCGGCAATCCTAATCTAGACGCTGTACAGAGCATGACGGCTTCTAACAGGATTTTCTCTCCATTACCTTCCTCCTTCTTATCTAGGCCAGAATTGCTGTTTACAACTGAGGGAACGCAAATGCAGACGTGGCGGATTCATTTTTTTGATGTATGATGTGTGGTCTAAATTAGCTAATGCATGTGTAACTGAAATGCTATTGTCCAAAGGGTCATCCAATGTCAGAGCCAAGTTTCTGCTTATCTGAATATTTGGATATTGTAATTAGCCTTTTTTTTTCAAACATGTACGCATAATTTATTCTTCACACAATATTTTGCTGATCATCCGATGTTTATTGGACACAAACTGGAAAGTAAATTCTCAATCTTGCAAGCTTTATTGTAATTGGCTGACTTTATGCTGAACATAAAGGAATACAGGTTTTTTATCAGCCCACCTGGAAAAGTTTATAAGGTATTGGGGGCATCACACAAGTTACATGCTACGTAGGGCTACATATTGTAACCTTATCAAAGAACCTAATAAAATATGAAAATATGTATTCCGAAATGTTTTATATAGGCTATAGGGAATTGCACGCAACATGTTTTTTAATTTTGTTTTTAATGATCCAACCCCAACACGCTCAAAAAAAAGTGTCAATTTCTTTTCCTGGCAATATCAAGACAATATTTTGGATCATTCAAAAATGTATTTGTTCTAGCTTCTCCTAAAACATATTAATATGATTAAGGTGTTGGTGTTATAAACCAAACAGAAAGGTCTTTATGATTTAAAACGGAAGCTTTCAAGTAAACTGTACTAAACAGTAGCGTACATGAAGCAAAAATAAAATTAAGTCAGAAAATGCAAACTTCCATCAAACACAGCATAGGAAGTGATGCACAGCTTTTACATAATGGCTTATTGCTTAAAAGAAGACATATCATGAAAATCTGACTTTTTCCATGCTTATGTGCTATGATTGGGTCCCCATTGCTTTGTCAACCTAGAAAATGTGATAAAAACAACCCAGGAACTTAATTTTAGCAAACCATTCTCTGCAAGCATGTGAAAAAAAGGGTAATTGAAATTGGGCCCCCCTTGTGATACCTATAGTCACGTAATTTTTTTTTATTCCTTTTTGTGATACTGTCACGAATTTCCGCATTTTTTCGTGATCGTATCACGAATTTCTGTTTATGTGTCATTGTCACGTATTGGTTACTCAACTGTTTTGTCCTATCTTCTTACCATTATGGATGTGGATCAGGGTTAGATTTACTTAAAATTACATCCTTACCTAAACCCACCGGCAGGGGACAATGGTTTAAAATTTAGAAAAAATAAATCAGAAAAAATAGTATAAATCAATACTTAAGCCCGATTTATAGTCGTGTGTAGGTTCTATGCCGTAGGCTATCCGTAGCCTGTGCGTAGCTCTGCGTAGCCTGACGCGCACCTCGCAAAAATTTTAACAGCGCATCAGATCTACGCGGACCGCAAGCACTGTGATTGGTCCACCAGAACCCCTCCCGTCAGGTATTTTCATTTGCGACGGTGAAAACGAAGATGAGCCAAGTTGAGGAGAGATTTAACTCAAACTGCAACAAAAGTCTGTTTATTAACTTCCATCATTGCTGGTCTTCTCAAATGATGCACAACAAGTTGCTGTTTCTTTTTTGTTTGTGGGTTAACTTGTCAAGCTTCTTCTTCTGTGACGGTCGCGCTGCTACTGTGGTTACACTCGTGGATACTGCCCACCAGTGGTCTGCGCGTGTGCTTGCACGTCGACGCGGACGACGACGCAAAAGTATAAATGAAAACCGACGCGGAACCTACGCCGTCGCGGCTATGCCATAGGACCTACGCACAACTATAACGAGCCCTTTATAGTGACATCCTAATGCAACAACAAATCTAACCCTAAAACAAAGCGACAATGGTTTGAAAATAGGAAAAAGCAGTTGAGTAACCCAGTGGTTCTCAAACTTTTTCCGCATGCGTCCCCCCTTGTGTACCGTGCATTCCTTCGCGGCCCCCCCCAAAGAAAATTTATGACAAAAACTGATCTAAAATTTAACATTTTAATTAAACAAAACACATTAAGTTAAACAAAGTAGTGCTGTTGGTTAGTAGCCTTATTTTTTAGGTATAATTACACAGAATTTATGATAAATGAATGTATTTTATAAAATGTCATAAAACCGGGGCCCCCCTGGCACCATCTCGCGGACCCCCTGGGGGCCCCGGACCCCAGTTTGAGAACCACTGGAGTAACCAATGCGTGACAATGACACATAAACCGAAATTTGTGATACGATCATGAAAAATTAAGTGACTATAGGTACATAATTTTGGGAGACTGGGTGGAAAAAAACTGACTATACTTGAGTCTTTAGAGTGGGGTTAAGGTTGGGGCCTGACTACTGCTTTTTTCTATGAATCATACGATTTTTGTATGATTCACATTGTACAATACAATTCATACAAATTAGCCACCTTGCAAACCTTGTCCTTTAGTCTGGCCACCAGACCTAAACATCCAGAAACAATGCTTTCAGCAGTTTTATTTTATTGCTTTTGGGCTCCATGTGCATTATTCACCATTTCAATGTAAATGTGGTCCCACTCTTTATGTAAATTAATTTTATGGTGATGAAATGCAATTTGTAATTGTTCTAAATGGCCCACTTCCCATAACCGTTTTATGATTCATAGCTATTATCAAAGAAATACAACTCAGCACAAATGCTGTCAGTATTAAAGCTCAACACTGCAGATGCTTACGCTCAATTTGTATAAAACAGGCTGTACAGCTGTGCTGTCTGCTTGTGCCTAAAATCTGTTGTACTGTAGACCGCTTTGTTGCCTCTATAGCCTTTTCAGTGGTGAGACCTTTCTCTGGAGGTTCAAAGTGAATCTTCCAATTCTGCACATCCAAACCAGTCCCAGCAATGCTTTGCCACTACTTACTCTCATTACAAAACACCAGCCTCCATCTGGGAATATACATGGTACCACAAACGAGAGCTTACCCTGCATGGAGCAGTCAGCCAGTCACTGTTTCCAAAGACACAGCACCTAATGGATGACGACAGGGTCGGTGCGGTACGACTGCACGCGCTGCTGCTTCTGATTTAGACAGAAGGCCATTAGAAAGGCATGTTGTCGCGGCGATGCCTCTGAAAGGTATTCGGCCGGAAAGGAAGGAAAACGAGAAAGCGGGAGCCATTCCTCATGGAGGTAACGCAGAGTAACTTTACCCTTGAGGACTCTGATGTACAATGAGGCCGGGCTAAGTACCCACAGACAGTTCTGCACCCGGTGTGCATTTTTATTAATTGTCTCTGTTGCGCCTTTGCCTTTTGTCCCAGTTGGGGGGCAAAGGCCGTGACTCTGAACCCCCTTTTGAGATTCTTTCCAGGCATACAAGGGACGGGAGATCCATCGGTCTAATAAATTAAGCAGGAGTCGTGATGTTTGGCACACTGGGATGGCACCTCACTTTCATCCACTTTCGAAGGGTGTAAGGGCACAGAAGCTGTCTAACCGTCAGTGCCAGATAAAGTGACAGCTAAAAAATGAAGAGTTTACTGCAGGCGGAGAGTTTGAACCTCTCATAAAACATAGAATACATCAGGCACCACAGCTCAGGGACATTATGCAGATAAAAGAGCACTTTAGGAAAGAAAAATGTTTATGAGTTCATCAAATACTGAAGCAGGTCGCATGATTTATGGAGTTGGTTGCTGTTTCTTGGTATTTTTTTTTGTGAAATCTGCTGCTTAAAATTGAATTAAACAGTGAGATAAAATTTGAAAACAAAAATATGTTCAGATATTTTAGTTTATAGTCATAACCATACAACACCCATATAACAAGTACACAAAACTACAAAGTCTATAAACCCCCTCAGCATCTGAAGGCATGGTGCATTATTGGTCCATAAATAAAAGATACAGTAAATATGCTGCTGCTTTTTGTTGCAGTTTTATTTGAAGTGGCATAAAAATGGCTTTAACTTGATGAGACTTTGTGACTTGTTTTTTAATAAAAAGTAGATTCGTATAAAACATATTTTCTATTTTTTATTGCTGATCGTTCCAATTTCAAAATGAAACCGGGATCCTAAACCCAGAAGCAGTGTAAATATTACTCACCCTCATGTTGTTTGAACCCCCAATGTCTTTGTTGTTGTTCTTCAGAAGTGGTGTTTAGGTTTTTTGGTTACTGTGGGAGTGGATGGTGACCACCCTCCCAGTCGCCATCTCCTCCCACAATAACAAAAAAATACTCCAAGCTGCAGCAAGCTTAGTGATATTACGCACTGCCCGAAAATAGGCTATTAGTCGGCTGCTGCGTAATATCATTGCGCCTCCTGCAGCCATGTTACGGCAGCAAAGTCCTTGATTATTACGCCAGAATGGGAGTATAGTTCCTAGCCATATCTGCCTAGAAAATTGCAACTTTTAATTTTCTGTCAGTCTTAGTACACGATGTAACTACAGAACAGTCAAGTTTTAAATAGGAAAAATATCCAAACTCTTTTGTTATTTTTTAGCGCGATGCTAATGGTCTAATCAGATTCAATAGATTGTGCTAAGCTATGCTAAATGTGTTACCGCCAGATCCGGAGATCGACTGAATGGATTCAAAAAAGGTAAAAATCAAATGTTTAACTCTAGGGGAGCTGGAAAATGAGCATATTTGCAAAAAAAAGTGGAGTGTCCCTTTAAAATGACCCAAAAGTATACATTTTTTTTTTATTTGCATGATATTTTTAAAGTGTTCTGAAAATGCTTGTTGTTTCTTGTTGTGTATACCCCGCCTGATCTCATGAGGATTTGTATATATTTTATGAGTTGTGAATCGCACAAAAACATACGATTTTCAAAAAAAAAACACCCACCAACTAACCCCAACATTACATGGGCGAATGCAAATCATTCAAAAATGTATGAATGTGGTTGGACGAATTCATACAAATTAGCCACCTTGCAAACCTTGTCCTTTAGTCTGGCCACCAGACCTAAACATCCAGTAACAATGCTTTCAGCAGTTTTATTTTATTGCTTTTGGGCTCCATGTGCATAATTCACCATTTCAATGTAAATGTGGTCCCACTCTTTATGTAAATTAATTTTATGGTGATGAAATGCAATTTGTAATTGTTCTAAATGGCCCACTTCCCATAACCGTTTTATGATTCATAGCTATTATCAAAGAAATACAACCTTATAAAATATGTACAAATAGCTTGTTCGCAGTCACGCGACTTAGAAGACACACGAAATTCAGGTGGAGGGCAGGACGTGAAAAGGTGCAGAAAGATGGAGAAAAGTTTGTATTGCACAGGTTTAGACACCATGCGAGAGACGGATACCAAAAAAAATCACAAACTATGTTGCCAGATATTCAATCAATTTTTTCTGTTGTTTTTTAGTCAATTCCTTACATTTCCCCCCATTATGACTAAAAACGTATACGCACACGATAAAAACGCTTTTTGGTTTCTCGGTTTGACCGATTTGAGCATAAACTGCACAAAACGGCATTAGTGATTCCTATGTACAAATATCACTTTCTGCCCTCCAACTGCAATTCGATCCACTGGCCTGAAGTCATGTGCAAACAACCTATTGCCATGAGATGGCATTGTTATATCACTGTTTCAGTTGTTACACATTATTTACAGGTAAACATCCTATAACTACCTAAACATCTGTCCAGATGCAAAGAAAATGCACAGTTTTGCACATTGTTTTATAAAAATGAAGAAAGCGATGAGGGTTTAAAGGAACAGTATGGATTGTGGCCAAAACTGGTATTGCAATCACAAAACTTGTGGCTAAAACTGGTACTGCAATCACACAACTGGTGGCCAGTACACAAAATGACAACATAAACATCAGTTGAGGGCTGCAATTGCACTTTTTAAATGACAATATCCTGGCCAGACCACTGTTGTGAGTGATATAAGTATTTGAAATGAAAATGATTTCTTAATCTCTAGTGACATATCAGGGCCATTTTATGATTAATTGATATAAATTTCTTACATACTGTTCCTTTAAATGACATGAGAGTAGACATTAAAGTGATAGTTCACCCAAAAATGAAAATAATGTTATTAATGAGTCACCCTCATGTCGTTCCAAACTCGCAAGACCTCCGTTCATCTTTGGAAACACACTTTAAGATGTTTTAGATTTAGTCCAAGAGCTTTCTGACCCTCCATTGAAAATCTATGTACGGTATAATGTCCAGAAAGCATCTTTGCAGTCTCGTGCACGCGGTTCATAACGGACCTGGAAGAAAAGACAATGCTGAATAAAGTTGTAATTTTTTATGTATTTTCAATGCTTCAACAAATTCTAACTGACCCACTGATGTCACATGGACTACTTTGATAACGTTTTATTACCTTTCTGGACATGGACAGTATACCGTACATAGATTTTCAACGGAGGGTCAGAAAGCGCCCGGACTAAATCTAAAACATCTTAAACTGTGTTTTAAAAGATGGACGGAGGTCTTATGAGTTTGGAACGACATGAGGGTGAGTCATTTTTTTTTTTTTTCATTTTTGGGTGAACTGTCCCTTTAATAAATAATGACACAATTTTCATTTTTATATGACAATCCTTTTAAAGAAGCCACTGGCAGACATTCCTTCTTTATTAATCCCGAAGGAAAAATGTACTTAAAGTAATCTCTTTTAAAGGTCAGCATTATCGCCATTAATACATTTCTGCGAGATGTTTAACTTTAAAACCGTATTACAAGTTCATGCTAAATCAGAAAGTTTATTATGCGCCATATTCTGATTCAAAACTGGGCCAAGTATTTTTCCTCATCATTTGTATCTTAAGTCCATTAAAAAGTCAGTATGTGTTTTTCTACTCTCATCATTTATTGAGTAATCAGTTTTATTTAGGACCTCTGCAAACTCTTTAATCCTTTAGAGAAAACGAATTAGCATCCATCCAAAGTAGTAACACTTTATTGAAACTCAGAATGCATTTGAAGACTTATTCTGATGATTTGAATTTCAACAACTGACAATGGACATTGGCCAGCACAGTGTTGCAGCAAATTGGACGCACATCTCAATTGACTCGTGTTTAGAGTAATTATCCAAGAGACTCTTTAGTCCATCAGTAGGGACCTCAGTAACAAAGCAATTATATAGATCAGACTAATGTGATTTTGTGTCTATAACAAAGAGAGAAACAGATAAAACAGCTAGATCTCACCCCGGGGCACGTCAATGGCACATAGGAGAGAGTACTTCTGTGATAGTGCCATGGAGCAGATCGCACGGGCTCTGAGCGCTAAATCAATAGCCATCACAATGGCTGTAGGATGGATTTACGGCTTTTTATTGATCAATCCTGTATCTTCTCGGCAATCCTCAGACCAAAGCAACTGAGCATGAAAGACTGATCACATTAAGCCCAGTATTTGGCCTGGAGGAATAAAACATACAGACCAGAGCAGCAGAGTGCTGAAGATCAACGGTACAGATCAGAATTTGAGTAAAGTCCTTTAAAAGCAAGTTAGTCGCTGGGCGGACTTTGTTTTGGCTAAATAAGCTCATCCCAAGTTTTTACTAATATAACTGTAACGCTTGTAAAAGCATGATTGTGATCTGATTTTGTGTTTTTTATTACCCTTTTCAACATGCAATAGTAATGTATACTGATGTTGCGATGTACACTCACCTAAAGGATTGTTAGGAACACCTCATTAATGCAATTATCTAATCAACCACTCTCAAGGCAGATGCTTCAATGCATTTAGTGGTGTGGTCCTGGTCAAGACAATCTCCTGAACTCCAAACTGAATGTCAGAATGAGAAAGAAAAGTGATTTGAGCATGGCATGGTTGTTGGTGCCAGAAGGGCCGGTCTGAGTATTTCACAATCTGCTCAGTTACTGGGATTTTCATGCACAACCATTTCTAGGGTTTACAAAGAATGGTGTGAAAAGGGAAAAACATCCAGTATGCGGCAGTCCTGTGGGCGAAAATGCCTTGTTGATGCTAGAGGTCAGAGGAGAATGGGCCGACTGATTCAAGCTGATAGAAGAGCAACTTTGACTGAAAAACCACTCGTTACAACCGAGGTATGCAGCAAAGCATTTGTAAAGCCAAAACACGCTCAACCTTGAGGCGGATGGGCTACAACAGCAGAAGACCCCATGGGGTACCACTCATCTCCACTACAAATGGAAAAAGGCTACAATTCGTAAGAGCTCACCAAAATTGGACAGTTGGAGACTGGAAAAATGTTTCCTGGTCTGATGAGTCTCGATTTCTGTTGAGACATTCAGATAGCAGAGTTAGAATTTGGCGTAAACAGAATCAAAACATGGATCCATCATGCCTTCTTACCACTGTGCAGGCTGGTGGTGGCGGTGTAATGGTGTGGGGGATGTTTTCTTGGCACACATTAGGCCCCTTAGTTCCAATTGGGCATCATTTAAATGCCACGGCCTACCTGAGCATTGTTTCTGACCATGTCCATCCTTTTATGACCACCATGTACCCATCCTCTGATGGCTACTTCCAGCAGGATAATGCACCATGTCACAAAGCTCGAATCATTTCAAATTGGTTTCTTGAACATGACAATGAGTTTACTGTACTAAAATGGCCCCCACAAGTTGCAAAAGTTTTTTGCCTGGTTAAATGAGGTTTATCAGGATATTGGCCTAATTTTTGAGTCTATTACTTTTATTCAGAAATATCTGTGAAAAGTGACTAGATACTACTTTTAGAAGTAGAAATGTTTGCATGTTTTTAAGGTGAAAATTTGTTAAATACCAATGAAATGACTAAAGTGACATTTGTAAAAATTGGACATTTCAATTACAGACTGAAAAACTTTTCATTGCCATTTAAGTCAACTTACTGAACATAAACATAAGATGATCATAAGATGAAAGGGGACATTTCAAAAGACTTTTTTTAGGATGTAAAATAAATCTTTGGGGTCCCCAAAGTACGTATGTGAAGTTCTAGCTCAAAATACCATATAAATAATTTAGTATAACATTAAAATTGCCACTTTGTATGTGTGAGCAAAAATGTGCGGTTTTTGAGTGTGTCCTTTTAAATGCAAATGAGCTGATCTCTGCACTAAATGGCACTGCCATGGTTGGATAGTGCAGGTTAAGGGGGGTATTATCCCCTTCTGACATCACAAGGGGAGCAAAATTTCAATTACCTATTTTTTCACATGCTTGCAGAGAATGGTTTACCAAAACTTATTACTGGGTTGATCTTAATTAATTTTTAATTAGTTACATTTATATAGCGCTTTTCCAGTGCTCAAAGCGCTTTACATATGCGAGTACTTTAAGCGTCTTTGCGTCCTTTGAAAAGCGCTATATAAGATTTATGTATTATTATTATTATTATCTTTTTCACATTTTAGGTTGAAAGAAGCACTAAGGGGACAAATTTTAGCACTTAAACATGGAAAAAGTCAGATTTTCCTGATATGTCCCAGGGTTTTGCATCTGAGCTCATCATAGTCATGAAGAGAACTTAAAAATGCGAAGTGACACCAATATGTCTCACCTGACAACTTGTGATCAAATCATAAGAAATGAATACTATACTGGGTTTAAAGAAGGCATCAATATGTCAAATAGTGAGTTAAATCTGTCAGCAACTGTAACATATTTGCTTCTTCAGCTTAGATGATGCTACAGTAAAACTTTCATTTTGGGGTTGTTCCAGAGTACACGATAAAAGATTTGTTGTTTTAACTAAAAAAATACGTAATGTTCATGATGCCTTTAAATTTAAAAGTTGAATTAATTCGAAATTTTAAGGCAGCACAAACACTTTAGGTTGAAACAACAAATCCTTTTACAGTGTATGCATATAGAGCTAAGACCACCTAATGGTTTTGCCAATGAATAGTAATGAATATTTTAAAGCAGATGCAAATCACCACATATTGTTTTTGACAACAGGTGTCACCGTCAACTAATAAATGCACACTTATTTAAATAAAACATACCATCTTGTTAAACTGCCATGATTTTTAAATGTGTTCTTTAAACACTTTTCAACATTTTAAATTGTAAAATTTTAAAACTGAACCACAATATTTCAGTATTTCACAAATATTTATGTTTCAAACTCAACTAAACACAGATCTAACAAAATATATGTGTGAATAAATCTATTTTGAGTTGTTTGTATCAGGAAAGAAGTGCCTCAGTGCGAAATATGATTATACCGTACAATCTCTGGTGTATCGCTACAGTACTCAGTCTAAAAACTGTCAGAACAGAGCCAATGATCTCCATACAGAGACGGGAAAAGTCTGCACAGACAATTCCATGTCATTATACAGACCTTTGCTGGCTCCAGGAGAGAATTGTGCTAAAGTCTCTTAGGGCTCACTTATATCATAGCTAATCCAACCAAAAACCGTGCCCGAGCGCAATTGTCCCCCCTCCCTACTCCCCCAGAAACATGCACTCACACTGTACTCTGACTGATCCGAGCCCGGGCACGCTTTTTTATGGATGCAATCGATTTGAAGAAAACAGGAAGTAAAGTGCTTTCTTGAAACCCATCTTAATATTAAGTCTGTGTTTTTTATTATGAGTCGTTAGATTGAATTGACTTGCAAAACCAAGTTGTTTTAACTTCATGCTGCTTTTTTACAGTGTTTGTCACATATCCATGGCAGCATGGTAAATTTAGTCTATGGTGGCACGGTGATAAAATTGAATTTGATTATTTATTGCGTCTAATGACAAAAGACACAGATGAAAAGAGACAATCTCATTGTTAAACCATTGGTAAAGCATTGCATTATCAGCGCAAAAGGTCATGGGTTCGAACTCAGTGAACACACATACTGATAAACTGCATGCTTTGTAATGCTCTGTAAATCGCTTTGGATTAAAATGTCTGTCAAATGTATAATAGTAATCCATATTCAGCCCTATCGATGTGCCACCACACAGGTATTTGAACATAACTTAGTGATCTGTGCTGTATGTTGCCATGGATACACAGTGTTTTGATCACTAAATAAGCACATACTTTTCTTGGTATGTTTTGTCTGTTCTTTATCACCACCTCTCACCGCATTCCCCTCAACCTTGTGAACAGACTGTTCCCTGATATACACAGCAATAAATTGCACTTGACATGATCCCTTAACCCCACCAGCCCAGTTCATTGACACTGGACTTCCTCTAACTCTTCTGCAAACAGCCACCCTTAACCATTATAGAACCAATAAATATATCAATAAAGATTGAAAGGGAAATCCAATGGAAGTCAATGGAAAAACTCCTTCCATTGGTGTTTTTCTAAACTACCTACTGTAAAGGAAGTCAATGGTGCCCCAGATCTGCTTTGTTTCCAATATCAGCAGAGAAATTTGTACAGTTTTGGAACAACTTAACGGTGAGTAAATAATGACAGATTTTTAAAGTAATCCCTTTAACCCTGATATCTTGAATGCTACCTAGGTAGGAAGCCCACACAGTTTCAGAATAGAGTAACAATGTGTTAAATCCCAAGAGGGCACAAGCGCACTTGGCTAATTCTGGATGATTTGACATGCACGCAGCTCATTCATTACACAGGACTGGGATATGATCCAAATCAATTTTCAGCTGATGGCTCACAGTGTATTTCTCTAGTAGAACAGTGGGGATAACAGCCTCATCCACTGCATATTCCAGCAGATTTTGCATAAATACAATAGCAAGATGCTTAACAAGTAAACAGGAACTGAAAAAAAGCAAAAAAAAAAACGCATTATAAAGCATCTTTAATGAATTCAAACGGTATGTAGTTAAATATAATTTTTACACATTGTATTTACTTTTATGCATTTGGCAGAAACTTTTATAATAAACACGTTTTACTGCATTCATGCTTTACATTATATAAGTATGCGTACTCCACATGTGTGATGCTCAAATATTCTTTATGTCAGTGAGTGCAGCACTTAAAGATGCAAGGGATGAAACCCAGGACCTCTTGTACTCTAACGCTTAGCAACATCCCCTATATTACAATAAAGACAAGAATTCAAGGCTGGCTTGACCTCCCTCTAGAGCTCTTGTACCGACAATAAATTGTAAATTCAATGCAGTAAGTCATTAAAGTCATAGAGAATGACACCCATGAGAGGCCATATATATTCAGTATTTTCTAAGTGGTTGATTCATGCCTGGTAAGCAGTCCATTCAAAAGCTGATGAGACGTAGTACACGTTTCAACACGTTAACCTCTGCCCCCTAACAGTCCATACCAAAATATGATCAGAGCCAAAAACATGATGGTCCAGACTGAAATGCTCAAAAAATAAATATCAATTTCATTTTTTTCTGATGAACACTAATGGGTACTTAACTGTGTGCTTGCTTACCATCATTTATCAAAATAATCTTTATCATCACAATACTTCCATAATATTTGTTTTCCTACTATGGAAGTCGGTGGTTACAGTCAGCTGTGTGCTTACCATCATTTATCAAAATTAAACTCATACAGCTTTAGAACAAGATAAGGATGAGAAAATGATGATAGAATTTTCATTTTTAGGTGAAATATCCCTTTACTGTAACTCCCTTTTTTATATCCCTCAGCCAAGTGAGAAAAGTAACGCAAAAGTAACGTAAGCATTACTTTCCTTGAAAAGTAACTTTTAGTTACTTTTTGGGGGAGTAACTTAATATTGTAATGCATTACTTTTAAAAGTAACTTTCCTCAACACTAAAGATATGTCAGTACAAGGTGTTTTAAATTAAGGCAGCTCAAAGATACATAGTCTAGGACTATCCCTGTCTAAAAAAAACAAAAATTGTGTCAAAGATGTGCTCCATACTCAAATTTGAACCTCTCTAAGAAATGTATTTAATGTTATAAATGTACTTTGCCACATTTGTAGTTATTACAAAGCGGAATCTACAAACTTTATATATTTTAAGATTTTCTTTTTTTTAGAAAACCTACAGTGGATGTCATGATGATGTGTGTTAAACAGAGCTGACAGTACTACATTGACTGACATCTAAAAAACATGTTTCCCTCTATCGCCTGCCAATCAAAAACAAGAAACAATGATACACCAGGGATGTAGAATGTGTTTTTACTCAGAAACTGCGTAAATGTTTACAGTTTAATGGGCTACCCACATTTTTCACCCATCAGCCCGACTCTTTCACAAATGCTGACGTACGGCATATTTATCAGTACGAGAATCTGCCTTGGAACTCATTTACGGCATTGCTGACATTCAGCAGTTTTTGCGTTGTGGAGGAACAAGCTGAATTTATTTGCTTTTTTCAACATACTTGTTTGATGAATACATGCCATATTTCTCCTAAAAGTCCAAAAAACTATTTAAAGAATTCGGCATTACTAATCACTCAAGAGTAAACAGGTGACTTTTTCTACAGGCTGTGGGCTGGTCGTCTCTAACCAATGTAAATGTGCAGAGCAAGTACACAAACATTAAAGGGGAGAAAATGTCCTAACATCCTCATACCTATTTAAGCCGCAGTGGTGGCATCTTGGCATGTGATATTAATAACCACACAGGGCACCACAGCAAACACAAGCAGCTCTGAGTCGTGCAATCCACCTCTACTCTTTCATGCCTCGCAGTAGTGTAATGGAATTGCGCCCACAGTAATTTCAACCTGTCAGCCTGATCTGTCTGCACAATTCTTCTCATCTGCAAGCCAAGCATTCTGTTTGATGGGTTTAATATTAATAGCACCATCAGGTCAAATACAAATTAATTAGGTACATTTATATAGCTTATATGGGGGTGGTTTCCCGGACAGGGATTAGCTTAAAACAGGACTAGCCCTTAGTTTAATTTTGAAATATGAATAGTTTTAACATACATGCCTTACTAAAAACATTACTTGTGTGCATTTTGAGGCAAAACAAAGGGCACTGTTGTATTTTAAAATATGTCAGCGCAAGTTGTTTTTAGTTTGGACAGCTCTCACATTTATTTTAGTCTAAGACTAGTCTAATCCCTGTCCGGGAAACCGCTCCATTGTGTGTGGGGGAATCTGGATGATGCATTGGTGGCCGCTGTGAGTCAGAACACCCACCACAAAGTGACATACAGTAGATAATATGAGGATGATATTAGAAGGCTGTCTATACAGCTGTCTATACTATACCAAATAAATTAATTAACATTGTTTTTAGCAATAAAATAGGTGGACGTTAAGTACTAGATACTCTAGGTAACTTAAAAATGTTAAAGGCGGGGTGCATGATCTCTGAAAGCCAATGTTGATATTTGAAATCACCTAATCAAACACGCCCCTACCCCAATAGAATCTGGACATTCTTTTGATAGACCCACCCCACACATATGCAACCCAGGCAACGATGTTGGTTAGTAGACACGCCCCTTACTGCTGATTGGCTACAAGTGTGTTTTGGTACTCAGCCTGACTCCCTTTTCCAAAGTGTTTTTCAAAAATCATGCACCCCACCTTTAAGTGTTCCATTCGGGTAGACATTACTCTTCTAAAATTAATAGATTAGACAACTGAGTGCACAGTTTAAGTTTAAAGGTAGGGTAACACATTTTGAAAAATGCTAACGGTAGCCGCCTAGCAATGAAATCCCGATCCCACCCTCAAGTCAAATCGCCATCCAAAGTCACTCCTCTTTCATAACACATGACCACGCACAGATCAGACGGTCACGTCTCATGTCTCATTCAGCAGTAAGAAAACTTTACAGTACAAAGTGAATAACACTTCCAAAATAACCAACATAAACAACTGGTTTACATCAGAATTAGTTTAAGCACACATTCGATTGTGTAGACGTAGTAACTATATCGTTATGCTAATCCGTAAACGAACACAAATTTCAAAAGCAACAAAATGTTTCATCAAAGTAGAATATCTGAATCCATCTCAAAACAAACATATCGCGTACCAACCTTACCAAAATAAACAGTGCAACGACCCTTTCAGACCCCTTGCCTCCTGCAGCTGTTTTCATCTCGTGGTAAAGCAGTTAAGTTACCGATGTTAATTTGGGTTTTTGCTCTTGCTGATCCAGGCAGTTTTTGCTGTTGTTGTTATAAAAGATGCCTTTAGTTTTGTGGCTCCTGTGCAGGTTGTCAATTCAGCAGAAAAGTTTGCTGTTCTCACTGTTTACAGACAGGAGATGAGCGCACGTGAACGCGCCGATGACGTATGGTGTCTGCATGGACTCGCTGCGCGGTGGGCATTTAAATTACACTAACGTATGAGGGACAAAAAAGGAAACGTCCGTTCGGACCGAAATCAATGATTTGTTGAACATTTTTTGGTCCTATGCCTTTCACAGATGACATAAATTTCTACAAATACATTTAAAGAACTTAACACAGGGATTGCTATCAGGATGTGAGGAGACTTTTAACCAGCATAACTAAAAATGTTTCAGGATCAAATCTGTTACCCTACCTTTAAGTATGTAATTTGGAAAACAGCTATAGACAGGACACAAGTAACCCCGCCCCAACTCTATCCGTACCCGCCTCTTCTTGAAGGTACCGCCCACTTTTGGACAGCTCCTTTCTGCAGTTATCCTTGTGGATCATTTTGACAACATTGTCGTCTCTACGTGAAAACACAACGGATTACCTTTTCCGTTTTTAGCACGTCATTGTCGAGTAAACGTTCACTAAGTAACACTCAAAATCTTTAGGTAAACACAATTTTTAAACATATGTCAAGCTTCTAAATGCCCTAAATAAGCCGATAAATCAAGTGAAATGAACCAAACTGTCTGGCTTCAAATTAATTATACTTGCAGTCTTTTCCATTAGGCAGAAAATCACTGAGGAAGGGTTGCTATCCTGTGAGCCATCCCTCTGGTTATTTCTGATTCCATGCTTGCCTTCGCTTATAAACATACTCCGTGTGGCAGACGATGCCAGCTAATGAAGCCTTGTGGAATCAAAGGGCTTGATTCATAAAATTACACCGCAGCGAAGCTCTGCAGACAACACAATACCCAACCCATGAAAAATGACACCTGTTGCTGTGCCTGATTGAAATGAGGAAGGCAATTTGAAACTTCATGCAAGCTGTGCATAATTAGCATAACTAAATGCCCATTGAAACTGCTGCAAGATGGAAGCTGGGTCTGGAACAAAAACTATAATAGTGTCGATAAAACGTATATTATAGATTATCCACAACACATTGACTTTTTTCCCTTTATATTTGTATCCTGAGTCTGTGTATGTGGCGGTTAGAAGTGACAGAAATATTAAGCACGCACTTAAGATGCACAGTCATGTTGCCAGAGCTTTCTTAGTTGAGGACATGCATGCTGGAAGGACAAGACGGGGTTTTTTTTGGCATAGTTGAATGGTCAAAGGTGGTGGTGGAAATGATTAAAAACAAATGATTCTCTCAATTCTTTTCTCTTTTAATGGGATCCACCTTTGACATTTCATACCACTAACCCAATGAAATGATTCACCAAACGCAATGTCAATGTAATTTCACCTCCCTGACCGCAATTGAACCGAAGAACTTTGAGGCTTGTTTGAAAAGCGTTCTCGTCCCATAACCTACCGAATGGATGGCCATGCATCATAAAGCATTTCTGGCCATATGAACAGAGAGTATGGCTAATTGGAAACCTGCCGGGTGCAGTTTAGTTGAAGTCTGTGAAGAACCACATTAGCCGAGCACAAACTATGAACTCAATACGAGCCTACATAATTTCGACATGGTGTAGGATCAATGCTGTGACTCTGACCTGGACCATTATTTTAATACATTATTAATTTGAAGACAGCTGCTGTAATTGTGAAAATGAGCCGTCATTGGGTTGATGAAATGTGTTTCACGGACTTTTAATTTTTTTTTACATTTTAACAGTCCTATTTACAAAGAAACAAAAACTAATTTATATTCATAACACCCAGAAGATTCCAAAGGATCCTCCATCCAATGAGGCTTAGCAGAGAGCGTCTCATAGCTCTTATACAAAAATTGGCATCAGAAAAACTAGCAGAAGTGCTGCTGAGATCTCCTGTGTCAGCTCAAGGGTGAATTCATAGGCCTCTCAAATGTTGTCTGGACCGGATCCAGAGCCTGGTGAGCTGCAGGACCACCTCTGAGCAGTGGGGCATGTGCTGAATACATCATGAAGGTCCTAATGTCTATAAAGAAATCTCTATTACCTGTGAGGAGGCTGATAATTACCAGGCACACAGGCCCTCATCATTACCTTCTTTAATACTTCATGCATCTGTTCTTCCCACTATTCACATTCTCTGAGGCTCTGCAAGCCCTGACCATATGCATTTATTCTCGCAACGTTCTGCATGATCAGCTTCCCATTTCCAAAATGTTGGTGTTTTCACACATTGGTTGTTTTGGGGTCTGAATGTCTGTTTTAGAATTTTGAACGCTATAAACAAACTTTAAAACAAAATTAACCTATTTTAGACCATTAATAGACCATCGTAAGATGTTCAGTATTTTTGTTCTTTGGTGTGGTTTGCTTGTTTTTCACATTTTTCACATGCCATTTTGGCTGTTACAGAAGAGGACCTTTTGTCCCAAAAGTGTGAGTTCAGTTATAGAATGCTGTTGTCACTCCCACAAATAACCGAACTGTGTGTGAACCGAGGGGCAACCTTTCGATCTCTTTGATGAAGCCAATACGGAAGTGACATAAACTGCAATTCATCAACTACTAGAGGCTGGCTCCAAAAGTCAATTCCTATAGACCCCCATTTTAAAATGTCCAACTTTGCAGCAAAAAAATAATGTTTACAGCCTGATACAAAAAAGTGATTTTGGTCTTTATAGAAACTTTTGCCCTTCATGACAACTGTGAGGGGGTGAATTTTTCTTACTCATCCATTTAAATTATATTAAGCCTTAAAGGAATATTCCATTTTCTTAAAAGAAAAATCCAGATAATTTACTCACCACCATGTCATCCAAAATGTTGATGTCTTTCTTTGTTCAGTCGAGAATAAATTATGTTTTTTGAGGAAAACATTGCAGGATTTTTCTCATTTTAATGGACTTTAATAGAGCCCAACATTTAATACTTAACTCAACACTTAACAGTTTTTTTCAACGGAGTTTCAAAGGACTCTAAATGATCCCAAACGAGGCATAAGGGTCTTATCTAGCAAAACGATTGTCATTTTTGACAATAAAAATAACAAATATACACTTTTAAAGCACAGCTTCGATTTGTATGATTTGCCTTTGACCCTGTGACGTTGGAGTTAGAGGCTTGGGTAGGGGTGGGGTTTTGTTATTGTTTTTTTATGATAATCATGCGTTTTTAGGCAATTGACAAATTCATATGAATAAGCCAACTTGTAAATATGTACGAATTCTTGTGAGATCTGTCTGTATTGTAAGGACTATGGTAGTGACAACTTAATTCTGGTTCTATGTGATTATGGCCTATCTCTGCTAAAGTAGAAATGAAACCATTTTGAAGGTCAGGTACAGTGTAAATGCAAAGAAGACGCTTTCCCCCCCTTACGGGTCTGAGTTTGGTTCTTTGAGGATCTAAATGATCCTTCATGCTATTAAATTATAAGAATAGTTTAAGTGATTCTTTTAGTGACTTTTTGTGAGGTTTCCCACTGGTGACCCACTGGTGCATCTTTTACCAAACAAAGGCCAACCCTCATCTTTATTGTGCAGTACTAACCCCCTGCAGAGGATAAAGGACTAATTGATGTTTGTTTTTGCAAGTTTGGAACTGAGACGAAAGGACAAACGATCTTATTATTATGTAAATTGCTCCGCTATCTCATCCCTGTAAAAGCAATGGCCTGAGCTCGTGGCAGAGATATTGCCTGCAGACATTGCCTTCTCAAGCTGCTCCGACTCAGCCAAGTCACGCATGCTAAAGGACCCTCGCTGAGAGCTCGCCACGGGGGTCCGCCTGCCTCAGCAAACACGCCGTGAGCACGCATACGCGCTTAGGCTTGCAATCCCTCTGATTCACAACAGGAGAATCGAGCGAGTCAGAAATAGTATGTGAAATAAACAGGACCATCTATAGCGTGCGCGGCGTGACGGAAATGGATTGGTAACTGTGACACTCCAATTAACAGAGGAAAGGGGCAATGGTGAGCCTGACTAGCTGAGTAGCAGGGGAAATGTGACTGTAATCAATTGCCTTATTGAAGTTAATGTGAATAATTCTCTGCTTGGAAAGCACTCCTAAGTCCCAGAAGATCAGAACATCAGTAGGCGCTCTCAGCTTAGGCCGAAGATGAAAACAAATGCAGCACTGGAGAATCCAAACGATTTACGGACATATATCAAAGACAACTAACTCGCTCGCATCGTCTCGACCCTGTTATGCTCCGGCTGCCGCTCGGGTGTTCTTAAAAGGTTGTGTGAAGCTTCTTTTGTTTTGTGAAGTCTTTTCAGTGCATTCATTGGTGGTTTGCACCTGTCCAATTAGAGCGAGTGCTGGCTCCACAGTCTGCACACAAGAAATTGGCTCCTGTTTTGTGAAGCAAAGAGGAACTATTGCAGCCAAAAGTTATTTTGTTCCTTTGATATTTTGTCTGTTGCTGATGAATCTGTGTTCTTGTGTGGATTGTCAGCTAATCTACAGAGTCTACAGATATTTCAGACAAAGTATCAAAAGAAACAAATAATTCCTCTTTGGAATCTTACCAATTTGGAATCCATTCAGCCGATCTCCAGGTCTGGCGCTAGCACTTTTAGCATAGCTTAGCACAATCCATTGAATCTGATTAGACCATTAGCATCGCGCAAAAAAAACCCAGAGTTTTGATATTTTTAAAACTTTTATAGTTGCACCGTGTACTAAGACTAAGACAGAAAATTTAAAGTTGCGATTTTCTAGGCAGATATGGCTAGGAACTATACTCTCATTCTGGTGTAATAGTCAAGGACTTTGCTGCTGTAACATGGCAGCAGCAGCAAAGTGATATTACGCAGTGCCCGAAAATAGTCCCCTGCTATTGAGAGTAACCAAGGGGACTATTTACGCGCAGTGCGTAATATCAGCCATGTTCCAGCAGCAAAGTCCTTGATTATTACGCCAGAATGAGAGTATAGTTCCTAGCCATATACGCCTAGAAAATCACAACTTTTAATTTTCCATCGGTCTTAGTACACGATGTAACTACAGAAGAGTCAAGTTTTGAACAGGAAAAAAACTCTTTGATTATTTTTTTAGCGCGATGGTAATGGTCTTATCAGATTCAATGCATTATGCTAAGCTATGCTAAAAGTGTTAGCCCCAGACCCGGAGATCAGTTTGAATGGATTCTAAAACGATTAGTATCAAATGTTTAACTCTATAGGGGAGCTGGAAAATGAGCATATTTTCAAAAAAAGTGGAATGTACCTTTAACACGGGAGCATTGGAGCATATCAATGGAATGGTGTTATTGATTTTCGGCATGTGGATGTTTTTTCCTGCTATAAGGGGTGTTTGGGAACTTGTACAACAAGGCAGAGATGACACCACTTGCTTGACTAATTGATGTATATAATTGATGTCCATGATTGAATTATGGTTAGCCAATGAGCTATTTTATAAGTGTGGTATTTGGGAGAGATGAATGTTAAATGAAGTAGAAAAAGTTCAGGTTCATATCCAGACAAGTGGTGTAGACTACCTCACTTTGTAAAATGCTGATTAAGGTTCCTGGGTCACATGATGTCAAATATCACTGAAATATGAAGCAGAGCAGTATTCTGGAGTATTAGGACTCCGAACCGACCCAAGATTGGAAAGAGTTTTATGCAAATTGCATTCAGCCCTAATTTTACAGAAAAGATTGCGCTGTTAGCTCATTTCCATAATTCACTTAGTGAATCGGGTACTAAAACCATGCATACAGAACATGCAAATAAACCGCCCTGTCAGCATTTGTTGGATTTCAAGAATGCCGGATGGGAGAACATTAATATTTATAAATGGTCAATAGTCATGATATACATATCTACCATCCACATTTCTGAAACGGTGGGCACAATTTAGTGATTACCTTGATAGGCTATTATTTATATTTAGCATTTATTTTCCTTATCTCATCAGTGGCTATGTGGCAATGTTTTCAAAGAGTAAGTATGTTGCTTTTAAAAACTTTTCAAGTGAGTGTTTAAATAAGTAGCAGAGAAAGTGTCTGCAATCATGTGCAATTACACTGGAGACGATGGGGCTGGAAACCGTAATTACTTATTTATACGCAAATGTAAACCACTAAGGAGTTTGTCAGTCATTACTGTGGTTTTCATCATTGTGTCTAAGAGTAATCTCATACTGCTCACTTCTTCTGAAGGGCACAATTATTCTACGAGTTAAATTGCTAATTAAAAACTACCATCTTTAAGTGAATTGCACCATTATCAAGAAAATCTAATTTTATATTAAAGAAATTGGCAGTCATTTTTTTACAACCACAAACAGGAATGATCATCACATAGAGCAGTGTGTTAGCACAAAATGTCATGGGTTCAAGCACACAGGGTTTAAAAAATTGTTTATTCTTGTAATACACTGTAGGTTGCTTAAGAAAACATTTGCCAAATGAGTTTGTGTAATAAGCTGTATCTCTAAAATCATATAAATATATGAAAAATGTTAAAGCGGTCCCCATTTATGTTTCTATTTTTATTAATAAAAATCTCGTTCTGTGGTAAAAATCTTTTCAAACACATTCCTTCAGGTCAAATGCTTTTAAAGTTCGCGAGAAACAATTCAGTCAAGTGATTAAATGTTTAAATGGTTGTGTATAAATGCATAGCCTATGTACAGTATATGATTAGCCAAGGGTTACCAGAACTATTTATTAAAATTATATAATATAATTAATAATAGACACCAATTCCAATGTTAGATCTAATCAAATTAAATATAAATAAAAATGCCACTTTCTGGGAATTAAAGGGATAGTTCAGCCAAAAATGATATCTTAAACTTAGTTTTACCTCTATAGAGCAGTTCTTTGATAATCTCCACCTTCGTATTAACACCAGTAAGACAAAATGTATCCTTTTTAGCCGAAAACCGGTTACTGAGACTCCACCTACAATCACCTGCATGAATGGTATGGCTCTGGAGTATGTCAAAAAATATAAATATCTAGGTATCTGGTTGGATTCATCCCTTTCATTCATTACACATATTACTAACCTTCAAACAAAAGTCAAAGCTAGATTAGCCTTTCTTTTCCGCAATAAAGCTTCCTTTACTCACGCTACCAAATGCACCCTTGTTAAGATGACAGTACTGCCAATTCTGGACTATGGCGATATTATCTACAGAATGGCACCAAACACAGCCCTAAAAAAACTTGACACAATCTATCATTCAGCCATCCGTTTTGCCACTAATGCACCCTTTCACACTCATCACTGTGACCTTTATAATCTGGTGGGCTGGCCCTCCCTTTATACCCGGCGGCTCCATCATTGGTTTCTCTTCATATACAAGACAATCCTGGGCAAGACACCTCTCTATTTGTCATCTCTTCTTCATGCCGTTCATAACACCCATCACACAAGATCAAGTAATTTAATTAAATTTAGTACCCCCCTTACTTCTACTACCTTTGGACGTAATGCCTTCCGCTTTGCAGCAGTACATGACTGGAACACACTACAAAATACCCTGAAACTTACATCTCTGATCCCAATCTCTACTTTTAAGCAAAACCTCCAAAATTACATAGTTGACTCTTGTTCGTGTTGACAATCATGAACCATATTTGTACACATATATTTAAGCACTTTATTCTTTTTCTCTTTTCTTTGTTTTCTACCTTTTTTAGTTTAATTGTTTGTTCTGTGTGACATGTGTTTTACAATGTATAGTTGTACAGTATATTCCTATTTATTCTTGTAGCCTCTTGGCCAGGTCATGTTTGTAAATGAGAAGTGGTTCTCAAACAGTTTACCTGGATAAATAAAGGTATTATTATTATATTAAACCCACGATTTACTCACCCCCAAGCTGTCCGAGATGCATATGTCCATCATTTTTCAGACAAACACATTTTCAATTATTTTAGAAAATGTTTTAGATCTTTCAGTTGATTAAATGTAATGTTACAGGGTCCACTCCTTCAAGTCCAAAAAATCTGCATCCATCCTTCACAAAATAAATCCAAACAGCTCCACGATGATAAACAAAGGACTTTTGAGGGTAATCCACACGGTGGTGTTGTAGAAATATCCAAATTAAAAACTTTATAAAAGAAAATAACTAGCTTCCGGTAACGCCGCCATCTTGGTCCTGTCCACGTTCAAGATGAGAGCGTACGCAGTTTATGGAGGGTTCTGTGCTGTCATACGTTACTAAGAAAAGTGCGTACACTATGCTGATACACTCTCTTGAATACAGAGGAGTCTAAGATGGCGGTGTTACCGGAAGCTAGTTATTTTCGTTTATAAAGTTTTAAATGTGTATATATTTTTACAACAAAACTGCGCGGATTACCCTCAGAAGACCTTTTTTATCATTGAGGAGCCGTTTGAAATTATTTTGTGAAGGATAGATGCACATTTTTTGGACTTGAAGGAGTGAACCCTGTAACTTTACATTTGATTAACTGAAAGAATCTAAAAAAATTTCTAAAATAACTGAAAATGTGTTCGTCTGAAAAACGATGGACATATGCATCTCGGACGGCTTGGGGGTCAGTAAATCATATAATTTTTGGCTGAACTATCTCTTTAAGCTTCAGATTTGGTTTTCTTCAGAGCTCCAAACATGAGCTCTTGCCTGCATACAGTACTTGAAGTGCATAACATAAATATTCAGTTGCTCTATTTTACGGGATCTGTGGGGAGAGTTTTTAGGGCTGCTAAACTTACTTTGAACACTGTGGGAGTAAAACACTAGAAATACTGTATGCTCAATGTAAAAAATGTACAAAAAAAGTTGACTTAACTTACATTTTCAAGGCAACTTGCTGCACAGCAACTTTTGGGTGATGAACTCAAGTAACTGAGTAATGTCAACGTAAACTAACAAGTTGAACCAACTTAAACTGATTAGGCAATAACCAAATTTCTCAGCTTATTCCACTAGTGACTTAAAATCTCACCATTCCAGCATCTATGCATAAAGTTAATCCACACTCAAGTTGGGTGATGGGCAATTTAGTCCAAATTAGTTAACCTGCATGTTTTTGGACTGTGAGAGTAAAGACCAATTTATAATCGTGTGTGTGAGGTCAATGCGTAGCTACGCCGTAGGTTATCCGTAGCCTCTGCAGCTCAGTGTAGACTGACGTGCACCTTGCCAAATTTTTAAAGGGGCACTCCACTTTTTTAAAAAATATGCTCATTTTCCAGCTCCCCTAGAGTTAAACATTTGATTCTTACCGTTTTGGAATCCATTCAGCTGATTTCCGAGTCTGGCACTAGCACTTTTAGCATAGCTTATCATAATCTGTTAAATCTGGTTAGAACATTAGCATTGCGCTAAAAATATCCAAAGAGTTTCAACATTTTTCCTATTTGAAACTTGACTCTTCTGTAGTTACATCTTGTACTAAGACTGTTGGAAAATTAAAGTTGCGATTTTTTTAGGCAGATATGGCTAGGAACTATACTCTCATTCTGGCGTAATAATCAAGGACTTTGCTGCTGTAACATGGCTGCAGGAGGCGCAATGATATTACGCAGTGCCCGAAAATAGTCCCCTGCTATTGAACCAAGGGGACATCTTCATGTCATGTTTACAGATAGTTACGGTACACTACTGTAGTGGAAACGGATTAGCAGCTTTAGGAAATATGCAGCTAGTATTCAGACCTTATGAATTCTCTGAGTTTACTATATTATAACAATAAACAAATTTTACTGTGTTATAAATGAAAATGTAATTTCCTTCCTTTTTATGGATATTTTAAAAACATTTCAACTTAAAATTCATTGTTTTAATTTAACTTTTCACACAAGCTTTAGCTTTTATCAAGCTTTTAGGCTGACTGTCTTGCAACATGATCTGGTATTTTTCACTATCTACACTGTAAAAAGTCATTCTGCAGGCTTGTAGATTTTATTAAATTGAATATGTAAACTTTATTTAATAAAATTAATTTCATGTAGTTTGTTATTTTTTTTGTGTTAAAATTCTTTAAAAATGACTGGAATAAAAACAACTTATTGTTTTTGTGAAGGATTTAGCTATTCTTATTGTGTATCTGCGCATGTAGCGAATACTGAATAAATCCAACGTAATATTAATCAGCTGTTTTAAATCAAAAACCATTCCGGGTTGTATTGCAGGTCGTGAGCGCTGAGCAGACGGATTTAGGAAATATTTCTGTTATTGTGCCAAAATTCTAAGTTTTGAAAGCATTTCAGTCGAGAATGTATGTTTTTTAAACAAGAATCTGCAGTAGGTTCATAAAGATATCGCCTATTTAAACATTTCCTTCGAGTTTTGTGGCGATGGGACCTCCAGATAATCAGCGGGCGCTCCGCGCGTAAATATACCGGACAACGTCGCCTCACCTCGGCCAGTGTTGCTGAAATCTCCACTGGCTGTGACGTCAATGTAGTGTTTAAACTGTGGATAAAATTCATTTCGGGTAAATTTAACGGGCAATCTTTAGTCTAATAAGTCTATAAGCAGGGTTTCTTTGTATAATTTGTTTGTAATTTGTAAATATTAATTACAGTAAGGATTAATATGAACTGGGTTTGGACGTAACTTCAGCTTTAGGACCCAGGAGGTCGCATATCTAGGATGCATTCGTCGATTCGCATGCTGCGATTGGTGGTCCAGATGCAACTCATTTTGAGTGACAGAAAAACTGACCAATCATACTGTTCCTCTGAATGGGTGGGTTCTCTTATCACTAACTCTCATAGATATGTATCATGTATGTATCTATTATGACAAATTCTGCTCGCTCTCTCGCTTGGTTCGTGTTATAAAAATAAATGTGACTTTACTGCGGTCTTTTTCGGTTTATTTAGTTTTGTGTTAACTATATCCACAAAGTATTCGAATAAATTGGTAATGTAAAACTATTCTTCGCTGTAAATTAATTGTGTGCTCAATTGCGACGCCCTGTGTTGAATTTTCCCGCGAGTACAGTATCATCACTGAGGGGAAATATAACATTATTCATTTAATTCCACAAAAGGTGAGTAAGATATTAAATGTATAAGTTGTCTTTTTAAAATGTTTAAGCTTTCTACATAATGTAAATTGAACATTCACTATTAATTTCGCGACCTATTATCTAAATTGTGTGTTCATGAAGGCCTGTAACGTACTGCAGCTTCCTGCAGGCAACGTGAAACATTGCTGAGGGAGAACTTTATTCACAACAAAAGGTGAGGAATATTATTAAATAAATATATTGTACATATTATATTGTGTATATAGTGTATTTGTGTGTATATACACATGTGAGTAACTTGGTTAACAAATAAATATGTGACTGTCGTGTGACAGAAAAAAATGTAGGGAAAAGATTTGCCCTAATTATAAATATAGATTATATATCTTTTCAAACATTTTTTGATATTATTGTGATTCCAATGAGAATTTTTTTATCAGTTTTCAATATTATTGCACATTTCAAACATACCTAATAAGCCACAAACTCAGATGATCTCCATTGCACATATCTTCCAGTTTTCTTTAAAACATTTTAATATACAAGTTTAATGTGTGGATTATTTCAATATTCAAGCTGTATACATTTATAAAGGTTTTAAGACATATTTGCTGTTTAATGTTGCAGGATAAAGATGAAGAGGCGGGCCTTGAGCAGCTTGTGATGGCTATAATTGTAAAGAATGGATCTTCTAGGAGTGGAAGCCCAAAGGATGCTGGTATTGTTATTAAGGCCTTAAAGGTGTTCACAGGGCATGCTTTATCCTTGGATCTATGCATTGAATCTCCAGTATCCCAGGCATCTTTTCAGGTGTTTCAGAAACTTTTCTTGGAGCTGGATTCTTCAAAGTTTATGAACTGATTACAGTACAGTGAGTCTAAACTGCTGTCTGATTTTCTGGGTGTGAATCAATGTAACAGAACACAAACATGGAACCTTTCGTCGGGAAATGTGGACGGTTTTCTTTAAAGACTGTAAAATACTTTTTGAAGTTTACACTGTTACAAATACATCCTTAAAATGAGATGCTTTCCTGTTCTTTTGACTGCAATAAAATAAGAATTGATTCATCTTTGTCTGTCATTCTGAAATCAGGTATAATACTCATTACTAATAAAAATATTAATGGATAATGTTAAATTAAAATAGTATAATTGAATAGAATTTATTGTATAGTGCTAGGTCTTTGTCCTGTATACCCAATATTTTGTTTAAATTTAAATTAATTTCTAATTGCAAATTGCAGATTACCTTTTTGAATGGGTTACTATTAAAGAGTTTATGGAGTGATTCTAACACAATTTTTATTTGTTGAATTTAATTAATGATATTGCTTGTAATCTGTTGCCACACTTTTATTGAGTAGATATCACATAATTTTTTTATTGTATAGTGCTAGATCTTTGTCTAGTATACCCAATATTTTTGTTTAAATTTTAATAAAAATTTTAATTGCAAATTGCAGTTTGGCTTTTTGAATATGTAAATATTAAGGAGTTTATAGAGTAAATCTAAATCAATTTTGATTTGTTTAATGTAATTAATGATATTGCTTGTAATCTGTTGCCACAATTTTATTGAGTAGATGGGGCATATTATTTTTTACAGTGTATACAGTATTTGTATTTGATTCCCTGATGATACAGAGGATTCATGTGGCCGAATGCCATAACTTCATAGCTGTTGTGTATTTTAAGGGTTTAGGCTGGTTTTGATGTGTGCAACACATCACCAAGCTCTGCTCTCAACTGACCATAAAATCATTTTTTACACTGCAGCCGGGTGGGTACATTGCTGTAAAATTCCTTTTGAGTTTAATTGCTTTGATATTTACGTTTCAGTGAGATTTATGTTTCTAAGCGGGAATTGTAATTCAGTAAAATGAGAGAATAGAATGAGAATCTGTTTTGCAGGGCCATAAACGCCTGTAGAATGCTTCATTTAAAATAGTCACATTAGTATTTACTTATTTCATCACAACATATCTGGGGTTTTGTTAGTGTAATTACAGTACATGACATGTTTGTTCACAGAGGTTAGAAAGAGCAATTAGACTCGAGTAAATGAGGCTCATTTGGGACCTGTTGCCATTTCATCTGCCTCTATATTAAACGGAACAAAAGTAGTGTGTAGACATAACAGCACGCTTTCTCTGTGGCAGTATGGGAATACTAAAATCAATAGAACTCATCTAATATTCCACTGTAAAAAGGGAAAAGTTGGGTCAACTTAAAAAAAATGACTTCATTTGCTAACACTTAAAAAAAGGTGTAAATGTGTTTAAGTGAAAAATACTTTGTGAAACATTTTAGTTGAAAAACATAATTTTAAGAGCACCTATTGTCCGATTCACGTTTTAAAATTTCCTTTGGTGTGTAAGTGTGTATTAGTACATGTTAATGATATGCAAAAGGTACAAACCCCAAAGTAAACAATGACATGAGTTATCGTCTCCAATGTAAATCTCTTTTCTTGGACTACAACAAACACACGGATTGTAGGCAACAGTGACTTCCTGGGATTGGTGATGAAGACAAGACCGACATTATCATAATTCGTCCCGCTTCGGACTCACAGCCTGTAAGGCTGTGTTTACATTTTGCATTAACATGCGATCTCGGTGATCTGTTCATCCGTATATCAGGACACGGCGCGTTTACATTTGTCCACATCAAAGTGGCTTCTGTATCCGGATGTGTGATCGGATACCGTGCGGGGAGGCACGCTGGATGAATAGCTGTCAATCAAAATGGGTACAGCAGTCTTTAGCCACATGATTTAGGGTTTTCGCGCTAACCGCAATCCCGTATTGTACAGTGCTACTGAGAAGCCAACAACAGAGAATAACTAGCAACCCCAACAACCGTGATCAGGGGCGTCGGACTGGGGGTAAAACCAGTACTGATTACCAGGGCCCCAAGGGGAGAGAGGGCCCTTGAAAGTCTGGAATATATTTTATTTTACCTGGATATTTTCATTTCTTATTTTAATTTTATAATGTCAAATGAAATGTAAAGTTAGTGTATTTGCTGAATAACTGTTTGAATATATTTTGTATAAGTAAAAATCTAAAATCTAAAGTCTCACGGTCCCACCCCTTCCTAATGCACCAAATGGTTTAGTCCATCTGCACGCGCATTTTGTTTGTAGTTGTGCGTCTGGTAGAGCGCAAACTTCTGCGTGCGGTTGAAATGTCTTTGTCAAAGAAAGCTAAATTGGGCCACCAAAACAGAAAGAAAAGACAGCAGAAGAAAAAAACAAACTTCCTACTTTACTACTTCGCTACATTTTTTAAATCATATCCGTTACTGAGTAAAGAATATTTTTAAAAATGCAAGGTAATCACGGATGAATGATGATTGATTGATGGGCGGGGAACGCGCTAAACTCACTTTAAGAACCATGGAGACGGACGAGACAGGCACGCGCTAATGCAGACCCTCAATTAATTTCTTATGAAAGAAACCTCTGGCCATATTTAAGCGACCACTTTCCTCTGACGTGAAGCGAGTGTTTCATTCCTATGTAAGGTAGGATTTATGCTTATATGAACGGAATTGTGGACCGGGGTTTTATCGCTCATTTGCACGACGCGTTTTTAATACCATGCGCATTATCTTCCGATGTCAATCAGCTTTGCATCAAGTCAACCACAACTTAAGAACGTCCTTGAGAATGCGCAGGTCATTAGACATTGGAGAGAGAGAGAGAAATAAGAATAAAGGTCTTACATCAGGTACCCAGGTCAGGGAAGTTAGATAAAAGACAATAAGGATGAAAGTATATAGCCATGCACTCATCTCATGATATGCTCATTTAAACTATATAACAATGTTCCCAGCAATACATCAATTTCAACCTTACTATAGTGATTGTATTTACTAGCTGCTGACCTCATATTATTTTTGCTTTAAAGGTGCATACTCACCTGTAAAAATCATTTAACTATTCCATAAATGTTTCTTAGTTATATAAAAGCTTTTACTTTATTAACTTTTTGCTATTGCACTTTAATTGTAAAGATATTCCTACAATTAAAAACAACTAGTTTGAAATGTATATTCCCTTGTCGTTTTTGAACTATACTAGAATTCTCCACTTCTTCTCGCTGTAAAAAAGTAACTTTTACTCTGAGTAAAGTTAAAGTGACTTACTTTTTACTTTTACTTGAGTAGATTTTTAGACCAGTAACTTTACTTTTACTACTTAAGTAAAATATTATTAAAGTAACTTTACTTTTACTTAAGTAGAATATCTTATTACTCTTTCCACCTCTGGCTAAACTGTTTGAATTTTCCTGGCTGCGATTGTTAGTGCTAAAATGAACTGAGACAACCCAATGAAAAAGCAGAATATACACTTTCAGATGATAATTTATAGACTACATGCAAATTGAGTTGAAAGGCTAAATAAATAAACTGTATACTAACAGCTGTTTGCATACAAAACAATAGCCTAATTTGAAAAAATGTTTAATTTTAAATGAATAGGCTATAGTATGCAAGCAATAGCATTTGTTTCATTTTGCCTTTTTTCCAGATAAAATGACTAGTGAGATATGTTTTGTTCGTCTTTTAATATGAATGGAGCTTTTTGTTAATGTACAAAACTAAAATGGCATATTTAAGATTTAATTTATGCCTTAAAGTAATAAAGCATAATAAAAATAAATGTTCTAAAATTTTATGTCTTGTTACTTCAGCAAAATAAAATATGTCTGAATCAAGTCTTGTTTGGTTATCATACAGTTTGTTCATGTAGTGATTAGAAAACTATATGGAAAAATGGGGGGCCCATCAGGACTGCCTATGCATAGGGCCCGGGACCTTGTGCTACGCCCCTGACCGTGATGTTCACATTTTAAGCGTTACATTTTTTAGCTTTAAAAGCCTTATCTTTAAAAGCCTTATAGCGTCCGCACCGCGGATGAATGTTCTGTTTAACTTTACCTGAACTTGACTTTAAGCAAGCTTTAAATCAACAACAAAATCCGTGTGAAACATGACCGACTCCACTGTTTTATTCTGCCTTAATAACAGGCTTTTGGCTCTGCCTGAACTTATATGTATATTTCTATTTTAACTATAAACTGTTGTTAGTTATGTTTCCTGGTAATAATATGATTTAATTAAAAGAGCTAACAATTTCCTGTTCATAGTGCGTAAGAAGTAATGTAATTTACAAACACATATAAGTAACCTTGCATAAAACCAACACTGACTAAATGTATTTGGTTAATGTTATTATGGTTTGTACGTGTTTTAATGTAACTTAAAATGTGTTAAATGAGACAGAAACAGCCGATTGACCAGAAAGAAGCGCAACATTCACGTTGATTTGTCGCCATGGAAACTCAAACATTATAACGACGATCCCGAATTCTGCCATTAAATATTAAATCTCACTATGAATAGTTGTAACATATAACATATGCCTAAATAACTTACATACAGTTAGCAGTGTTAAAATGCTTTTGTATATCGATTTATTAAGATACTTTTTTTAAGCGTAGCTAGCATTGCTCCACAAATATGAATTTA
Organism: Paramisgurnus dabryanus; assembly: GCF_030506205.2. Lineage (NCBI taxonomy): Eukaryota > Metazoa > Chordata > Actinopteri > Cypriniformes > Cobitidae > Paramisgurnus > Paramisgurnus dabryanus. Next base: position 27,877,285 of record NC_133353.1, read on the forward strand.
TGCGTCTCTCACCTGCGCTCCATGACCTAACGTCCTTTATTTTTGACAGCTGTCAGTGAGAGGAGATGATAGTGGGCGGGGTTTTGTGTGACGTTGACCTGTAAATGCAGATACGATGGCTGGATTGCGTTTACATTACAATGAGATCCGATCACAAAGCGTCCTCGACTACCTCTGCATCAGGACACACAGATTGGATAACATTCCGATCACAGACACGTTTACACTTGTCTTTTCAATGTGTATGTGGACAACATCCGGATACAGGTCGCATGTTAATGCCAAGTGTAAACGCAGCCTAAGTTAACTCCTGTTAGCAACCAAATCCTTCAAACATGGTAAGGAGCGTCACATTTTCGGCTGATGTCAGAGGTATTCAGGCCAATCACAACGTAATCAGGGACACAGAGCTTTTCAAATCCGTGCGTTTCAGGAAGAGAGTGAAATCTGGAGCTACAAAAATGTAGGGTATGTGGAAAATAATGTGTTTTAACCATAAACCATGCAAATACACTGTATTATACCAAATACACAAAATAACGTTGTTTTTTAGCAATGAAATAGCTGTTCTTTAACACAATATTTTTTTTAAATCAACCAATATTAAATCAACTCAAAATTTAAAGGCAGGTACCTTATTTTTCTTAGTTGAACCAACAAATCCTTTTTACAGTGCAACTGTTTTCCCGCACATTAGTTTTGGTCACTAGTGTAAATGCATAATAATCAATAATCATAACGCGGGGGTAGTTGTAACATGGACTGTTAAAATTGTTGCACAAGGTTGAGCATTTTATTTTTCCGGTATTATTTTCATGCTGCCAAAAGACGATCTCCCGCAAATTATTGAAAATGTATAATGTTTTTCCAGAGAGTTATTGATGAACAAGTGTTTTGGTGGCATGTAAGTAAATTCATCATCATATGGTTTTTTTTTTTTTTCGGTTTCTAAGTTGGGTGTGTAAGATACCAAATCCAATGCTATGTCATATTAATCAGTGTCTTGTTGACTAAAACATAGCATCGTTTTGAAATATGTCTGCAGCTCTTAGCTACTTTTTTGGTTGGCTTGAGGATATTTTGACCCAGCGGGGTCCCCTCAGCACTTACAATATAAAAAACGCTAAAGTTAGCTTTATTTTGTAGCTGGCTTTCAACAAAATAAATGTGCCTGTCTTATCAAAAAAACGTATGCCAATTTTTTTTGTTCATATCTTTAATATTGATTGAATAAGGTCACGTCAAAGACTGAAATCATAATGAAATGAATGGCTAAAATCAGACTTTGATGCTCATTATCCCAGAATTTGATTTTTGAAACTGTATAGTATGGTTATTACAGACTGGGTCACATGATGACAAAAATGTTTTGTCATAATTGTGCTGCTTTTTATCACATATTTAGACATTTGTATCGATTTATAATTTAACTTAGAAAAGGGCTGGATGAATGAATACAGTGTGGATACCTGTCTATTATAGACAGATATATAAACAATATCCACTTCAAGTATATAGACAAAATAGTATTGAAATATTTGCCTGGAAACTTAATTTTTAGCAAGTGTTACAACTAACCCCCTGCCTGTTACAATGAACCCCACCTATGGGGTAAGTTGTAACGTTTGCACTTCTGTCACGTTTGGTGTAATTGTCCAAGAATGGTAAGTACTAAAAACAAACTTCAAATGTTCTTTTGTAGCAGAGATGTGTGCTTTGCTTGTGTAAAAATATAATTAATCAAACTCAAATATATTTTGAATGATTGAGCCATAACCACAAAGCGTTAGGTTGTGCCCCGCTCTCCCCTACTACTGATTGATTGACTTACTTTAAGAATTGCAATATACTGTACTGTATCTATTGTATTCAATGAATAGTAAACTAGCCTAGTACTTAATTTGAAACATTCGGCAAGATGATCCTCAGCCCACATTTTGAACCTAAAAAAAGATTCAATATGAATCTTAATTAACCCAATATGGTACATATTTCTTCATGTATAAACAAACACATAAAGAATTCACGTCAACACGAGAGTACATCATATAAAGTAGGGCTGAATAAATTGAGTGTAAGCTGGATCCAAGGCCATCTGCATCTATCCCTGCATGCCAAGAAAAACCCAAGGGATGTGTTCAGCTGCAATGACTTATATTAACATCAGACATTACTGTGCTCTACACGAGTCCTCTCCGGGCAATTCTTACTATTAGCAAAAACAACAACTCACGTCATCCTTTACTTTGGGATTTGTACCTTTGCATATTATTATCCTGTAGTAACACACACTTACACACCAAAGGATGTGTAAAATTGCAACATAAAGACATAGACCAGTACAATGACTACAAAATATTGTCTCAAAAGAGAATCAATAAATAGGTTTTGTTAATTTTGTACCATACACCTAATTTTCCCATTTTTAGGGTTTAATCTAATGTGAGGGGGGTTTTGTTGCTACAAGTATGTCATAATTTGTATCACTACACTTGTCTTTGTGTTTATGGTATTTCAGACCACGAATTGAATAGGGTAGATGTGTGGTACAAGTATCAAAATCTCACTCACCATATGTACCTCATTTGCCAACATTGCACCTATTAATAGAAATACTTTGTTTAAATACAAAAGGTACTTCATAACAATGATTACTATGACTAACTGCAAACCACGATCAATGAAGTGAAAATGAAGGAGGGCCGCCTCTGCTCTTTGTATTAAGACAACAGCACCTTCAAGGACTGATTGATCAAAACCTGCATAATGTGTGGAGCAGACAAAAGACAACAAAAAATGAGAGACAAAATGGCTACGTGACACTTTTACAAGAACTCTAACCATCAGTCAATCTCTAACCAGAGTACATAATGTGTATAATTATAATCAAGTCTAACAAGCCCACACATGAGTGAGTTTACGTGAGTTTTATTTAGCATCCTACGGTTCCTCTGGTTCTCTCTGATCTCTCAGGATTTATTAAACTGATATAAAGCTCATCACCTTTTATGAGGTACTGTATGTTCACAAGATCCCAACATACTGTAGTGCTAGAACTGTGTGCTTTATCTCATAATAGGTGTGGTGAGCAGATTTAATCCACTGAGTATTAAATTAAAGCAATATGAAGACAGTATAATTCATAATTGTCTGCAGATGGAAACTAGAGGGGAGGGGGAAACACACTTTTGTCTTTGGCTCTATCATAAAAAATATTTAAGTTAGATTAATCCTTTATTCCTACACAATCAACACACACATTTCTGCTTAACACTTAAAGGAACAGTATGTAAGAAATTTATATCAATTAATCATAAAATGGGCATGATATGTCACTAGACATTAAGAAATCATTATTATTTCAAATACTTATATCACTGACAACAGTGGTCTGGCCAGGATATTGTCATTTAAAAAGTGGAGTTGCAGCCCTCAACTGATGTTTATGTTGTCATTTTGTGTATTGGCCACCAGTTGTGTGATTGCAGTACCAGTTTTGGCCACAATCCTACATACTGTTCCTTTAAAGTTTGTTTGTGGGACCTACCGTTATTGTACAATTACACCGAAAGTGACATGAGTGCAAACGTTCATTGTAACATGCAGAGGGTAGAAAATTGTGTTTAAACACAAATAATTCAATAAAATATATAAAATAAACTATATACTAAAGGTGAATATTGTTTATATATCTGCCTATAATTGATAGATATCCACACAATCATCCATCCATGATTCTTCATCTAACCATCAATGCATATAAATAAATTTTTTTATAAGGCTGCACAATTAATGATTTTCCATTTTGATTAATAGTATTTACATTGTTTTCATTTCATTATCATTTTATACCTGAGGCTTAATTATAACACTGTGTTACAACTAACCACGCTGTGTAAAAATGTTTTAAATTCCAGCCATCAGTTACTAGGAGTTGCTGACATGTTTCAAAATGGTGTTATGTTTTAGGTCAGTGCTTCCCAACCAAGGGGTCAGGGTCCACAGAGGGGCCTTAGCAGATTTCCAAGGGGACCTCAAGATGACTTAAAATTATAAAAAATTGACAAAACAATCATTAAAAGCATTTGGCCATTTTAGTAGCAAATGTACATCTGTCTAGTCATTCCAGGTTTTTTTTATTTTATCTGGAAAAAATTGAGTAGTGGGGGGCCTTCAAATATTGTTGTGGGCAACTTAGTGGGCCTTGAAGTGAAAAAGGTTGGGAACCACTGTTTTAGGTAACAAGAGTGATTAAAATAATATATAGTTGCATTTGGCGACTTACACACGCAACTCAGAAATTGAAAAAAAACATAAGATGAAGAAATTTACTTTCATGCCTTTTTACATACAATTTACTTTCAAAACACTCTTTGTTCAATATCTCAATGAAAACACATTAAAACGTTCACAGGAAATCATCTTTGGACAGTAAGAGAAAAAGACCAAAAGCACAGATTGCAGAATACGTTAGATTAAACCATGAAATATGAGGTGTATGTTACATAATTAACAAAACGTTAAACTTGTAAGGTATTTATTGGAAAAAATATTTGGCAAAAAGGCAAGCCACAGCGTATTGAATCTGGGTGCATAGAAAACAGATAATACAATTTGATTTGTTATTAATATTTATTGATTCTCTTATCTGAAAATATTTTGTAGACTCTGTTGACTTAGACAGGATGGTCATTATCATAATTCTGCCCGCTTCTGATATTTTAACCTGTAAATAGCCTATATGTTTTCTTATTTAAAAAAATAAATTCCCTAAGAATTCCCTACATACTATTTTAACCATGACTCAAACACCAGTTTTGTGCATGGCAGAGTAGCGCTTGTTGTTTGTCGTTTATACAATTACAAACGAAGACATGGTTTTAAAGTTTTAGTAATTTTTACCTTACTAATCTGTTACGTTCTTGCACTGAGAGTAATCTTTCAAATACTGTAAGTTTGTACAAAACCAATGTGTTTCAGGGAGGCAGGGCTAATGTATATAAATAATGTGTTACGGTATAAATAACGTGTTTGAACCATAAACCACGCGAACTCTTTGGGGCCCTATCTTGCACCCAGCGCAATTGACTTTGTCAGTGACGCATGTATCATTCGTATTTTGCACCGGCGCACAACGGGTTTTTCCCTCCACAGACGCACGTCGGCAAACTAGGGAATGAACTTTCGCTCCCTGGTAGAATTCTCACCCGGGTTCGGGTCAAAAATAAAAGCAAATGAGTCGGGTCGGGTCGGACCTCGGGCTTAATCTTTTACGCTCCGTGAAAACATTTTTTAATCATCACTGCTGTTCACCGTAAATAAAGTCTGGTCTGGCTGCTGCATGCAACATGCATCACAGAGAGGGGCAGGGGATAGCAATAAGCTCCGGGTCGGATCAGCAACGGATCCTGACCGGAGCTGCCGGCTTCAGAGCGGATCCGTTGCGGATCCGCCCCGGAGCTTATTGCTATCATTGCGTGCATGCCTGTTGCCTGGAGAAGAAGAGATGGAGAAAAGTAAACTTGTCGCAGGTGAATTCACCGTTGCTTGCTACTACAGGAGGAAAAGCCGCTGGCTTGGTACATGTTTGAGTTTTTTTTATTTATTATTGTGTGATTTTTATTTAAGGCATATTTATATAGCCTATAAAGTTTATTGTTTCAGTTGTTTGTATTGTTAAAAGGCGTGAACATTAAAGCTTGATTTGAGTTCCCGTCTGCTGGTCATGATAATAGCCTACGTGTATGAGAAAAAAAAAGGCAGGGGGGGTCGGTGGGGTCGGGCCGCGGGTCGGGTTCGGACAGATAATTCACGTTGATGTGTCGGGTTACATCGGGTCCGGGCTTTAAAAGCCACGGGCCGGGTCGGGTTGTAATTTTCAGGCCCGTTGAGAACTCTACTCCCTGGGTGGTTCAGCGCAAAAAAAGGAGGCGTGTTCCAGCGCAAACCATCCCTGATGCTATTTTGCTGTTTCAAAAAACAATTGCGCCACTGACCACAAAAAAATAGTCTAAAGTCAGTGGGGCATTGCGCGTTGTTCATTATGCTATTTTAAGGGCGCATGCTTGACCATAATGTATAGCGTGCACAACGCGCACACACTTTGCTTATCTAATCAACACAGATGCAACAGTTATTTTTGCAAATCATAAATTGTAACAATAAAAAATATTAACACATGAGATAAGGGAAATCATTGTGGTGAGCATTGTGGTGAAAGTTTTAATTTATTTTGTGTGGCTGTGTTAAAAATTATCATGCAAATAACGATTAAAATATTTTCATAAGTTTGTTGTGTGGCTGTATTACGTTTATTTTATGTAAATAATAATTAAAATGTTTTCATAAGAAACCTTAATGTATGTGAACTTGATTTGTAAGTGTAATTTGGGGTTGGACTGCTTGCGTTTCTTGGCTTTCAGCGGTGGACGCAGCGATGTCCTCTGCTGGCATCAGGTCCTGTATAGAGGCAGATCCACCTCCCGTTACATGGCGTGCCCGATTTATGCTGGCAAGCTTGGGATTCCCCCGTCTCCTGACATCACTGTAGCGCTTGCGGCGCAACGTCCTGGGGATGCCAGCTGATGAGACAATTGTGGCTATTTCCTCCCACACCTGTTTAACCGACGCTGATTTGGGCGGGTTTCTCCCATCCCCATACAAAACAACTTCTCTGTCTTTGACTGCTCTTACAAGAACGTCGGTCTCCTCGGCTGTGAACCGCTCCTGGCATGCGCCTGGTAAATCCGTCATAATAATAGCAACCCGCCATGGAACTTGCGCACTTGGGTTTAAAGGGAATGTTGGATGACGTTCTGCGCCCAAGATCTGCCCACAAAGTCACTTGCGCTTTGTGCTTCGCACTTGCGTTTCAGATTGTTAAAATAGGGCCCATTGTATTGAAGCAAATACACAATATAATGTTGTTTTTAGCAATGTAATAGGTGCTCTTTAAGTAATTTTGCAATTAAATTGATTTTTTAGAAGTGAAAGTTTTTGCCAAAAATGTTTGCATTCAAACTGTCAAATTTGTTAAATACCCAAAAAAACAACTAAAGTGACATTTGTGAAAATAAGGCATGACTAATAACCTTTTCACTGGCATTAAAGTGAAATACCCAAACTTAAACATAAGAGTCTGATAAAAAATTTAATTTACTAGAAAACATGTTGGATGCACTTAGAGGGTTTTGCATCTAAACTTTTCAAATATTGATGGAGACAATTTATTTAGCTCTTCTGTTTGGAGTCAATGGGGTAAGTAGCGATACTCATCCTAGTAAGGGCAGAGATGGTTTTATGCTTGTTGAAAGTCTTTTCACATCCTGACCACAGTCCTTAAATGGTCTGAATATATTTATATAAATATATTCTGTGGAAGGCGCAGGACCATAAATTAATTTGTCCGAATGCAATGATAGGATGCACTAGCCTGTCAAACTATGATTTGCATACCTCTGCATATCCTGCGCTAGCAGACAATCTCCCTTTATTAGCAGTGTTCCCAATTGAACAACTTTTTAACTGTTGCCGCTGTTGATGTCCCTGCTGTCTGCTTTTCATGAGCTGTCAATCTTAAGGTAAGATTGTTTTATTTAAAAAGCCAAGTTTTGGTATTTAGACTAGGAAAATTGGGCTAGTTTTGACTGGCTATTGGGCTGGGTTTGTTATGCAGAACTGGCAACCCTGCATAATTTTCATTATGGCATACAGGCCAACCGAGAAACAAAGGCAAATAGCGATGAAAACCTTATGTTTCTCCTGAACTGACAAAAAGGTATAAAACAAAAACTGGTTCTAAGTCTAAAAGTCTCAGAAATGGCTCTAAAGAAAAAAAAAGGTTTGGATCAAGAAATAGCTAAAAGCAGAGTTCATGTGTGTTCAGCTTGCTTTTATATTACTATTGCATGTTTTTAATTAAAATCACAGACATGGTTTTTCTCTTTTAACTTCAAATGAAAAGATGTTTGGTTTCATTTTATTTCATTACTTAATTGCTTTCATAGTACACTGTTTATGTCTAGCCTACCGCTTGAACATTTTCTTTAAAGGCGTCATGTGAAACACGGTCAATTACAGCATTTAAGTTTGTACAAAAAAATAAACAGTATCAGGCACGTGCACAGATAGGGCTCAACCTGTGCAGAACACATGCCCTTTTTGTCCTTACACTCCCAAGTGCCCTTTTTTGGAGGTGTTTTATTATTTTTTTAAATATATAAATTAATGCTATTGTTAAACATTTACGTCTGTCTGTGTGTTTTACAAATATATTTATCAAATAAAATTATTAAAAAACTCAATATTTTTGGATCCGCTCAAACTGTCTGTCAAACCTCTTAACTCCGCCCCCTGAGTGCAGCGAGCTGAAGTTCCACAGCAGTCAGAGGCAGCTGAACGTCTTGCAACGGTAAATAAGTATCTTGTTGTTTGAGTACAATGCTGTGTCATTACGAAAGAAAAACTAGTATGTATATAACGGCGCATGTTTTATAAATTTGAGCAGAGCCGAATTATCCATAGACGGGATTGGTCGAGTGGGCAATCAGGGGGCACTAAGGGCTCCAAACTGCAGCAAGGGCTGGCGCAAAATGCGACCAAATTGAGTTTTTGACAAAGCGCGAGCAGTTTTTAAACAAGTGTTCACCCATGTGAAGGGCACCCGTGACAACAATACGGAATGCACGGTCGGGTTTTTACCGCTTTTTTTTTGCATGAGGCGTATTAATCGTTTAACTAAAGTCAACACATCTCACGCGAGAAGACGCGCCCGCGCGGGTAAATGTTTAGCCTACATTAACACCAAAAACATATCAGATTAGAAAGGTCTTAGACATCAGATGCCCAGTTGGGAAAACTGGATAGAGACGAAAAACGTGTAAAGGATACAAGTATGTACATTATATTGCCCTGTCACTCATTACAGTATGCAATCTGGATATAATTTAATTTATTGTATATGCATGTATCTTATGCCTTGAATTAGTCAAGGGAGTTGTATGATTATTTGGTTCATAACTTTTTATTCTGAAATCAACTGCATAGAGTTAAGTCTATTTAGTATTTAGTATATTTTTCAGTAATGCAGTTATTTGCACCTTCAAAAGACCAAGGTTCCTGGTCCTCAGCACCAGGTAGGCAGATACATGTTGAATATGCTTATGGTATGGCTATAGTATAGTATAATCTCCTATTTTGATCTTTAATATCCTATTTCCCCCTCTTCTCAATCGCATACATAAACATGTTAACCAAATAATACAAATTAGCTTATAAAACCAAACAGAATACCTTTTTTTCTTCAAACATATTTTTATGTAACTTTATGTATGTAAGCAGAGGAAAAAATTTAAATTAATATATTCTACAATTAAATAAGAGCGAGCACTTCACAAACACATGACTACAAATAGGCCTAATACAGACAAACACCCAGGATGTAAATTGTTAAAGCCAACTTACAAGGGCAGATATCCTTTGCACTGTATAATGCCAAGCTATCATAAAATGTCATTTTTCATTCATTAATAGTGATTTTTTTCAATCATTAATAGCGAATAAATATAAAGCTATTAAGATGATTATTAAGTGATATTTATTTGGAGGGGGTGCCCTTTTTCAGTTTCAGCACATGCCCCTCAAAAGGTCTGTGCACGGCCCTGAACAGTATACAGTATAAAGTATTTGATGGAAATTGAAATGACATGCCACTCTTAAGAAAGATCTACCATCTTGTTTAAGTACAGCAGGAGCTCTCAAACTGTTTGACTTTCATAAAATCCAACATGAGAAACATTTATAATGAACTCTTTTCTTTTCTATTCTTTTCTTTTCTCTTTTCAAAGTCTATTAATGATGTCTTACTCATTGGTTCACAAGGTTAGGTCTCGTGCTGCCAGTATGTCATTAATGCATATAAAACAGCACTTTTATTTTCCCCATGATGTATTTGACATGAATGTTAGAATGAATGAACGTGTCTTACTAAACTTCTCATTCTCTGTTCATGCTGTCAATCATTGCACAATGACTAGCACTTATCTGTTCAGACCACACACTGTACTTACAGGCTAATTTATTAGAAAGGGTTTTACTGCACGCATGAGTTTGATAGTAAAGAATTAGCTGGTTTAATAGTGACCACATCTGTCAAAAAGAACAAAAAGCATAAAAGAACTGTATGTGATTCATGGTCTATAATCAAAGTCTTTTTATTAAATTTTAATTATTTATTAAAATTATAGATAATAATAGCTGAATTGTAATTCAAAGAAATAACCTGTCTTTTTGCTATAGCTCCAGATAAGCTCTCAAATCAAATATGGCACCTGTGGTGCGGGTTTAAGATTATGATGTTTGGTCTTGAGACACAAGACCAAATGTGTCATAACCATGTTTGAGATACTGTGTGTAGTCATGACACTGCATAATTTTTTACATGACTTTACATTACACAAAGGTTTTCAAGCGATTCTATAAGTGTGATGTAAAAAACATATAATATTTATAAAAAGTCCTCTAATCGGTTTGGTTACAAACGTTCCTTTATAATATCTTCCTTCCTGTAGTTCACCTTTTAAACAATTTAGATAAGGATTAGTAGTGTTTGGATTAAAATAACAATAGTGAGGGTTTGTAAGACAAAGACTTGTCTAGTACAGTATATATATATCTGCGTACGAATGTGCCATACACGCACTGCAGGGATTTATGACTGCTGCAGATATGTGGGTTGAGAAATACACCCCTGCACAAAACCCTCCAAATGCTCACCTATGAGCAAACAATAAATTACCTCTAACAGATATAGACAACATGTCAAAGAATTTACTGCATTCATAGTCTCATTTGTCGAGACCAGGCGACCTTAACAGGATTTTGGTAACAGTTAGACCTGGGTCTGGCCTGAGCTAACCCAGGGAAAGAGTTTAGTCTAAGACCTTGTTCCAATTGGATATGCGCATTTCCAATTTGGAACCAATCACATTTAGAAAGTGTCAACGGCCAAAAACCACATGAAATCCGGTTTTTCTAATCCGGAGGTGGTTTGAAATCCGTTTCAAATCGCAATTCCTGAAATCGATTGCGGTCTGTCATGTCATGTGAACGCAACCCCGGAGCGAACTTTGGAACAGTCCATTTCTGACTAAATGATAATTGGGGAAAGTCCATGTATTGGGGAATAGTTTCTACAATGTCGGACGTCAAGGCAGATTGTGGTGCCAGCGTGACATCATTGCCAACACGGTAGAACGCTACAGGACGCAAAGATCGGATCTGAACAGTTGTGATATGTACAGTGAGTCGGATATGCACCAAAATCGGATATGCTTACAGTGTGAACAACGTATTAGTGTTTAGTATAATCTTCACACAAGTCAGACCTGTTTTAGGTCAGGTCTCTGTTCTGTTCAATTCATGTGTGAAAAGATACCCTTAAGGGGATCGCACACTGGCCGCGCAGCGCCGCGCCGTTCTAAATCAACTGAACACATTGTTTTCTATGAGCATACGTACACCGGCGCCGCCAGGTGGCGCCTGTCCGCGCCGCCCACCTGTGACTCAGGAAGTTGCTCAAATCCTTGTTGCGCCACACAGCGCCACTCACATAGTTTAACATTAAATAACATCATATTTGTCCCAAATCATTAACGATTAACATTGGCTGCTAACGTATATTTTGCATTTTAGACGCTATCTGACGAAGCTTGCGCTATTTAATGTACACTTCCGGTTTACAATACCTCCGAGTTGTCCTAGACGCAACTCGATGCGGCGCGACGCTGAGCTGCGCGGCCGGTGTGCGATCCCCTTTAGTTGTTGTCTTTGAACCTCTTTTACTAATCGGACCACCGATTAAGAGCCACGATCACAGAAATCACCCTGATTGTTTCACAATGGCAATCTTACATCTGGGACAGCCAAAAAACATACATCCTGGAATTTATGTATGCTGCAAATCAGCCAGGATTTAAAAAATCCTGTAGTGTGAGCCCAGCCTGAAGTATTTGCTTATTTAAATCCAAATGGCAACTTTTTTGGCTAGGCAGTGCAAGGGATATATGTTTCCTGCATATATAGAGGTGTTCTCAAACACAGGCTTTTTCCGAACGTGAGAGAGATGTAGATACAGTCTTGATCCGTGAACAGAATTTCGATGGCAAGTCTGGCTTGGTGGCAAGCTGTGAAACAATGTCACAATGGCAACTTGCACAGTGAGCGGAAGGACCTTCACGCTGTTCTTTTGAAATTACACAGATGTTTTCCCTGTCAAAAAAGATTATGATTCATTGCATGAAAGCTGATTAACTCACCACCGCTGCCCAGACTATTTCAGTCGTCTCTACCTCCCAATGGAGGGCTGGAGAAATTAATCGAGAATTGAATTATTGACAGTCACCGCAGTACAGATGAGTGTTGCGCGACCAGCGCTGATACACCTGTCTCTATGTATTTACAACGAAAGCCGATTGTTAGACACATACCAGGCTTTACCAGGTTTTACGGTGTATTACAAAAGTTAAGTGTATGTAGAGAAAGAGAGGGTGAACAGGAATGTAAGCAAAGCGCAGGTTTGTCAAAAAGAGATTTTTGTGAGAATTGTCTGGTTTCCTGTTTGTGCCACCTTCATATGATTTCTTTCCTTGACGTTGTTCAATAACTTTGGTGTTTCCCAGCTGCTCCCCACTGATAAAAGGCTTTTGTGTTTTTGCCTCTGTAACCGGCAGTCCATTTGTGTAGGCACGCCAAGTTCCCTTCTCTCTTTGGGGATGGGGAGTGACAGCATGATTGAATAAAAATGTCCATTCTCTAGACATCCATCACCATGGGCATCACAATCCTGTTTGGGTTCTTGGATAAGACCAATGGCTGTGGGGATCTTATGAGGCCTTTGCACTGGTGATATGTTTCAGTTGTTTCACTACAGTATATATTGCCATGTAGCTCATGGCAATAGTGAGGAAGCTGCCCTGATTTTAGAGGAAGAACTGGGACAGGAGCCTGGGGTGGCTGTCCTGAAAGGAAGTCCTGGAAGACTCAAAGAGTAGGAGGAAAAGCAAAACAAAGACAAGGTAATGGAATTTATTTAGGGTCCATAGTTTTGACTTGTAAGGCAGGTGCACACTGTGTGATTTTTTATTTTTGTGTTTAGCTTTCCGAGAGAAAATGTATTTGTTAGTTAAAGATGTCTTTTGTCAACGTCTTTTAAAAATTGTATTTACTGTCAACCGGCAAATTGCCTCACATTCTTGTTCTCATGCATAGTAAATGAATAGTTCATCAAAATATGAAAATCTCTTGTGACCCTGGACCATAAAACCAGTTGTAAGTCACCCAGGTATATTTGTAAAAAAGCCAAAAATACATTGCATGGGTCAAACTTATAGATTTTTCTTTTATGCCTAAAATCATTAGTTTATTATGTAAAGATTATTTTCTATTAAGATGTTAAGGTCTGTATCGCTTTTACTCGTACTTTTAAACTTGGGGTTTCGGGTAGTAACCCGAGCACAAAACAAAAAACAAAAAAATCTGCTTTACGGCATACATCACTTTCTCCACTTCCTCAAATTCTGACGAGAGAGCGCAACTATTTATTTTCCTGATGTTTTTGTCATGGCCGAAGCAGCAACTAAGAAAAAGAATCCCAAGGTGTCGGAGGAGACCAGAAAGAGAAAAGGGGAGAGTGACAGAATAAAAAGAAGGAAGAGGATCAATATTGGGCCATCGTTCGCTCGCTGACGTGAACTAAAGAAGGAGTAGGGGTTTCTGACCGATGCTGACTTGGCCCTCATGCTTTTGTACTAGTAAGTAATGTTATAATGCTTGCATATATAAGTCCTGTCTGGCCTGAATGCTATTTTTACGTGAATTTTACTGGGGGCTACTTGAAGAGTTTAGAGAGAGACTTATATTACGTGACATTGTGGCGCCATGGTAGCATCATGGACCTACGACATGGGCAATCTGGGTTTGATTCCCCTTTAGGGCAAATTTTTTTAATATAAACTTTAACCAAGCAACCACCGTTACAACTGGCTTGTAAACGTAAGCTACGCAGTTTTTTTGCCGTTTGATGAAAATAAAACCCATGAAATTATATTATAAGACACATGACATGCTGGAAGGCACACTTTGTGACCTAAAGAGTTGTCTTATTTTCCTTTGCGACAGGGCTGCGGCGCTTGTGGGCTCTAGGGGCGCTAGACGTGAAATACATGTCTAGCACCCCCTAGTGGCCAAAGAGTTCCATGGTGTGCCTTTAAAATGCAGGCATGTTATCCTCTTATTTGGAGGTCAATGTGGCAAAAAAGCACATCCATCCATCGTTAAAGTAATGCAACTGACATCATGGGTAAATAAATGACTTTTAAAGTGAAACGATATGTTTTTGAAAGAAAGTCATTCATATTTTGATATTTGGTGGCATGTTGATAACAATCTCATTGCACATCCCAGAACCACTGAGATTCGACATGTTGATTTTCATAAAAGAGAACAGCATTTTAATAAATCTTTTTAAAAAAAATCGTTTGTTTTTAGCCAAAGAAAGGGAAGTCATCTACACTGTAAAAAATATTTGTTGATTCAACTTGAAAGGTAAGTTTAACAGTTTGCCTTAAAATTGAAAGTTGAATTAACTCAAGATTTTAATGCAACCGGGTAACTTAAAGAGTAAACATCTCCTCACTATTTGCTAGCTGCCTGTCCTCTGAACACACTGTAAAAAAAACACGATCTCTGTAGACAGCCCAGGCTCCACAAACTGCAACAAAAACAAAGTGGTCAAACCTACCACCACGAAACATAACAAAGTTTTCCAGCCAATAAACGACAAGAAGGATTTGGGAGTGAGGGTTGGGCGCGTTCATGATTCGTTCAGAAAGCAGGGAAGGAAGGGGGAGGTACGCTCCGTTTTGTTTGACAACACTTCGAACGTCAACAAGAAGTGACGTCACACAGATTCGCTTAGAGCGCCTTTAACTTTTTTATAGTGTAGAATAAAATGAAGGTGATTAAATTATGAGAGAATTTTTATATTTTTGTGAACTATTCCTTTAAATATTGTTGAGTGAGGTCCATTTAACCATTGCTAATGCAAATTTCAAGAGATTATACGTAAAAATTACATGTTTATCTCTAAAGACCAGAAAGGCCATAATCAATGTGCACAAAAACTTGTGTACTAAAGTTGGAGGGCTTAAATAGGGATGTTTTGTGTTTTATGTTTCAAACCATTGGGACTGACAAGAAATCAGTATTGGGATGATAAGCGAGGTTAAAAGACTGTTTTGTTTAGATCAGGTTGTGCTATATCAGCAAAAAAACCAATTTGACTTGACCACTGTAGCCAAAGTAACCCAATTAAGTCTGAGGACACAAGGGAATCAGAGCGTAATGTTAAATCTTTTTCTCAAAATCTCTGCGACTAGAGCAAAAAAAAAAAAAAACTATGTAAATCAATGCAGCAAATGAAAGCCATGGGTCAACCCTGCCAATCAAACTGAAAATCTACGGGAAAAGAAATCTATTTTTTTCAAGACCCACAAGCCAGTAATATGAATGTGTGTGCGTGTGAATGCAATCTTAAATTAAAGTCTCACCTCCATAATGGAATTTTAATAGACATATCAAGCAAGGATGTCTGATTCACAGCTCAGTTAATACTATAGGACTGCCATGCATCACATTCAGCCCCATTGTCCCTCAACACGGCTGCTGATCGTGTGACCGCAGTGTGGCAAGTGATGGGCAGCACAACCCGTCTATTTGTTTGTTTGCTGTGAATTCTAATTTCCTGCATGAAATCACACCCAGGTTGCCCTTTAGTACAACAGCAGCTAATCGATCACATAAAATGCAGACAAGGGTTCCACCCATAGAACACATTTCACTTACACCGACACACACCCAGACCCGTACGGGAATGCTTGTGTATAACCACATCACCATTCACCTTTCATGGTGCTGAGGCAAGCCAGACGCACTGGAGACTCATTACCTTAATTACCCAACATGCCTCATTAATCCCCTGCACCAGTTCAAGAGATTTTGTTTGCATTTTGGGGATTTCCCACACTAACATAAAAACGTAATCACGCGGATGAGAATAAAAATGTCTGTGCCTGTCAAGTGTTATGTAAGAAAATAAAATGTCTACAAATATTAAAAAGTTGCCCACGGTCAGATGTCATGGACTGTACAGATACACTAACCTAAAAGATTATGAGGAACACCGGTTCAATTTCTCATTAATGCAATTATCTAATCAACCAATAACATGGTAGTTGCTTCAATGCATTTAGGGGTGTGGTCCTGGTCAAGACAATCTCCTGAACTCCAAACTGAATTTCAGAAAGAAAGATGATTTAAGCATTTTTGAGCGTGGCATGGTTATTGGTGCCAGACGGGCCGGTCTGAGTATTTCACAATCTGCTCAGTTACTGGGATTTTCACACACAACAATTTCTAGGGCTTACAAAGAATGGCGTGAAAAGGGAAAAACATCCAGTATGCAGCAGTCCTGTGGGCGAAAATGCCTTGTTGATGCTAGAGGTCAGAGGTGAATGGGCCGACTGATTCAAGCTGATAGAAGAGCAACTTTGACTGAAATAACCACTCGTTACAACCAAAGTATGCAGCAAAGCATTTGTGAACCCACAACACGCACAACCTTGAGGCGGATGGGCTACAACAGCAGAAGACCCCACCGGGTACCACTCATCTCCACTACAAATAGGGAAAAAGAGGCTACAATTTGCACAAGCTCACCAAAATTGGACAGTTGAAGACTGGCAAAATGTTGCCTGGTCTGATGAGTCACAATTTCTGTTGAGACATTCAGATGGCAGAGTCAGAATTTGGTGTAAACAGAATGAGAACATGGATCCATCATGCCTTGTTACCACTGTGCAGGTTGTGGTGGTGGTGTAATGGTGTGGGGGATGTTTTCTTGGCACACTTTAGGCCCCTTAGTGCCAATTGGGCATTGTTTAAATGCCACAGCCCACCTGAGCATTGTTTCTGACCATGTCCATCCCTTTATGACCACCATGAACCCATCCTCTAATGGCTTCTTCCAGCAGGATTATGCACCATGTCACAAAGCTTGAATCATTTCAAACTGGTTTCTTGAACATGACAATGAGTTCACAGTACTAAAATGGCCCCCACAGTCACCCCAATAGAGCATCTTGGAACGGGAGCTTCGTGCCATGCTTTATGTGCATCCCACAAATCTCCATCAACGGCAAGATGCTATCCTTTCAATATGGGCCAACATTTCTAAAGAATGCTTTCAGCACCTAGTTGAATCAATACCACATAGAATTAAGGCAGTTCTGAAGGCGGAAGGGGGTCAAACACAGTATTAGTATGGTGTTCCTAATAATCCTTTAGGTGAGTGTAATTGGTTCTTGTATTGGTGTGCCATTTTTTTATTTATATGTTTTGAATTGACATTTTATGCATTTGGCAAACACATTTATCCAAAATGACCATGTTGGAGACCACTGCTTTAGATGATTTGGATAGTGCATTTTCTAGCATATTTTGTGTTTCACAGAACAAGGCAAGTCTTATGGGTTTGGAACAATATCTATCCCTTTAAATGTTTCAAGTAGTAAATAAACTGCAACGCAAAATGATTTCTCGTTACACTTATTGAAAACTGTGTAATGTTATGCACGTCTCCTCACAGGAGAGCCGCATAGGTGGCTCACATAAATGTGACATGAAAAATGTCTGTTGTGTTTTGGCAGCTGGTCCCTTCAAAGCCATAGTGATCAGCCTGAGCAAATGACCCAACCATCGGGGTGTCAGGGCGATGACAGAGCGGTTTGTAGGGCAACCAATGACAGCCAGATGCACCCCAGCAAGACATGCTCGGCCCTGAGCTCATACGTTATTCTCAGGGCCTGTGATCTGACGGAAACAGAGTACAGAACAAGCTCGGTGGCTTCACCTCCCATTTCAAAGTCACACCAAGACACTAAAGGATTGCCGTACGGTACTGCAAGAGACAGGGGTAGACAATATGAAAAAGAAAGCATTCTCACTGTCTTAGTACTGCAGTACTGATATTGCATACAATGCATACTACAGAGTTATGTTTCTTGTGGCCTGTGAAACAGGCTACAGAAAAGCTTACATTGGTTATAAACTGATTTAAATAATTTGTCAGTCATAGAGTTTTTAAGATTTTAAGAATGTAGAGGCAAATTTAATAGTTTTTTTGCACATAAACCCTAGTTAAACCCCAGTTTAAGTAGGTGTTATCCATGCCAAAATGGCATATGAACATGTTAATGATGTGAATAGCACAAATGTAAAGATTAAAATTGTCATTGTTTCTCATAGACACACATTTCTATGTAAATAAGGCTCATTAGAGAATCTTCCTTATTAAATAAACTCACGAAGTTCAATTTGTGCAGTGCAATAAACAGTATTTCTACCCACAAGCCGAGGGGTAAACAGAAACCAATTTAAAAGAGATGTTTTGGTACATTCTCTATTTATCTAGGAAGCAAATGATGGAGAAGAGCATTGTAACAGTCCATTCACACAAGCAATGCACTTTTGTCATTTTAAATTCACAGAGAAGTGATGGGCCCATTCATGTTAATAATAGAAAGCAACTTTTCTCTTTCTAAAATGTCTTTATGCAGTATAATATAAAGTTTACCTGCAAAAATAAATAAATGAGCATCTAGGTCAAGTTTCCATGGCTGAGTGCTCTTTGTTAGCTGCACCTTTAGCTTTGCGATAAGTAAAGTGGTGAGCGTGCTTACTTGCAGCCTCCCTGTAATTGGATATCAGCTGTCGGATAGGTGAATGCCTAGGCTTCACTCTTACTAATTACAAAGTACTAACTGGCCCATTTTCCTCTCAACCGTGTCACAGACAAACCGCAATGTTGAACAGATAACTCGAAAGTGTGCTCGCATTTTCTCACCATTGTCCTCTTTACTGCAGTATGTTTTTACTGCCTCCTTCAGGCACGTGATGGATCTTTATTTCCACAAAAAACACATTTTAATGTAGAGTAAAATATATCAACTGACAAACAGAAGTTTAGGCGGCCAACGTGACAGTATGCGCCAGAGCTTGAACATACGTCAAAAGTGCGACCTATGTTTACATGTGACTGCTACTCTGAACGCTTCCATGATTACATTTATGTTCGTGCAAACTAGTTTCATGTGTTTGTATTTTGCAAATACAGCTGCTCCATTATGTCGAGGAGCAGAATAGGTCAGCAATTTTACGCGTATTCAACTTCATGCGGGGCTGCAAGAACCGACAGGTGGATGATGTCAACGTAATGCGAGAGCAAGTTGAGAAATCACACGTAGAGGTCTAATTTTGAATCGCTCTCACGGTACTTTGACATCATCGGACACCTACTGGAACAACTCCTCCCTCCAACACAAAGAACCAGTCTGTGTCACCACCAGCGCCGCCAGGGATTGGCTTACGTGGGCTCTTGACGGCAGATATGTACGGGTACGTGTAAATGAACACTTTTCTGAAAACTGACATGTGTGCATGATATTATTTTTGAAACTGGAGAGGTTGAAATGTCCGTTTATGAAAATAGCCACCCACGTGTAATCGTAGCCTCTGTGAGAACATGTTCGAGAAGAT
Organism: Paramisgurnus dabryanus; assembly: GCF_030506205.2. Classification (NCBI taxonomy): domain Eukaryota; kingdom Metazoa; phylum Chordata; class Actinopteri; order Cypriniformes; family Cobitidae; genus Paramisgurnus; species Paramisgurnus dabryanus. Next base: position 27,896,935 of record NC_133353.1, read on the forward strand.
GTGCCTGGATTGACTGTGTATATTATGTAAGGAATAATAGACTGGGCCATTGAATTATTCGGAAAAAAATGCATACCCAAGTGCCAAACAGAGTGCCGTTACACCGCAGGTGTGCATTATTTTCAAATAATTCAAAGGACCAAAGTCAATTATTCTGCTTATACCACAGTTACCACGGACATTGCTCTGGTGGTTATTTTAAAGAGCACCTTTTGTCCGATTCACATTTTTTAAATTCCTTTGGTGTGTAAGTATGTATTAGTACATGTTAATGATATGCAGAGGTACAAATTCCAAAGTAAAAAATGACGCGAGTTATGGTCTCCAACATAAATCTCTTTTCTTGGACTACAAAAAACACACAGATTGTAGGCAATAGTTTACTTCCTGGGATTGGTGATGTAGACAAGACCAACATAATCATAATTCCTCCTGCTTTGGATTTACAGTCTGTGGGCCATATCTTGCAGCCAGCGCAATTGACTTTGTCAGTAACGCATGTATCATTCGTATTTTGCACCGGCGCACAGCGGGTTTTTCCCTCCACAGACACACGTCGGCAAACTAGGGAATGAACTTGCGCTCCCTGGGCGGTTCAACGCAAAAAAGGAGGCGTGTTCCGGCGCAAACTATCCCTGATGCTATCTTGCAGTTTCAAAAAACAATTGCGCCACTGACCAGAAAAAAAAGTTTAAAGTCAGTGGCGCGTTGCGCTTTGTTCATTATGCTATTTTAAGAGCGCATGCTTGACCATAATGTATAGCGTGCACAACGCGCACACACTTTGATTCTAATCTACACAGATGCAACAGTTATTTTTGCAAATCATAAATTGTTACACTTAAAAATATTAAAACACGAGATAAGGGGAATCATAGTGGTGAGCATTGTGGTGATAGTTTTTATTTATTGTGTCGCTGCGTTAAAAAATTCTCATGCAAATAACGATTAAAATATTTTCATAAGTTTGTTGTGTGGCTGTATTACGTTTATTTTATGTAAATAATAATTAAACTGTTTTCATAAGAAACCTTAATGTATATGAACTTGATTTGTAAGAGTACTTTGGGGTTGGACCTTGCGTTTCTTGGGTCCGATTTCAAAGCCCCCAAACCCTTTCAGCGGTGAGGGTGGACTCAGCGATGTCCTCTGCTGGCATCAGGTCCTGAGGCAGAACCACCTCCGATTTATGCTGGCAAGCTTGGGATTCCCCCGTCTCCTGACATCATTGTAGTGCTTGGCGCAACGATGGGGATGCCAGCTGATGAGACTGTGGCTATTTCCTCTCACGCCTGTTTAACCGACGCTGATTTGGGCGGGTTTCTCTCATTCCCATACAAAACAACTTCTCTGTCTTTGACTGCTCTTACAAGAACGTCGGTCTCCTCAGCTGTGAACCGCTCCTGGCGTGCGCCTGGTAAATCCGTCAGAATAATAGCAACCCGCCATGGAACTTGCGCCCTTGCGTTTAAAGGGAATGTTGGATAGCGTTCTGATTGGTTTATTTGACGTTACGCCCAAACCACACTTATGAATAATGAACCTACTTCAGACCAACCCCTTATTGATTTGCGCCTGGCGCAAGAGTTATTTCTCACGCCGAGAAAATAGCAACAGCGCCCAAGATCCGCCCACAAACTCACTTGCGCTTTGCTCTTCGTACTTGCGTTTCAGATCGTTAAAATAGGGCCCTGTAAGTTAACTTCTGTTCGAATCTTTTAAACATGAAAAGGAACGTCACATTTCCGGCTGACGTCAGAGGTATTCAAGCCAATCACAACGTACAGATTATCTGGCCAATCAGTGACACAGAGCTTTTCAAATCCGTGTGTTTCAGAAAAAAAGTTCAATCTGGAGCTACAAAAATGTACGCTATGAGGAAAATAATGTGTTTTTTTACCATAAACCATGCAAACACATTGTATTATTTCTAAATACACGAAATAACATTGTTTTTAGCAATGAAATAGGTGCTCTTTAAGACATTTGACAGGTCAGGTGTGCGTTTTTTGAAAAATAATGCATACCTTCGGAACATTTCTCAACCGCTCAAAATAAAGCATTCAACAGCCCCGTGGTATAAACATAGTTAAAAGCGAATGCCTACTGTTTGCCTGAGCAAAAATCACAATGTGTGGTGGTGTGGACAATTTACAAGGCATTGCTGTTTGGTTGCTAATGGGTTTTGAGCGGTCATTAGTATATTACTATGCAGTTGCTTGGGTTTTATGGGTGGTTGCATATATTAAGTAAAAAGAGCCCTTCCTAAATCTTTGATTTTCTGGTCGTTTTTGTCACTACTTTATTTAGAAAATTTTATCTGAAAGTAACAGTATACCTCTCCTCAAACCATAAAAAATAAAACACACAATTTTAAAACTTGGAGTTTGGGCTTTGTCTAAATCCCATGCTGTAGGTATGAAAGGAATGCAACATAATGACGCAACACAAGAGCTGAATGTCAGTATTCATATACGCCGTTAGATATGAATAAAAAGATGAACACACGTCTTTTAATTTTCGTCTGATGTGAGTTAAAGCTTTTCACAGGGAGAACTGAAGCAAGGCTCAGACTATTCATTCTGTAGGGTACATCTCCATATGTTGCACAGGCTCTCCGAAAGTGTGATCATATTTTCTATTCTTAAATCCAAGAGACTTCTCCAGGGTTTTGGAGACAACGTCTCATGTGCGGTAAATTGCAACATAATTGGGGCTGCTAAGAGCCCTGCTAAATGCATCCGAGATGAAGCCACTACAATTAATAAGCCACACAGGTCCCAATTCAGCCTACGGGAAGAAATTAAAGACTCATTGTAGCAACCCCATCTGCTCTACAATATGCACTATAATGTAGAGATTGCAGAAAAAACACAAGCGCTGTGTTCAAAGGGATGACTATAGATTCTGAGCACATCTGCATCCAGAGGCTCTATATTATAAGGAGTTACCATGGTAACTTATGATCTTTTGTTGTGAGACTCCAAAGGGACATTTCTTTGACTTCCAAACATGTATTTGTGCTGACTACAAGCCTAGGGTCAGGAAAAAGCCCTTTGAGAATACTAAAACACAACCACACTGTCGCACACAAACACAATTAAATCAGACCCTTCCTGAATGAACGAGAGGTGTAAACCACGAAAAGCAAAATGCCACCCGCCCAAACTCCACCACGCATGTAATCCATCACCTCTCTGAAAAGCAACAACCTTTTCCTCACGAATGAAAATGTCACAATATGTTTATGACTGCAGTTTGGAAAACTTACTTGGAATGCATTAAAGGTGCAGAGCCCAGAATCAATCCGCTCAGTTTTACAAGTGTAGTCTTTTTGCATAGCTTCTGTGCCAGTTCGCAATTGTATTCTGCCAGGTCATTACCACATTTAATTAACATCGAGAGCGGAGGAGGAAAAAGAATTGGAACTCTGTGGACAAAGATAATTCTTCAACATCTCTTTGCTTTATTCCGTATGCTGCACATGGTAATATAATTAAAGAGACTGGGTTCCAAAAATATGGCCCCATTTAATGAGCTTGTAGTTAACTGAATGTTAGGTTGCCTGTTAGAATCTTTCGCTCGCTCAGGTTTTCTTATTTAATCAATCTCTTCATTATAGTATTGCAGAGTGCCTAGTGGTTTGCATTGGTAGAATTTTAATTGTCAGAACCGATCCGAGACCCATTTTGTTGTCTTTCCTATGTTTAATTAAAAAGAACAGCTCACCCAAAATCATTTTGTTACCCTTGTTTTGAAAACCTGTGTCAGTTTTTTTCAGTTGAATTCAAACTAATCAGACTTTGAGGAATGTTTGTAACCAAGCCAATCAGAATCCCCATCTACTTCCCCGTAGTTTTCTTTTTCCTACAGTGGAAGTCAATGGGGCTTCGGTTTGGTTACAAACATTCCTCAAAATATCTACCTTTGTGTTCATGAGAACAAAGAAATGTATTCAGTGGGTAAATGATGACAGACATTTTTGGGTGAACTATACCGTTAAGTTTTGCTACGGCTTTAGAAACATAGACTTTATAGATTATTTTACTTTTATAGGGCATTAACACTGGGGCGTAGTTTCGCGTTCGTCCTCTGTGACCTCTTGACGTCATGACGTATTGCGTGGGATCTAGACGAGAAGTTGTGGTTTAAAAGTGCATATTTTTTATTTTTCTTGTCAAAAATGACAATCGTTTAGCTAGATAAGACCCTTATGCCTCGTTTGGGATCATTTATAGTCCGTTGAAACTCCGTTGAAAAAAACTGTTAAGTGTTGAGTTAAGTATTAAATGTTGGGCTCTATTAAAGTCTATTAAAATGAGAAAAACCCTGCAATGTTTTCCTCAAAAAACATAATTTCTTCTGGACTGAACAAAGAAAGACATCAACATTTTGGATGACATGGTGGTGAGTAAATTATCTGGATTTTTCTTTTAAGAAAATTGAATATTTCTTTAAGAATAAATGGGCACACAGCAAAATCACCAGTGTTAAAGAGGACATATCATAAAAATCTTATGATATCTTTTTTCTTGTTTAAGTGATATAATCGGGTCCCCAGTGCTTCTATCAACCTAGAAAATGTGAAAAATAACAACCCAGTGACTTAGTTTTGGTAAACCATTCTCTGCAAGCATGTGAAAAAATATAACATTGATATTTGGCTCCCCTTGTGATGCCAGAAGGGGATAATACCGCCCCCTAATCTGCACTATCCAACCACAACACTGCCATTTAGTGCAGAGTTCATCTTATTTGCATTTTAAAGGACAACTCACATCTAAAAAGTGGCAATTTTAACAGGTTATAATAAATAGAGCTAGAACTTCACATATTTACTTTGGGGACACCAAAGATTTATTTTTTACATCTTAAAGTCTTGTGAAATGTCCCCTTTAAATGCACACTGATGGTGTATATATGGGTACCACCAGGTTTGCATGAGGATGAGTAAATGGTGCCAGAATTTTTAATTTGCAATATACATGCGCTTTTTGTAAATTTGTAAAATAAATATTATTTTCTAGTATAAATTACTATCCACGGCAACCCAGACTATTAAAGTGCAAATATATAGTGGGTGTTAATAGTCATTTTTATTTTGAATACCCTTTCCCTTTAAAGCCGAATGTTTTATCCTATATTAGCACCATTGGACTTTGGTGGCCTGATATAAAATTTGCAATCTGTCTGCATACAAACAATGTAAGGTCAAATTAACTTTATATTGCTGCACTTCTATCAACTTGAGAACTACTGTGAAAGGCCAAGAGGGAGGAAGCTGGCAGCGATGATGTGCATTAAAAGCAGATACGTGACGGCCGCAGCTGTGATATCTGAAGTGTGAGCAGGACGAACCCGCAGCGGAGACATTTGCTGCCACGGCGACCCGAGTGTGCGAGATTGGTTCCTTCTTTCATTACAACTCGGAGTGACAGGTCCTCGGGAGAGACCGTGCCATGAATTTTAGTCCAATTAGATAGAAACCCTCTAAAATGACCCATTCACATTTCCTCCATCAGATTTTCTCGTTTATCAATTAGCTCTCTTTAGGGGGATGTCTTTATCTATGACTGCAGGGGTAAAAAGCCAGACTAATTCTCTCTGCGAAGACGACAGAGCCTCTCCAGATTGCACAGATTGCTTTTTGCAGTGTGTGCATATCTAGAGACATCTGTCCGGACTTTAGGCGGCTTGCTGGTGTTCTTCCATCGCTGCTGTGCTTCTGTATTTCTATCCTGCTGTCTTTACTGTAACCTCCCCCATCTCAAATTATATCTGTATGCTTTTCTGTTCGGGCAATGACAGTGAGAATCTAATGAGTGAAAGCACAAAGCCTTCGCTCTCTCTCTCTCTCTCTTTCTCAGCCCTGGCATAGCAAGCCTTAATGTGAGTCCCTTTCTGTTTCTCTCTCTCTAACTCACATTTGGTGCCTACAGCAGGGAACACCCACAGCTGAATAACAACAAGGATCAGTGATGGATTGATGACCTCAAGCCAGCAATGGAGATGGCAAACAAACAAACTCTCAGCAGATGCTTAATCTACACCCTCCATGTCCTGCATATTGTCATATAACTGAGTGGTATTCCCCCACCAACACCGCCTGCTTTTACTGTAAGGGTCGGGCCGAGAAACGACCAAGCGTGATACGTCCACCACCGAAACCGAAAGGTCAGCGGTGTTGCCGGTTCATAAATCCGTCATGGAGCTACTCTCCTTCCCTCGGGGCTGGAGAAGCTCCACCAGTGAGAGGTGTTTTCTGGTGTAGACAGTAGCTGCCTTTACCATCACTACAGTGCTGGAGTGTCATTTATCACCCACAGCCTGCACAGCTCCAACCCCAAATGGTGACAAGAGCGTGACAATGGAGTACCGTGTTGTACTGTGTGCGCTGTGTATGTACATAAATGTGTGTGTGCCTGGAGAAGCTAGGGACTTGGGTTGGTAATAGCATCTGTCTGTTTACAAATTGAGACACTGGTGAAATGTTTACCTACCTGGTGTTTTGATGTGACCTTTGAAACATCAACTTATTCAGACTTATGGTCAGAAAATCAAACCAGCAGTACACTGCATTGTTGCATGCTGACATTTTGGTCTCTACAGCTGTTTTGTTTCAAATGCAAATAATGCTATAAGAGCACTGTTGCAGAAGTAAAAGTTTCACAGAATTGTATTAACTCCTTATTATCCATTTTATTAACATTATGGCATGTGTGGACTTCATCGTCCATGGAAAACAAAAATGAACTTTGTGCAGAATGCTTACACTAGTTTAGAATAGTTTTCTGTTTTTGTTGCACGACTTTTTCGTTTGATTTTATGTATTGTTTTCTTATTGAAATACATATAATGTGTCCATCATATTTTAAGCTTTCTCAAGTCACTTTCTGTTCTCACCTTCTTTCTATAGTTTACATTAAAATACGTCTGTAATGAAGCTCCAGTAGGCTGAGGATCCATTTGCAAACTTTATTTCACTCGTTGTCGTACAGGCAGGGTCAAACACCAGCAAACACATATATGGAGGGTAAGGCAATCTCGTAGTGAGTAAACAGGCAGATGTCAAGGCAGGCAGCGGGCAAAGAATAGTCAACACACAAGCAGATGTCGGGGCAGGCGGCAGACAATCAGAATAGTCAATAAACACTCCAAAGTAGGCACGGGGTAATCAGACAGAATAATAACGCTTAGAAATGATGCCAGAGCAAATCAAGACTTCGCAAAGAGAGCCCATTGCTAAGAGTCTTAAATAGGCAGAGTGATGGGAATCAGGTGCAGGCGAAATCAGTTCAGGTATGTGGGCTCATGGGAAACGTAGTCTGAATAACACTAATACCCAGGGGCTGGCTCCCTCTAGTGGTGATCGAGGAGCGAAGCAGGAGCTTCACTCGTAACAGAACCCCCCCCCTGCGAGCGGCTCCCGAAGCGAGGAGGCGGATGACGCCGGGGTCTACCACGAGGTCGAGGGGCCGGCTTCCCAGGATTGTCTCGGTGAAATTGTGTGATGAGTGATGGGTCAAGGATATCTCTGACCTCCACCCAAGATCGTTCCTCGGGACCGTACCCTTCCCAATCGACCAGATATTGTAATTTATTACCCCGACGTCTGGAATCGAGGAGGTCGTGGACCAGATAAGCCTCCTCACCATCTATGCGCAGGGGCTGGGGATCCTGCCCAGTGGTCGTGTCCTCCTGCTCCTCCCTCGGACCACCAGCGGGTTTCAGCAGAGAAACATGAAATGTAGGAGAGATGCGATAAGTGGGAGGCAAATTTAAACGAAATGATACAGGAGTTATTTGTTTAGAGATTTTGAAAGGACCCACATACCTGGGACTGAGTTTCTTGCAGGGTAGTTTGAGACGCAGGTCTCTGGTGGATAGCCAGACCCACTGTCCGGGTCTGTACTCGGGATTGGCTCTGCGGTGGCGATCGGCCTGAACCTTTTGTCTCCTGACGGCTCGTTGGAGATGGTGATGAGCTTGTTCCCAGGTCTCTTCGCTTCTTTGAAACCAGTCGTTAATGGCGGGTAGATTAGAGTGTTCATCAGACCAAGAAAAGAAGGGAGGTTGAAATCCTAAGATACACTTGAAGGGAGTTAACCCCGTAGAGGATTTGGTTAGTGAGTTCTGTGCATATTCGGCCCACATTAAATATCTGCTCCAGTCCTGTTGGTTCTGGTTGCAATACGAGCGGAGAAAGCGAGTAAGTTCCTGGTTCATCCTTTCAGTTTGTCCATTGGATTGTGGGTGATATCCTGATGTGAGACTGATATTGACATTTAACTGTTTAAAAAAAGCAGACCATACCTTAGAGGTAAACTGTGGCCCTCGGTCGGATACAATGTCTTCGGGAAGTCCATAAAATCGAAAGACCCAGTTGCATAAGGTTTCAGCTGTTTGAAAAGCCGTGGGGAGTTTGGGTAGGGGAATGAGCCGACAGGCTTTAGAAAATCTGTCCACTACTGTCAGAATGACTGTGTGATTGTTGGACTTGGGGAGATCAGTGACAAAATCTATCGCTATGTGCGACCAGGGGCGTTGTGGAATGAGGAGAGGTTGTAGTAGTCCGGCAGGTCGCTGATGGGAGGATTTGGATGTATTACAGGTGTAGCAGTTATTGACGAAAGCAATGGTGTCCTTAGACATGGATGACCACCAAAATTTCTCCTGTAGTATATTAAGGGTGCCTGTAATACCTGGGTGACCTGTGCTGGGTGATGAGTGAATCAGTCTGATGAGCTTCTCACGGATAGGTTCGCTTACGAAGGTTTTGTTGAGGGGACATTGAGCTGGTGGTGGAGATTGAGCATTAGCCTGGTTGATCTCTGTCATGATATCCCACTGGATGGGGGAAAGAATGAGGGTCTCAGAGATGATGTTTCTGGGAGGGTTGGGTGGGTCGGAGTCCTCATAGCAGCGAGACAAAGCGTCAGCCTTAGTGTTCTTTGATCCCGGTATATACGTGACTGAAAAGTTGAAGCGGGTAAAAAACATCGACCATCTTGCCTGTCGGGGGTTCATTCTCTTAGCGATCCGAAGATATTCCAGGTTTTTGTGATCAGTGAGAACTGTAAAAGGATTCTGAGCCCCTTCTAACCAGTGCCTCCATTCTTCGAAAGCGGCCTTCATGCCCAGTAATTCACGGTCGCCCACATCATAGTTGCGTTCTGCAGCTGAGAGTTTGCGTGAGAAGAAAGCACAAGGGTGCATTTTGGCAGGTGATCCGTGACGTTGTGAGAGAATGGCACCAATACCGATGTTGGAAGCATCTATTTCGACAATGAAAGGTAGGTTTGGATTGGGATGATGAAGGATTGGTGCAGATGTGAATCTTTTCTTTAATTCCTGAAAGGCATCTAGAGCTTGAGGAGACCAAGAGAGGCGGGACGTTGAGCGTTTGGTCATGGCGGTGAGAGGGGCTGCTACAGTACTGAAATTACGGATGAAGCGTCTGTAGAAGTTAGCAAATCCCAGGAAGCGTTGTATTTCCTTAAGGGTTTGCGGTCTGGGCCAATCGAGTACAGCTTTGACTTTAGATTCATCCATTGCAACTCCATCCGATGATATGATGTATCCTAAATATGATGTTGACGTCTGATGAAACTCACACTTCTCCGCTTTGGCATACAGTTGGTATTGAATGAGACGCTTTAATACTGTTCTTACATGTTGGATGTGTTCTTCAAGGTTACTGGAGTATACTAAAATATCGTCGATGTAGGTAATGACCCACCGGTCCAACATGTCTCGAAACACATCATTGATGAAAGACTGGAAGACAGAGGGACTGACAGAAAGGCCGAAGGGCATCACCAAGTATTCGTAGTGACCAGATTTAGTAGAAAAGGCTGTTTTCCACTCGTCTCCTTCCTTGATACGAATAAGGTTGTAAGCACATCGCAAGTCAAGCTTGGTGAAGAATTTTGCCGTACGTAATTGCTCTAGGGCTGCTGGAACTAGTGGTAGTGGGTACCTGAATTTTACCGAGATATCATTGAGAGCTCGGTAGTCGATGCATGGTCGAAGAGTGCCATCCTTCTTCTTCACAAAGAAAAAACTAGATGACGCAGGAGAGACGGAGTGACGGATGAATCCCTTAGCTAGTTCCTCCTCAATGTATTTGTTCATGGCCTCGGTTTCAGGTTGAGAGAGAGGGAAAATTCGCCCCCTAGGTGGTATGGTGCCTGGTAACAGCTCGATACTACAGTCGTTTGGGCGATGTGGTGGTAATTGAGACGCGCCCTCTTTGCTAAAGGCTCTACTGAGGTCAGCATATTCTGGAGGTAGTTTACATGTTGCAAAATCCTCAGATGTAATGATAGTGTTAAGGGAAGTAACAGGATGAATGGATGACAGGCAGGTTGAGAGACATTTATCGCTCCACTTAACTATTTGGTGTTCCCTCCATGAAATGTGGGGGTTGTGTTCCTCCAGCCATGGCAGTCCTAGAATTACTGAATAATGTTGAGAGGGGATGATGTAAAAGGTGATGTGTTCGTGATGCAGAGATCCAACTTGTAAGTGAATTTTGCCGGTACAGTACTCAATATTCCCCTCTCCAATGGGTTTTCCGTCTATCGTCTCGACTGTTAAATGAGATGGACAAGATGTTAATTGTAGATTATGACAGTGAGCAAAACTTTGGGACATGAAATTTCCTGCAGCTCCAGAGTCAATTAAAGCAGAGGTAGAGATACATCCTTCATCAGTGACTATTTGAACTGGGACTTCTATGTTACGTTGAGAGGAATGAATTAAAGCACTCACCATGGTGGTTTTGCGAGGAGGAGGTCTGGTGGGACAGGTAGCCAGAACGTGTCCAGGTTTACCACAGTACAGGCACAGATTATTCTTAATCCTTCGATCTCTCTCCTCCTGAGTGAGATGAGTATAACCCAGCTGCATGGGTTCGGAGGGAGTCGGGAAGAAACTGGGCTGAGTGTAATGACGACGGGACCGGATTAGGTTATCTATCTGGATAGATAAGTCAATAAATGCTGCTAAATCTCTCCCCTCATCACGGCAGGCCAATTCCGCTTGCAATTCGTGGTTTAATCCGCGTCGATACATCAGTTTTAAAGGGCCTTCGGGCCACCCAGTCTGAGCAGCGAGTGTGCGAAACTCCAAAGCATAATCCGCAGCTATGCGATCACCCTGACTAATGGTAATGAGACGCTCACCTGCATTCTCTCCTCCGGCAGTATGTTCAAACACCTCTCGAAATTTAGCCAAGAAAACCTCAAAGGTAGGGAAAATCGAGCCGTCGTCCTTCCAAACGGCAGTAGCCCAGTCCAACGCTTTATCAGTGAGTAAATTGCACACAAATGCGATTCGGCTTGCATGCGTGGGGTATAAACCCGGTTGTTGCGAGACAAACAGAGAGCATTGTAATAAGAAGCCCTTACATTTGGCTGGATCACCGTTGAACTTCTCAGGAAAGGCTAATCGAGGGTTCACAGTAGCCGATGCTGAATGAGCACTTCCGCTCGATGAAGCATTCGTCGCTGCGGACGGAGAGATCTGTAACCTTTGTAAAGTCCTAACCAACTCCTCGGTTACGGTGCTAAGGTGTCCGAGTTGTTGTTGTTGTGCTGCTAGCTGGTGAGCTTGAACCGACAACTCCGTAGTGATTTGAGAGACGGTCGCTGGATCGCTTTGCGGCGAAGTCTTCTGTAATGAAGCTCCAGTAGGCTGAGGATCCATTTGCAAACTTTATTTCACTCGTTGTCGTACAGGCAGGGTCAAACACCAGCAAACACATATATGGAGGGTAAGGCAATCTCGTAGTGAGTAAACAGGCAGATGTCAAGGCAGGCAGCGGGCAAAGAATAGTCAACACACAAGCAGATGTCGGGGCAGGCGGCAGACAATCAGAATAGTCAATAAACACTCCAAAGTAGGCACGGGGTAATCAGACAGAATAATAACGCTTAGAAATGATGCCAGAGCAAATCAAGACTTCGCAAAGAGAGCCCATTGCTAAGAGTCTTAAATAGGCAGAGTGATGGGAATCAGGTGCAGGCGAAATCAGTTCAGGTATGTGGGCTCATGGGAAACGTAGTCTGAATAACACTAATACCCAGGGGCTGGCTCCCTCTAGTGGTGATCGAGGAGCGAAGCAGGAGCTTCACTCGTAACAACGTCCTTTCCACAAAGTCTCAACCTTGATAAATGTCACAGATCACTATAATAGCTGATCATTATCAATAAAGAATGAAAGCCGTGCGAGAGCTGTGATTCTGTGAAACTTTGCTTTTATCACAGTAAGTTTGTTCAGTCATTTGGTTTTGTAAGATCACTCAAAATCTTAAGATTTAATGTAAGTGCACCGTTATTTTTTCATGTAGAACCTGGGTCCCCAATGCTGTTCCTGAAGGGCACCTTTCCTGCATATTTTGTGAGGTCATTTCACACTCACTGTGTGCTCATATTATGGTCACAATGTGAGGTCACACTACACTCACAGTGAGCTCATACTATGGTCATGATGTGAAGGCACGGTACACTCACAATGTGCTCATACTACAGTATGGTTATCGCTTGGGGTTGGGGTTAGAATCACTTTCTGTTACATTTTTAGACATCCTAACCCAAACACCAACTCTAACCCCAACTCCAGGCGTGAATAGTTTTAAAAACAAAAAAAACCTGAAAAAATACCTCTTTATATTTGGGGGCCGATAACTGATATATATATAGGCCGATAAATATTCATATTAATTTCACAATGAAAAACTCCCAGACCGCAGACATCTTGTCATTGCGCTAGACTAGCATACTCTTCTTAAGCCCACAACACGTGTCATCTTCGTGCTATGTCACAGAAAGCACCAATCAAACTCCACATGGCCAGCAATGAGCAAGTGAAGTGGTTCAACAAACCAAAATAATCCATAATTTATCGGCTTTCATTTATCGGCCTAATTTTGCTATCAAACCGATAATATTAAAAATAAGCAGTTATCGGCCGATAACGATATGTCGGCCGATATATCCTGCATCCCTAAAATTTTGCATGACTATAACACGACTTTCAATGAGATCATGTTGATCTGGAAAACATTGAAACGTCACCCTTCTTACCTATTATTTTTAAGAAATATTATAGGAATGATCATAGGATCAAATTTAGAACACTTTCTACACAGCATTTTATACAGCCATATACATGGTGTGTATATAGCATATAAAATGTCAACAACAAGGTTATGGCATGAAGAAGCCTACAAATAAAGGTTCTAGAAAGCTCACACAGATCCCTGTAAAATCCCTGTAAAGTCAGATATTAAATGTGTTCTGAGTTTGTCAAAATAATCGCACTGAATCGCACAGCCGATATTATTCACAGCTATTTCATGTACTATGGCTTTTGATCAGTAAGTCTTATCGATCTGAAATCACTGTTAGTTGGATTTGTTTAAAACATGCATTTGAAAAATCAACACTCGTCAAACATAATCATTATACATATTTTTTATTATCATGAAAATACCTGAAAAGGTGTGAAGAACAGCAATATAAATATATCCTTAAGCCATTTCCTGGAGCGTGTGTAGGGTTCTTCGTCTACCGTGCATATTGAGTTTCAAGAGCGAGAGCGCCCTCTGGCTTTCAGATGTAGTGGCATTTCACCGAATTCATTGAGAAGCATAGCACGCATCATCGGCCGATATATCGGTGCATCCCTAAAAATAAGTAATCAAAATCTTGGAAAAATGGGCAGCATTCTTTACTCTCAAGCGGTGGGGGCGTATTCGCTGTTAGCGCTGAAACCACGCCCACTCGCAGCATAGCTGCTGTCTCTCTCAACTTTCAAATATGGCTGCAACCTAAATAGATGTTTCAGATTGTGTTAGAGGCGGGGACATGCGCATTGTCTCAAGTGCGTCATTGAGCCACCGTTTTAGGCCCGCCTAAAAAATCCTGAATTCAGAATTGGTGAAAAACTGTTTAAAGGAATATTCCAACATCAGAAAAAATTCTGATAATTTACTCACCCCCCCATGTCACCCAAGATGTTGATGTCTTTCTTTGTTCAGTCAACAAGAAATTAAGTTTTTTTAGGAAAACATTCCAGGATTTTTCTCCATAAAGTGGACTTTAGTGGACCTCAAGTTTATAGTTTCAGTGCAGTTTTAAATTGCAGTTTCAGTGCAGCTTTAAAGGGCTTTAAACAATCTCAAGCAAGGCATAAAGGTCTTATCTAGTAAAAAAGTTTATTTTCGACTGAACAAAGAAAGACATAAACATCTTGGATGACATTGGGTGAGTACTGTACATTATCAGGATTTTTTTTTTTTTAGAAAGTGGAGTTTCCACAAACCATTGAAACAATGTTAAAAACAGTTGATTTGTCAATGTTAACTGCATTGAATCAATATCAGGTTTGCATCCTCCATTAATATTGAAAAAATATTGAGATTTCAACAAATCACCATTATTGTGATCAGTGTTTGCTTTAGTTGGGTCCTTGACTCTTGTTATTCACTAAGTTAAATCTTTCTTTTTTTTTATGTTTGTATGTGTTTCTGTAGAAACACATCTGCATTGGAAAAGAAAGATGTGTTTCAAAGTTAAGTTGAAACATAATGCTTTTTGTGAAAAAGTCAAGATTATATAAAATTAAGCTGCTTTACATGGCTATGTTGGTCCGTGTAACGCTTTTCAGTTCTTTTTTCAATTTGCACCATCAAAATGAATCAAAGAAAAATTGGTTTCAAAGTTTCATTTTTCAATTTTCATGAGTAATTTACAAACGGAAAATTGTCTCTCGGTTTAATTTTCAATTCTACGTGTTTAGGTTGTTGCTTTAGAATTTCAGGTTTTGGAACAAACATAAAAATGACGACTTGTTCTAATTTTCCATTTCTGTGTTTGCGCTTGCGGCTGGAACGTACCATTATCGCCGGGGGTGGAGTGTAGTCTACAGCCGGTCACAGACCCACAGCGCTATCGCGTTAAATCTCACCTTATTTATCTCCTCTATGTATATTACACATTTATTATATATATTTTGAATAACAATAATGCCTGTTAACATTTATCTATCGGACCTCGGTTGCCGTTTTGGTTTTTATCAGTAGATGGCGATGTAACGACCTGGCAGTAAGTGCATGCACTCGAGACGTGATGGATAAACCTGTATCTGCCGCAGTTCAGCCTGCATAATGGCTCGGAAATTTAAATCATGTTACCCCGATATATTACGAGGTAGCGAGTCAGGTTTGTCACCTGAAAGTTGCCGTTTCGAGTCTCACGGGCGGCCGCTTGGGACGTGTCATTGAGCAAGGCACTTTACCCATTGCTTCCCGGGCGCTGGGTGCCCACTGCTCCGGGTGTCATGACTAGCAGTGCGTGTGTTGACTACTTACTGGATGCATTCCTTACTTGAAAACCATGTCACTTTCACTTTTGTTTTCCTTTTTAAAAAACTTTATTAGCCGCGAATGCCCACCCCGTGACGCCTGCCCTGTTATATTGGCTCATTTACTTAATATTTGAGATATCCACAGTGTATCCATTCCCAGCTCTTCTACCAGCTAACGGATCACACCTACAGTGGTGTTAAAAACATGGTAGTGTACTAATAAAGGTGAATAAATTGCAAACATTTTATAATTTGATGCTGCATGATCATAAACAGTGGTGTTAAAAAAATAGCAGTGCAACATCAGTAACCTGATAAACCACTATTGTTATTAGTAGTAGTAATATTTCTGGAAATTATTTATAGAAAAAAATAGAGCCATTGGTAATGATATCCACATTACTTGCTCTGAGTGATTCATTTATTGAAAGTGGCGTGATCAAAATAATAGCAGTATGAAGTTTAAAATGAGTTCAACCTGTGAAAACAGCTTCTTTCTGTCCTTTATTAAGAAAGAGAGAAGGCAAATGTTTTGCCCATTGTTATAAAATATATAATATGCTGCTGAATTTCTAAATAAAATGGGTCGTTTCAAACATTGCTCAGAGGAACAGAGCAATTTGATTAAAAATTTGAAAACATTTAGAAAGATAAAAGATGATGATCTTGTGACAGTCACTGATGCAAGAAGCCCCAGTAAAGCACCACTGTTGAAAAAAGACATCTATAGAATTACATCAATACATCAGCTGGCCCAAAGAAAAATAGTGTAAAATTTTGTGGCCTGATAAGATTAAAATCTTTCTTTTTGGGGTCTTTACAGAACCTCAGGCAACCCCCGGGTACTGAATTCAAGCCACAGTACAGTGTAAAGACAGTTAAGCATGGCGATGTAAAAGTCATGGGATTGGGATGTTTTCATACTGCCGTGTTGGGACTATTTATCAAATACAAGGGAACATGGATCAGTTTGACTACAGTAGAATACTTGAAGAGATTATGTTGCCCTTTGCCGAAGAGGAATGCCCCTAAAATGGGTGTCAACAAGACAACAAACACAAAAGCAAGAGGGCAAAATCTGGTTCCAGACAAAAAGGATTAAGATTATAAAGTGGCCAACTCAATCCTCTGATCTCTCTGCACCATTAAAAACTTGTGGGGTGACTTTACAAATGCAGTTTCTGACACAAACCTAAAAATTGACAGGAACTGTGAATACTGTTTTAAATTAAGGCAGCTCAAACATGCATTTCAGTCTGGGACTAGGATAAGCCCTGTCCGGGAAACCACCTTTAAGTTGTTAATGCTTTGTTTTGGAATTGAATGTGTAATGTTTTCAATACATTTAAAATAAAGAAATAATCTCACTTTATATTTTTTTTGCAATTTATTCACTTTTATTAGTACCATGTTTTTAACACCACTGTAGGTGTGATCTGTTAGCTGGTAGAAGAGCTGGGAATGGATACACTGTGGATATCTCAAATATTAATATGGTTAGTAAGCCAATATAACAGGGCAGGCGTCACGGGGTGGGCATTCGCGGCTCATACCCTAATAAAGTTTTTTAAAAAGGAAAACAAAAGTGACATGGTTTAAAATATGGAATGCATCCAGTAAGTAAGCAACACACGCACTGCCAGTTATGAACACACACCCGGAGCAGTGGGCACCCAGCCCCCGGGGAGCAATGGAAGGTGCCTTGCACAAGCGGCCGCCCGTGAGACTCGAAACGGCAACTTTCAGGTGACAAACCTGACTGGCTACCAGGCTCGTAATATATCGGGGTAACATGATTAAAATTTTCGAGCCATTATGCAGGCTGAACTGCGGCAGATACAGGTTTATCCATCACGTCTTGAGTGCATGCACTTACTGCCAGGTCGTTACATCGCCATCTACTGATAAAAACCAAAACGGCAACCGAGGTCCGATAGATAAATGTTTACAGGCATTATTGTTATTCAAAATATATTTAATAAATGTGTAATATACATAGAGGAGATAAATATGGTGAGATTTAACGCGATAGCGCTGTGGGTCCGTGACCGGCTGTAGACTACACTCCACCCCCGGCGATAGTGGTACGTTCCAGCCGCAAGCGCAAACACAGAAATGGAAAATTAGAACAAGCCGTCATTTTTCTGTTTGTTCCAAAACCTGAAATTCTAAAGCAACAACCTAAACACTTAGAATTGAAAATTAAACCGAGAGACAATTTTCCGTTTGTAAAGTACTCATGAAAATTGAAAAATGAAACTTTGAAACCAATTTTTCATTTGATTCATTTTGATGGTGCAAATTGAAAAAAGAACTGAAAAGCGTTACACGGACCCTATGTTGATCCATTTTTGACATTTATAATTGTTTTGATTTGTAAATATTGACAAATCAACGATTTTTTACATTGTTTCAATGGTTGCATGCTATCTTGGTTTTCATTTAACAATCTAACTCTGCAATCTAGTACTACATAGTTTACAGTCCTTTGGGCGTGATTCAGCAGTACATTTCTAACATTTATAATGTGTTTAGAAACTGATTTTACAGGGACTTTAAAGGTAGTCAAATGTCTTTGTTCTGATGAACACGAAGGAAGATAATTTGGGGAATGTTCATAATCGAACGGTTCATGAGCCGCATTCACTTCCATAGTATTCTTTATTCCTACTAAAAAAGTGAATGGGCCTCATGATCGGTTTGGTTACAAATTTCCTCAAAATATCTTCCTTCGTGTTCATCAGAACAAAGACTATACAGGTTTGTAACAACATGAGAGTGGGTAAATGATGACAAAATTATAATTTTCGGGTGAACTATCCCTTTAAAAAATCCCGCTAAATAGCACTAAAAGTGGTTCACTGCCTCGTAATCATAAGGGAAGCACTTTAAGTGCTATATAGCACCTTTTTTTAGAGTGTAAAGTATCTCTCAACCTGCCTCAACCAATACTGTATTAAGGATAGAACTACCTACTTGTGCATCTTATGACAGTAATTGTTTAAAATGAGTAGGCTGCTTTTATAATCCTGCCTGTATCAGTAACATGCCTGTCACTTTCACCTGTAAATGTGTAGGTTTGTTTATGCCTCTGCATGTTAATAGAGTAAAATAGAGAGAGAAAGGGAGAGAGATGGGATTTAAACCCCCATACACCTTTTATTATTTGTGCTTACACAAAGCCTAAGTGATAATGACAGTTCGGTGAGTGTGTAAAATGTGAATTGTATGATCTGAATTTCAAATCTTTTTGGGATTCATTTAACTTGATACAGTTTGTGTTGATCCAATCAACAACATTATACAGTATCCTAATAGACTCTTTTTGGAAGAACGATACTGAGTGGCCTCTTTGAATCAGCATTGCAAAATAGCCCCTGTACACAACACGCAGGCCGATGGGAGACAATTACCGAGTTCCAGAAGAGGGACTGAGCGAAACTAGAACTTATCATACAGATGATGGCAGAGCCAATATCAACACTGAGAAAACAGAAAAGTATTAGATCTGCCAATATGGCCTAATGCTTTCTTTCCGGTACTGTTTCTCTCTTTCTCTTTTGCAGTCCGTGTATAATGGTCCCTGATGTGATATTTCACTTTAGCCTGGACTTTAGTTTGGAGGTAATAGTCACTAGCAGAGAAAAAATGTTTAGAGGCTTGTGTAAATAGGGGTTTTGAGTCAGAAAGCATATTAAGATAAAATAAAAAGCAAACAAACAAACATTTATACTAGGGGTTAAAGAATGAACTAGATTATACTGGCATTTATGCTTTTTGTCTGAAGCTCGTCTGAGATTTTGAAGGGGGGTCGGAGATAGTCTTTGATATGATAAAGAGTGCTGCATGTCTGGTTCCTTAGTCGCTCACATGAAAGAGAGTAAAAAGGGGGCATCAAAGGGGACCTGAAGGGTGGAGAAATCATTTATTGTTCTGCTTTTATCATTTGCTGGACATTGTTGACACACAAACAAATACACGCTGGCACAACCGCTCCGAACGCTAGGCAGTACTTCTGTAACAAGTCTTTGTCGTGTTTTTTGGAGTACACATACATAGACAGATAGAAAAAAGCATCAGACATCAAAAGCCATCAGAGATCTGATCCCCCACATATATATCTATGAATTCGTAACCTCCCCCCGAATCCTTTTAGCATTCCATGGGTGCAGACCTTGTGAGTGAGGTGAGAAAGCATCACTACCATGAAAATAAGCTTGAAGGATAAATTCTCTTACGCGTTTATTATACAAAGAATAGACAGGAGCTTAAGCTTTCTGTATTTTAAAGCGAACAATGACGTAAGAAGTTAATCTGCATTTGATCTCGAAAAGGTCTATTTTCCTTCATTGCCTTTCAAATGCCTTCCGGCCTTGAATATGCTCTGTGAGGCAAAGGAATATATCGCTTTTCACAGCAAGAATACACAAGAGGGAATAAAAGTTTACGGACTCCAGAAATGAATCACTCAGATGCTGAGCTGCAAAAACACTGATGAAACTGTGGCGGAGTGAAACTAAATGATTTATGGTTTCATTTAACTTAAGCTTGATACAAACTTGTTGCAGACTTGTTTGCTTGGACCAAATAATGATTTTGCATGATTATATTTAGAAATTACAAACAACAAAGCGCCTTTCATATTTTTATATTGGTACAGACTTCTTGCAACTAGAAGTAACAAGGCCACTGATTTTAGTAGCAAATAAAGATGTTAACTTCTCAACACACTGCTAATTAGTTCGCCTGTGCGGTTAAAGGGCCGGTGCTAATGAGAGGCAATGTGCGAGCCGCACGGTGTCAAACTGCTACAGGGATTGCAAGTGGAGGGAAGCAGACCGTGTAAAATCAGAGTGATGTTTAATTAAAATTACATGTCAGTCCATGGCCTAAATGCTGCCAGCCCAACAACACTCCAACACCCTCACAATAAACGTCTGTCCATCAGGCACAGCGTAATAATGAAGGAGTATGTGTTTGACTTGACTGCTAAAGAGTGGCTACATTTAATAATGAATTGAACTTCCAGTTACCTGGATAGAAAGTAAACTTGAAACTTTTCTCTTTCGTGAGTGTGAAGAAGCTGCAGTGCCCTCCATAAGTATTGGAAATAAGTATAGAAAAGACTGAATTGCTCTGTTTGCTGTGAAGACAAGACATTTCTAAGATAAATATGAGGCGAAAGTACAGAATGTTATTTGATTATGTTTTAACACATCCTTTACCAGCAAAAAAAAAAAACTTTTCATCCAGATGTACAGTTTGTGTGTTGTCACCAAGTGCAAGACTTGGAATGCAGAAGCAATGGATCAAACTAAGGCCCTGTTTACACAAGAACGCTCGAGGGTAAAAACGTAAAAATATTTTATCGGATGTGAAAAAAAAGTGAAAAAGTGAAAACACACTCCAGAGTGGAAATCTTAAAAACGCTCTACCATCGTGTTCCAGTCTAAAGGGTGCCAACGCAAAAGTCTGCTCACGGTGGCTCTCGTCGCATACGCGTTTACCTCACAGGCATGCACCAGTTCAGGAAAATAACAACAAAGATGTCGGATTATTTCCATACATCGGACCTTCAAGTTGCCATAGCAGTTCTCATAAATATAAAAGTTTTTCCAGCAGTTGTACGAAATATTCACAGCTAGTAATACTGATCAGAGAAGGCGCATTAATTGCCTCTATCAAATTTTTGATGCGCCAATTCGTCAGAGACAAACCAGATGGCTTTGGACGAGACCTGGGAAAACAAGGAAGAAGGTTGTACGCAGGTGCGTGGACTTGGTGTTGTTGTGTGTCAGTGCTTCACATTGCCACCTAACCGCCTGGAGTATATATTACATCGAATATCACACACTTTTGCGTCACCATGCACGCAGATTTCCCTCAAAACGCTTGTATAAACGCGGAATAAAAAGTGATAATGCAACACCACTTTTGCGTTTTCTCTTCAGATTGTTACCGTGTAAATGTAGTCTAATACTATAGATTCTCTGTTTTTGATATTTAAACACTTAATGCATTAAAACACAGCTCATATTAACAATTGTGAGCCAATTTTCTCAATATGTTCACATGAGATAAAAGTATTAAAATCCAAATGTGTTGTTCTGAGAGTTGGTAAATTGCAGGCATGCTGCTAGACCCCTACTGAGGCACGCGCCCCAGTGTAAATTTGCGGTGCCCCAGTACAAATCTCTAGTTTAAATTTGAACAATTTACTTTAATTAGATGTATTCATTTAAAATGATAATCATTCATGTTGGTATTTTGGCTGTGAATAGTCATTGGGATGTTTTTGGGATAGTTTATAATGATCACTGGGCTGATTTTGTAATGCAGATCTGGCAACCCACGTAGCCACACACAGAAGTCTGTAGGGCGGTATGTGATTGAGGCATTGTACGCTATGAATATATGAGGAAATAAAGTGATTTCTTTTTTTGCGAAGCCGGGAAAGAGAAGCACAAAGGAGAAATTATGAGTTTGAGGGAGATAGAATTGATGAACAAACTAATCAGGTCAGTTTTAGATATCAGATAAAAAATTCTCAGGAAAACCTCTCTATAGACTTGCATTGTTGCTGAGACAACACATTTGTGTTCTGTCTTTGTTTGTGTATGATAACAATAAATCAATCTTTCAGATATTAAATAAAAATTTTATTCACAAGTTTAGGACACGTATTTTAAATGCATACATTTCTAGTACGTGTTGCAGTGTAGGGATAGTGGGTTAAGCAAGCATTATGCTGCACATTTCGGCAGGCAGCAAACGTTTAAGAAAAAGTGATAAAAAAGTAATGGGGGGCATGTGCCCCAGTACAGCTTTATGTCTAGCAACGCCCCTGATAAATAAAATGTGACATTCTGCACTTTTGTCTCATATTCACCTAATGTTTAGACAGTTCTTGACTCCTCAGCAATTTTGCATTTATTGTCCCAATTATGGAGGGCATTGTGTTTCTCCTGAACTTTTGAGAACTCAGATTCCGATAGTCTGATAGAGTTGTTTATCTGCTTATGTTGTTATGCATTTTTAGTGTCCTCTATCAGGCTGCATTTTACATTCATTAACTTTCATTAAAAAGAATGATGATGTTTTGTTGTAAATGTTTTATTGTCATGTTCATGATTTGCTCCTGTGGGAAATTCAAAAGAAAATTCAGAGATTGAGATCTTGAGTTTGCTCTCCACATCTGCCAAAATACGATGCACTATTCATTTATTTCTTAAAGGCGTAGTTAACCTAAAAGTAAAAAAAAATGTCATTATTTTCTCATCCTCATGTCGTTTGAACCCTCAATGTCTTTCGTTGTTCTTCAGGAACCAAACTGTTTTAAAATATATAACACAAGTCAAGGGAAGTTTTTTTTTTTTAATTGTAGGTCCTTTTGTAGCTAAAAGGTTTTTCTGGTTACTTTAGAAGTGGAAGGTAACCGATTTGGACACATCCACTACCATAGTAACCAGAAAACCCCAAACAACACATTTTTAAAAAACTGTGTTTGGGTTCTGAAGAAAAATGAAATAATGAGAGTGAGTGAATACTGATAAAGTTTAAATTTTTGGATAAACTTTACCTTTAACATTGATCCAATTAGATACAAACTACAAGTACATGTTAGGTACAGTATCTGCATTGTCATGGTTCAGGCAAATATTCATATTATTTGTTACCTACAGGTATATTTAAACTATAAAAGCTCTTGGAATGTAATTATCTATTCAATCTATAAATTTCTATAGACAAATCATATTAAAATAGACAAAGTGATTGACACGAAATAGTAATATTTCACACACATGTAAGCACACACGCAACATTGACTCGGTTTTCATTTAGCTGTTGCAATGTCCACTAAAGGGGGAAGGCAGTTGGCTGACGGTCTCCCAACATAAGCAAATTGCCTATAAATTATGTTTTGTGCTGGAAGGGTGAGGGGAGTCAGAGTCGCAGATTTCGACAGAGAGAGAGAGAGAGAGAGAGAGAGAGAGAGAGAGAGAGAGAGAGAGAGAGAGAGAGAGAGAGAGAGAGAGAGAGAGAGAGAGAGAGAGAGAGAGAGAGATCGGACTGACCCGCACACGCGTGCCTGTTTCCTCTCAGTGGTGCTCACGCGCGTTTCACTACTTTTGACACGGAATTGCTTTTTTCTTCGAGGCGACATCTCTTAAACGTCAAACGTAACGCTGTTTTCCATCAAGTCTTTTGTCGGCGTGTGCTTGATGCGGATTAAATCACTCCAGAAACATCAATCTCGTCTGAAAGCGGATCAGCACCGTGGACAGCGGATGCCAGAGGTACAGTTTGCTGAACCGTCTTTTCGGATAAGGGAGGGTTTCCTGTCAAAACCATGAATTACCCGTTGTGCAATGAGCTGTGCCCAACACATAAGGCGCGATGGGCTTCCTAAATTAATATCAACTTAATTAAACTGACTGCGTGACGGGAGCCGGTGGAGGACAATTAGTTAATGGCTGGCTACATACATGTGTGGATAAAAACTATTGTGATTTATAGCGGCAGTTCTGTTTTGAGCATTTGTGAGTTTTAGTCCAGTTTCAATCGCTTAAGTGTTGGTGAATTCGTGGGATTTAACTAAGTTAATGGGCTGTTGATTCAGAAACTATCGTTTAAAGATACTAAAGAAGGTAAAAAATTCGTGACTTTAACAGATTGAATTCACATATTGTCAATAACGAATGAAACTGGAAGATCGAAACCGTGTTGTATTTTAAGTGTGAATATAGATGTTTAAAAAGTAGTCCGTGAACTGTCTTGTGTCTGTGGGGATACCGTTCACCAACACGCGCGCTTAGCTTAACGAAATTTAGGGACCAATATATCTCACTTCAAACAACAGTATTTGCCCCATTGACTGAAAAACATACCTGCAACTCGTAGGATATGAATGGTTTTTACAAACGACTCGTACATCTGTTTGCTCTCACAGCAAAAGCACGAAAGCCGTGGTGATTTTTTTTCACGCGCGCTCGCCACACTGCTGCAGTGTGTCTGAGGTAAGCCAAGAGCGCGAGACTTCGGGCGCACGTCACACATCAACAACCTGAGGGATCCTCAAACCCAATTCACCCTTCGACCATCTTTCCAATTTTACTGGATTGTTTGTTCATGAGGTTTTAATTTTGAAAGTAAAGTTTTGTAAAGGCACAAAGCTTATAGTATTATTACAAAAAGCTGTTGTCGCTGTTGTTGATTGAACACACATTGACCCTTTTGTGACATGTCCCTTTATATCATCTGGCTTTAAATTAAGTACCTACTACTTGACCGTTGATGGCTGCAGTATGCTTACACTCCGGTCATATCCTCCATGTTTTCATTCTCATATGACCCATATGTTTGTTCAACTATGACATACTATTGATAGCCTTGGATTATACTTTGGCTTAACATCTGATGCATATAAGCACACCAAACAGGAAGCACTTTAGGAGTCAGGGACATCAACTTCACATTTTCACGCCCCTAAGAATGACACTGAACTGATCAAACTGTGATTGGTTGCTTAGCATTTCAGTGAGATGGCCCCCTGAGCGGTATTTTGCTATAAAAGCTGCTGTGGAGTAAGTCTGAAGGTCTGGCCACTCTAGACTATTGATGTAATGGCAACAACCACAAAATAATTTACTCAGATATTGTTAGACAAGAACAATTTAACCAAATAAATGCATTTATTTGAGTCATAGTTGAGTCACTAGAAAATAGCCACTCAGTTCACGGTTCAGGGCCGGCCCGAGGCATAAGCGAACCAAGCGGCTGCTTAGGGCCCCTGCCGGCCACCAGGGGGCCCCCGCCCCAATCGTTTTTTTATTTTTATTTTTTATAAAATTAAATAACTTAAACAGGTAATATAAATGGATGAATGAATGAATACGAATTTATAAATGAATAATTAAAGACAAGAAAATTTTGATTTGCAGACAACTATGTGTCTGCAGTGCTAGCGTTTTAGTCAGGCGCAACATAGACACCTGCGCCACCTGCGCGTCGGCGGCGGCGCGCAAGTGCACAACGTCGTCACTCACTGTAAACAATGATGAGCCATTTGACATGTCAAAAAAAAGGATATATCCCTCTGGGGCCGAAAAGAGAACAAAGAAAAGGACCGAGGATGAGAAAAAAAGAGCAAGATAAAGGTATGTTTGCATGATTATATACAGTATGTTTCATTTGTGTTAGTGGTGTGACAGATCGACGTTAATCCGTGACCGTGATCGACCCACGGTTCGGCTCGCATGCGCTTAAATAGCGAAAGTTTATAATTCGCACGTGTTTCAAAGGCTTGCAAAAGTTAACATTTCAAGTGATTTTAAACAATTTATCCCGCAAAAAGGCGCTAAAGTGAGCAGTATTCTGCGAGCCCATGCGGTTTAAATTGTCCAGCCCAGCTCCCTTCAGAGATCAGAACACTAACACTTGATGTTTAAACTTTAGAGAGAGTTACGCTATTTTGTGTCATACTGTAGTCCATTAACATATATTTGAGGAATAGAGCACTGAAAAGAACATAACGTTTTTATGCTCCGCCGTGTGTATTTCCGTCTGTGTGAGCGCGCCGCGTATAAGTGCACTTAGTAGGGCACACATAAAATCTTTCTGTTCTTGACAGGGCACATGCAAACAAAATGATCTCCACAGTACTCTTTTCCAATAAAAACAGTTGTTTATGTCTTTAGACGGTTTATGTATAGATTAGGCAGAAACCAGGTCCGTGCTTCTCTTAAAGAGACAGTAACCTTAATTAACCTACTTAAGTCTGTGTCATTAATGTTAATCAAACCTTTCAAGACAAAGAGAAAATCACTTCTGTAGCTCTAAAAAAGAATAATTATATTTAATTCATACAATAAAGTGTTATGATTCATTTGATTTGATTTCTGTTCCTAATGCTGATTTTAGCCCTTACTTAATGTGCAACTTTGTTCTTTTTATAAATGTTTGTAAGTAATTTCTTCATTTTTTTATTAGTTTTTCCAACCCCTTATTCTGCTGATCCGAAAAATGATCAGATCTGTGCCTCAAAAACCATAATGTGATCCGAACCGTGAGTTTTGTGATATATCTAGGGCTGGAACGACGCGTCGACGTAGTCGATTACGTCGATTACGTAATTACGTCGATTTGCCGGAAATGCGTCGATGCGTCGCACTGTTTACATTTTGAAATGAAGGCGGGCTTCAGTGTTATACCAAACAGACAGAACGCGATCAAAAGTGTGGGAATACTTTAAGCAGAGACCAAATAAAACACATACTGTGTAAAACTGAAATGGCATACCACAGCAGCGCAACACCTGTGTATGATCATCTTAAAAGAAGAAAACCTGGTGCTCTCCGACCTCAAAATGACGAGACGTCAGCGTAAGAATTTGAACTATTACAGTAAGTTTTTATACTTACTCTATAAACAATAGAATCAATACATATTGTGCTTAATACAGCTGCGTTTACATCTTCGTTTAATACGAGCTGCGAGACGCCTGACAGACGCGACATTGCATCGCTTCTGGGCAGTATGTTGAAACAGTAAATAAAGAGCAGGACATGTTTTTATATCAAGAAGTTATGAAATAATAAGTTACTGTCACATTGAGAACTGATAGGCATGTGCCCGCGTGCACTGAAAGCCAGCAGCAGTGCAGAGTTCCCAATGAACGTCTTTTTTGCGAATATGTGCGCAGATATTACAGAAGCTCGTCTTGTAAGGTATTCCTGACATGCGTTTATTTAAAGTAACAGCGGCGTAAACGCTGTTTATAAAATATTAGAAGATCATACTAACTGAACTTGTTTTTTACCCGGAACTTAAGAAAAGTTAAATGTTAAAGTTAAATGAGAATGCAGTACTACTGTAATAATATTAACAGTAATAATATAACCATTACATCTTATATAAGGGTTCATGAATCACAATGAACTTATTTTTACTTTAGTCTGAAATAATGCTGAGTTAATGCATGTACTAATCATAAACTAATGTTTAAAATATTAATATATGCCTATTTTATTGTTTAAGGTGAATAATGCCTCTTTTAAAGTGGCACTGCCACTTTATTTTTCATGTTGAAAATTTTGGTTTGTGTGTTTGTTTAATTAAGAAAATGCTTAAATAAAATGTTAGCGTTAATGGCAGATGTTACATTTATTATTTGTTGGGGAATTATATGTATAAAAAAATCATTAGACTATTCGATTAATCGAAAAAATAATCGATAGATTAATCGGTTGAAAAAATAGTCGATAGTTGCAGCTCTAGATATATCACACCTAGGCATGGGCCGGTATAAGATTCTGGCGGTATGATAACCTTTAGCAAAAATACCACGGTTTCACGGTGTTACGGTTTTGCCATTGCAACACTAAAATGTGTTATTTTTTAAATGCCAGGTAAAAATAAAGCCTTTAAATTATAATATGCTTTCAAAAAATATATAATATTTTTGTAATGTATATTAAATGTAAACATCAAATCAATCACATGACTTAATGATTTAATGAATTTTGTATAAACACAGCTCATACCTTGGAGACGGTATCACAGAATATTTCAGTGGTTTTGAAACCTTGACTGTTTAAAACCTCGGTATACCTTGAAGCCGGTAATCGGCCCATGCCTAATCACACCCCTAGCTAGCATTGCTGTATGTGTTGAAGTGAACGTTCCAACATCGGTAATGTTCCAGCTTCATAGGCAAAGCACATGCGCTCTCTGTCTAAGATCTTTGGTAAGAGATGGTATTGGACTTTATGAGAATATATACCAATACCATGTTGGGTAGGGAGATTTCTGTGATGAAAATGGACTTCAATCTTATTTATATGGTGGGTAGTGATGTAACAGTGCTATCCTATATTTATTTATTTATTGCTTGTTGTGTAAGTAATGAAAAATAAGCAAAATAAACTCATTCTGCTCGATCAACTATGCACTTATCCAATGCTATTTTTTTCAGGAACACTGTTGAAGTACTTTGGAGCACAACCAACTCCACCCGCCCCTGATGTTTCATCAAGTGTCAGTGTCTCCACAGCTGATGATGCAGCAGATGAGGTTTTTCTTGTTGGTCAATGTTAACATTCCATAGCCTGTTAATATGACATGACACATTGAAGAATAAAGTATTTTATTTAAGTATAGATTTTTTTCATTATTTAAATTATTATTCATTTATAATGTAACATTAGAGCGTGACATTTGTGTCCGCGTGGTGGGAGGGGGGCCCCCAAACACATTCTGCTTAGGGCCCCCAAGAGGCTCAGGCCGGCACTGTCACGGTTTTATGGTATTTTTTTATTTATTAACTTAATTTGGCAGCTTCTCAGCTCCCATGGCTTCATGATATAAACGTGTCCATCCAAAAAGGGACAAACCCTGCCATTAGGTTAAATTACCCCCCAAAAATGTTACATTTGACCTAACGCCGCAGCATTTTGGGTTGCAACAATCCAGGTTAAATTAAATTAAAATAGGTTAAACGTTTATTCATTTTTGACTTAACACTGGGTTGAAAAAAACACAGGATTTTTTTACAGAGTAGTGTATTTAAAATGTGTTTTTGTCACACAGAGTGATGAAGCACAAAAAGATCAAAGACCTAAAAATATTTCAAATCATTGTTTATCCAATCATTGTTTCAATTAATGAATCTTATTAAAGATTTAAACACGTCATATACGGTACTCTACAGTATTGCAAAAACAATTGACCTGAGCACATGCACAGTTCAGACTTTTATGGGTTAAAATCAATCCTTTCCTCTTTTTCAGTTGGTCTTTGTTTGTTACTGTAAGTGAACTTAGTCATTTATTGGCATTAATATGAGACCAATGCTTTGCATCTGACCACAGCGTTGTTATGTGGCGTTGTAGTATTTACCAGAAAGAAATATGCCAGCCAGCTAAAATTGAAATGACTCACTTTATCTTCAGGAAGTCTTACTGTAGTTTGACTGGTGTGTTATTACAGAGATACTGACATATAAGAAGTGTGCCTGCTCCCTTTATGAAACCTATGAATTCATGGTACAGTATGCATATTTCATAACATACAGTGATTATGCATCTGTGCCTTCAAATGTCACATCATTTTATGTGACCACCAAGCCCATATAAATTAATGTCAAGTTGTTTCAGTGATTTAGAGGCATTTATGTGGAAAATAAATAACTGGTAGAAAGTCGGAAACCACGTCAATTATACATTTAATAGACCCCGTGAAATCAGAATAGAGCTTTGTGGCTTTAAGCATATTAGGGTTCATATCTCTGCTGTAAATAAAGGCTATTGGCTCTGTAAAAAGGGAATGGCTCCCAGTCCAATTGCTTTTTCAGTAGATAATACATTAACAGGAGAGAAAGTGTGCTTTGTGATTGCCGGCACACTTGCAATGCAGTTCACAACCCATTTTACTTCTGTAAAAAAATAAGAGGGATAGTTGACATCACCTGAAAGGGTAATTCAGAAAGCAAAACATTTTATTACATTTTTATGGAAGTTAAGATTCATGCAAAATACAACCAGAAAGAAGAAAGTAAATAGGGACAATTTTGATTTTCATGCTATCAAGTGACCTTTCTCACTCGTCTGATCATGGCACTCAAATCCAAGCTTTGCTGCTGCCAAAGACATGCCCTTTATCTCATTTTCCGTTTCATAAAAACTGAGATGGGTTTCAAGGATTCACACACCCACTCTATTCTCCCACTATCCTGTCTGCCCATTATTAGAACATTGGTATGACCGGTGCGTTCACACCTTCCTGATAGCAGTCCATGGAAGTTCCACCTGCAGGTCTCCTCTGGGGTTTCAGATGTGTGACATGACGGCCTCCATTTGCAGGCAGACAGGCTAACTGCCTCCCTGCCAGTTCAACCCCCCGCTGGCTAATTACTGTCGCAGTATCAGTACGGACAGCTGGCTGGGCCATTTTGTGAAGGGAAGCATTTGCCTTGGATTGGCTTGATGCAGGCCTTCTCCCCAGAACTGCTTCCTGAGTTACACAACTGTAGGATGTCCACAACAAACTATGCAGTGGTGCCCAATGAGACAATAAGAAATGATGGTAAAGACAAATCAACTTGTTAAAAAGTTGCTTTTCTATTAAGTGGTACGATGCGGCTCAACACCACGTGGCTCGGCTTGACTTGCTTTACTTTGGCTCAATTGGTTTGGTTTTCTAGTGCATATTGGTTGTGTTCTTGATTCTCGGCATGCAGATGTTTTTCACTGCTGAAAAGGAGTTTGAGAACTTGTACAACAAAGCACAGATGATGATATAACCTGGTTAGCTTGTTGACGCACAAGGGTAAGCTAATCTTGCATTTAGCAATGACGCTGGTAGTGATGATTCACGGTATTAGTATCAGTACTGCTTGCTTGAAACTTCATCTGAGGTTCTACTAAAGAAAGTACCAGGTACTAGATATTGTACACAGTGGGACTGTAGCCAAAAGTGAGCTGTATTGAGCCGTACCGAGTCATACTACTTTTTTCAGTGAAAAAGCGCCATAAAGTGTTTTATCTAGATATATACAGTATGATCACACTACCCTATCTCAAGTCGTGTTATAGTCACAAAATATTATATGAATTTATTCGTGTTTGACATGATTTTCCACTGTTTTTCGTGCCACTGGAGCACAAATGTCTTTTTCGTGTCACTCAGCACAAATTTCTATAAATAGTTTAATGTCTGTGTCACGACTTTCTTAATTGTGTCATTATATATATATTTTCTCACTGTTTTTTTTCTATTTTTAAATTATTTTGGGGTTAGATTCGGGGTTTGCGTTAGGATTTAATTGTTTGCATTGGTTTCTACATGTTTTTCTTTCGCTTGTAAAACTATTCTCGCTTGGAGTTGGGGTTAGAGTTGGGTTTTAGGTTAGGATGTCACAGAAAGTGATTCTTACCCCAACCCGCGACACTGGTGAAAAATAGGAAAAAACTACGAGAAAATGAAATATAAAATGACACTATAAAGAAGTTGTGCTACAGACACAAAAACTATTTATAGAAGATCGTGCTGAGTGACACAAAAAAAGCATTGTGCTCCAGTGGCACGAAAAACACTGGAAAATCGTGTCAATAACATTAATAAATTAATCAAATATTTTGTGACTATAACACAAATTTCCGTGAGATTGGGTTTGATCACATCACATATACTATATGTTTGGTGCAAAGTTGTTAATTCATTACCAAATCTAAAGTGAGCCCCGGGCCTACACCCAACAATGTAAAGGTGGTTTAGACACAGGGCCACTTGCATCACAGGACCCGGGACAATATTGCTAGATGGCCCATTTGTATAATTATGTATCATAATCAGGGTTTATATGCCATGTAGTCTACATTTGCACTTAGAAGGAAGGGGACTTGGTGAGCTCGACAATAAATCTACACAATTACAATGCAGTTTATGCAGCGTGGAAGAACAAAGAAGGGAACATTTAGCATATGGAATTACATACATACATGTAATAAAATACATGTACGTTGAATTAATTCATGAAAGGTCTGCTTCTAAGGATATACATCCAAAATATAATTCGAGTCTATTACTGGACTTTTTTTGGCAAACCATCTACACTAAAAATGCTGGGTTATTTTAATTTTAACTGTTGATTTATAACTTGGTTTAACTTGATTTGTCTGGTCAAGATTTCTGAATGAAAGAGCATTTTAAATGAGGTTTGTATTTGCTAAAGGGAATATCACTGCTTTGTAAAGTTTGCAAAACAAACATTGGATTTGTGTAAAAAGACATCAGAGCCTTTGCTGTCGTCCTTAATGATAATGAGGTTCTTATTTGGCTGCACACATGTATCAACATGCAGTCATGATGCATTGTAAAGGAAGCTATTGATGATTAAATATATGCAATTTCTAATTTTCTTAGGCTCATTTATGCTCGGAAATTGGTATAGATAAATTGCATTTCAGAATGCAAATATTATTTGATGTAATGACAATCAAAGTTTGGAATGTAAATAGAAAATTATTTCCAAAATTCTAAAAAAAAAAAAAATAGAAACAATTTAGACATTCGATTTCTATGATAAAGTTATTAAGTAAATAATATCAGAAATTTATTTTTTGTTTCTATTTCTTGATCCAAGTTTGTTGCATTCACAACAAACCAGAAACCAAAATCAATGCTGCTGCTTTGCAAACACTGTAATCAATAACATTTGAACAAACCAAATGAGAAAAAACCCAGCATCCACTATGTCCAAATTTAGTGGAGTACTTTATGCCCCACGTGAATTAGTTTCCATGACAACCTAGTCATCTATTAGTCATTAGGAATAATGACAACACTACAATAAATGGCATACTTTCACAGAGTAGACATTAGACATGATAAATGTAACTCTATTGTTCTTTCCATTGTGCAAGACATTACAGTATCTTAGGACTTAACGTTTCATGGCTGCTGTTCTTGCGTTTGCTTTTTGTGTGGGTGCATGAGCATGAGAACAAAGTTGCCGTTGTTTGCATTCCGGGAATGAACATATTGTACTATGACAGATAGATTAGCTGGGTTTGGTTTTTGCCTTGATGCTGCGTGACAGTTCATAACACAGCCTTCCTCAGCTGCACAGGTGTATCTGACAATCAAATTGCCTCAGGAATCCGCACGGACTGGAAGAAGTTTTCACGGCTATAAAAATTCAACAAGCTTGCTGTACAATGCGGTCAATCATTCAAAGTCAAATTACATAGTTATTATTTACGAGATGCATTTATTCAAAGCCACATATAGTGCATTTAGGGTATACATTTATCTTTTATCTTTTGAAAGTATGCATGTTTTCTTGAAATTTAACTCACAACCTTTCTACAGTACTAGCAAGGCTGCAGGAACATTATAAATGTACACATACATGGTGGGGTTTGGGTTGGCCCAACTAGGACAGGTTATGGGTGGTATGGCCCTATACAGTATACTGTACCAGCAGTGTGGGGGCAAAAAAAGCCCCATCACAGAGCACCGGTAACCGCTGAAGAGTGTGTGGGGCCTGAATTGAAAGAGAGAGAGAGATAAAAAGAGACAGTAGCAGTAGCGATAACATCTATGTGCCACAATGCCTGACTGTGCTGCTGGTTACAGGCTATTGCCTCTTTTATAGCAAATTTGTAGCTTTTAAAATGTTTTAGTGTTGCTACTCTGCGTAGTATGCATAAAAAATACATGTTGTCATAAACCTGATCCTAAACTTTCTGAAATCCATTTACAGGTTTTTAGTGGTTTGTTAATCCTAAACCTTTAACGTACAGAACATAATATGTCCCGCACCATTTGTGTTATGAACATGAGTGATCCTTTAAATAACAGGCCATATTGAGAGATGTGCTATTACTTTTCTAACCGATCATAAAATTGTTTGATGGACGATAAAATGGTGCAAAATTATGTTGAAAGATGGTCCGGAGCCATCTACTGTACAGTATATACAGTAGGAACAAAACATATTGTAGGGTATTGGGAGGGGGCTCTCTTTGCTATTTTTGATTTGGGTCTTTAAGTAATCACACAGAATACTATTAACCATTTACCAACACCCTAGCAACTGTACAGAAATGTTCAAGTACTCAAAACACTTAAACAACCATCAAGCAATGAACTTGTAACAAAATAAGTAATTGTATCATTATACACTCTCAGAAAAGTTACAAAAGTTTAAAAAAGGTTCAATATGTAACATCTTGATACAGATATGTACCTTTTAGGAACCAGAATGTACCTCTAAGATAACAATGTGTACCTTTGAGGCACCAATATGCACCTTTATGGTACCAAAGTGTACTTTTTGAAAGGTACCGCCCTACTTTAACACATTAACAGTACCTTTTTGCTCCTTTATTCTGAGAATGTAGAAAACATTAATTATGATAATAGTCTTCATCTTACAAACTATGAATAATGTAACAAAGTGTTATTGGTTCTCTTTTTTATCCACCTGTTTCTCGAATGCGGAGGTAAGTGATGTGACGTATTTCCTTTCCGGTCCAAGACTTCCGTTTTAATAGCCAGCTGGTAGAGGGGCGTACTGGGAGCACGCATAAAACATGATTTTAACAGTTAATATTTACTACACCTGCCATGTATGAACCAGTGTGAGGATGAAATTAACAAGTGGCTTGATATATGAAGATATATTCAATAATTTCGTGTTGTTGAGGTGACGGGTCTTCAATGTGCAACTATAAAAGCAGAGACATACCAGTATCTTTACAATTGGAAAGTCAGTCAAGTGTTTGTACATGGATTTTACCAAGACTTCGTGTTTTTAACTTTTCAGGGGCTGTTTAAAATGTCACAACTGTCCCTCTGATCTGAGGTTTTTTTTAAACGGCAATTTTTAATGGACTTTTTCTTTTTTAAGTGATTTTTTTTAATCGTTTATGGCGATTGGCGAAACGTCGAGCTTCTCGTGGTCCGACACAGTCAGCAGTATATTTTTCATTCAACACATTGTAAGTTATCTAAACAAACCATAACAAACATATTAAACTACTACATGTATTGAGTATTGTTTTTGTTTAATGAAAATATTATTACATCGCTTCTTATGCAGGTGAAGACATTAGCTTATGTTTTAAATAAAAAAGCAAATAATTTTAAAGTACGCTCAAACACATTACGAACTTTTATAAACATTAACTAAGCTGATTATGTCATATATTCTGTCATGTAATCGCATTTTTGTAATAATATATAGTAGCAGAATAAATAAATCAGCATATTTTTATCAACATAATTTTAGTTGTTTTTAAACTATAATTGCATTTTGTTTACTGGTAGTTTCTATGAAAGGTTTTACTGGATGGATTTGTAAATACAGATCATGATTGCATGTGCGCCACACATTCAGCTCTTGTGCATGAGGTTAAAACAAATGTTTTGTAGAGATTTACTGCATTTGTATCAGCTATTATGGCAGCCCCTAACTGCACAAATTATGTCGGTCTTCTTGGATTTCATAATAAACATTAAACAGCCAGCCAAAATGACACACTTGTGTCCTTCGCAATAGACTACCATTAGCTTTAGTGGCTCACCGGAAGTCATAAACCGTAAAGCTCAAAGATGGCGGCGCCTGCCTTAACGTCAAGAAACAGGTGGATACAATGCAAATCGATGATGTCGTTAAGCTTTAAACAAAAATCTGCAAAGTTATCGTATGCCATATGTCTATGGAACATTTACTCTAATGTGTACTAAAACTAAAATACAACGTATTAAAATTAAAACTGTCGTCGAATTTGCTTATATTCTTCATGCTTCTTGGAGTTATCCATAGCAGTGTCATTTCAAACACATAACTGTTCCCGGTGTGGTTTAATAAAACATGATGTATCCAAACATTAATTCTGTATACCCAGTAGGTGCCTTGGTAAATATCACAAACATAGTTAATGCATTTTTTATTAGACCCTTTGGCGTGAAATGTAAATGAAGTGAAATGTAAAGCCGACTGCAGTCTAAACTTAAAATTTGCGCTCGAGGTATGAAATAATCCTGGATTTTAACTAGCAGTTATCCTAAACGTACATGTATTTAGTCAATTTGAACCAATCGATTGAAATTCTTCTAGCTACACACATTCCTACACTAGATGTCACCACAATAAGCACAATGAGGTCATATAGTATAATTTACAGTCGTGAAAAGTGGTAGTGCGCAGCTGCAGTTTGGCAGTATAGCCCTCCATCTTTAACATCTGTTGTGCCGCAAACATCTCAGGTTTCCCAAAGCTCTTGCTTTTATGAGAAAGAGCCGAAGAGGCACAAAAGTGGAAAAGAGGAGATGCTCTCGTCTTCTTAGCACTGCACTGGGGACAGCTGTGTCACAGTGAGATAAAGAATCTCTCGAACGTGAGCAGAATCCTAATGCCCTGCCTGCCAAAGTTCTGCAGTTAATGTCTTTCTGTCATCTTCAACCAGAAAGACATAAATAGTAAGTTCAGGATTTCTGAGTCTCGCCTCACGCTTTTGCCTGATTCTTTAGCTGAGATACCCACGGGACTTACCGAGTCTGTGGAGGGAACGGTGCAGTTAAGAAATTAAAAAATAAATCCTGCCGGTGAAACAAGATCTGCATTCTAATATCCAATATCTATTCTAATATCTAAGAAGGGAATTCGTATGGGAGTTACCCGACTCTGATTTCCTATTCCGAGCCAGGCACGTTTTTAAAAGGGATAGTTCATCCAAAAATGATCATTTTGTGATCTTTTACTCGTCTTCATGTTACAAACTTGTATGACGATGAATAATGTTACAAAGTGTTCATGGTGCTCTTTTTTATACAATGCAAAACGATGAAGGTGCACACTGTTAAGCATATAAAAATCTACAAAACTAACAAAGACTTTAAGCAGAATAATATAAAATAAGAATACCTTGCACATTCAGTTTGCTGCCTTAAGTCCGTGTAAAGTCAGATATTAAAAGCTGTCATCTGTCTTAACTTTGGAACACCGCTATAACCTAAATTGATGCTTGTGATTGTGTCCTTAACACAGAAATATGGGAAAACTGTCTAATGATCTAACTCCACAATTCATTACTACATAGTTTACAGTCATTGTGACCTGTTTCAGCATTACATTTCTTATTAAGTGTTTAGAAACAATTTTCTGATTTGACTTTACACAGACATTAAGTATAATCAAAAAGGTTTTACAAATCATTTTTTGTTTACTATTTTAAATCTTGGAAACACTTTACCTTGATTAAGCTAGTTCAACCTGTTAATTAGGTGCTATAACACAGTGCTTCTCAAACTCGGGGCCGGGGACCCCAGGGGGGCCGCGAGATGGTGCCAGGGGGGCCCCAGTTTTATGACATTTTATAAAATACATTCATTTATCATGAATTCTGTGTAATTAAACCTAAAAAGAAATAAGGCTACTAAGCAACAGCACTTCTTTGTATAACTTAATATGTTTTGTTTAATTAAAATGTTAAATTTTAGCACAGTTTTTTGTCATAAACTTTCTTTGGGGGGGGGGGGGGCTGCGAAGGAATGCATCGTACACAAGAGGGGCCACACGCAGAAAAAATTTGAGAACCACTGCTATAACATACTCTATAAAAACAAATAAAAATTGCTTAATTTAATATGTTTAAGGGGCATATTTACTAAATGGTGGAAATTAGCCTCAAAGCGCAATTCCAAAAAGCGCCAATGGGAGTGTTAATATCTGCAGGTTATTTATTAAAAAAGCGCAAATAAAATAACACCGGAACAGCGGAAAATTTGGGGTGTGTAATCCCAGCTAACGAAGCCATAGGACACTGAAAAGAACTGGAGGACAAAAAAATGAAGGTTTACAAGAAGTTTTGAAACGTCTGGTATTGTGTGACTTTTCCTAGTGACTCCTATCTTATTTACTTCAGCAAACAAAAAAATAACATGGCTTGGCAAACAATATTTTTGAATAATATGTTCCTCTGGCATTCCAAATAAACTGTTAAATGTTAAAACAATCCTGTGCAGTGTTCTCTGCTCTCTGTAATGGCTCTTTTTTTAGCAATAATTTCAAGCACACAGTAATTTAAGACATGCTTATATTGGCGTTAAATAATGGCACAAATACCAATCATAACACACTCGCAAACATTAGTAAATCGCGCTGCGTGGATCATTTAAATAGTCTCCTCCCCAAATTTTAGGCCGCCAAAATAACTAGTCCACACTTTTTCAGCCCTAATGATCCACTGTGCCCTTTAGTAAATCCTGACATTGTTATTTACCGCCAAAATGATGTTTTGCGCTGGGGCAAGCTGTTAGTAAATCTGGCCCTAAGTGTAGTCCAAAAAGTACTGCATGCTTCAGCCCAACTGTTATCAATTTCACGTCCTGTGCCACGTTATTTAAATAACAAATTCATTTGTGCCCATATGTGCACCCATGGGCAGGCTGGTCTGAAAACAAGGTGTTTGTTTAGGTGCATTGCTGGTGCATTGTTATTTTGAGGCAACTGAAATAGACAATGCCATTGACCAACTAAAACCAGGTCTAAAGTCAATGGCGCAAATAGTTTTTGTTATTTAAAAAGCATGTTAGCATGCGCCTATAACCGGGGCGACAGCCCACATACATTGCTTATCACACACACATAAACACGCAGCAGCACACAACATTTTTTAGAATGAAAAATTAAAGGATTAATAATAATAATAATCAATTAATAAGCAATAATATTAAGCAATAATAATTTTTTATATCTTGGATATAAATGAGGACAGTTTACAGGACTTTAGAAGGCTCGAAGCTGAGATCAGCTGGCAGAAGAGCTGCTTCACCTGTAAGCAAACTGAATGTTTTGCTTTTTAAAAGTGCAAATACTGCATTTTTATTTTGAAATGTTTTTTTTTTTCAAAATATTTGCAAATACCGTACAGATTTATTGTTTGTGATTGCTTTGTACCTGTGGATATGATGAGATAAGAACCATTTTTAATTAAGTAATAGGCCGCTTAAACAATGACAGCGCTCTCGCAGGTGCTGCAACGTTGCGACTCTCAAAACAGTTGTAAACTCTTTATCTACTGTTTGTTACAAATATAGTACTTTTAGTGTGCACACCTTTTTTTGGCATATTTGTAAAATATTCTTACAAAAATAATTTTTTAAATTACAGTGATCATTTATCCATACTTTCTCAGCAATTAAAACCCTGCTGATTTTACTTATTACCATGACTGAAAATGGCTTTTAACTTATTTACCAGACCAGCCTTTTTTTTATGTTGCCCGCCAGCATTTTTTGTGATTTTCACAAAAGTTTCACAAACTTTCCAGGAAAATGTTTTTCTATAAATATATAAACATAAACATACATCAAATGAAAGAACAGACCCTCAAACTTTCATCATATCTTCATTTGTTCTCTTTTCATAACCTCTTTTCAATGTTTCCAAAAGCTGAAATAATTGCATTTTTGTAAAGGAATTTGAAAAATTCGTTTTTGCTTTAGTTTTTTATAAATTAGGTAAGAGTGTCATATAGTGTAGAGTTCTCAACGGGCCTGAAAATTACAACCCGACCCGACCCGGCCCGTGGCTTTTAAAGCCCGGACCCGATGTAACCCGACACATCAACGTGAATTATCTGTCCGAACCCGACCCGCGGCCCGACCCCGCCGACCCCCCCTGCCTTTTTTTTCTCATACACATAGGCTATTATCATGACCAGCAGACGGGAATTCAAATCAAGCTTTAATGTTCACGCCTTTTAACAATACAAACAACTGAAACAATAAACTTTAAATATAGGCTATATAAATATGCCTTAAATAAAAATCACACAATAATAAATAAAAAGAACTCAAACATGTACCCAGCCAGCGGCTTCTCCTCCTGTAGTAGCAAGCAACGGTGAATTCACCTGCGGCAAGTTTACTTTCCTCCATCTCTTCTTCTTCAGACAACAGGGGTGCACGCAGTGATAGCAATAAGCTCCGGGGCGGATCCGCAATGGATCCGCTCTAAAGCCGGCAGCTCCGGTCTGGATCCGTTGCTGATCCGCGCCGGAGCTTATTGCTATCCCCCGCCCCTCTCTGTGATGCACGCAGCAGCCAGACCAGACTTTCTTTACGGTGAACAGCAGTAATGATTAATAATTTTTTTCACGAAGCGTAAAAGATTAAGCCCGAGGTCCGACCCGACCCGACTCATTTGCTTATATATTTGACCCGAACCCGGCCCGAATCCGCGGGTCCCGTCGGGTTTGTGTGGCCGCCCCGACCCGTTGAGAACTCTAATCTAGTGGATAATAGCAGAATTACAGATTACCGTAAAAACTCGCCAGGAAGGCCTCATTGGCAGGGAAATGTTTTCTCTTAATTGATGAGATAACTCGTCATTCGCCGAGATTGAGTTAAAGAGAACCAAAGCTTTAATGCAAAAAAGAATCATTTAAAAAATACACAAAATAAACAAATTCTTCAACTAGTTGTTTTCTTCCGATTACAAGTAATTCCATGTAAATAGAAAATCCAACATGGCTTTTGAAGTGGATGGGAGATGAGACTCTCATTGGTTTAATTCAATTCAATTCAATTCAATTTTATTTATATAGCGCTTTTCACAAAAGTCAATTGTTTCAAAGCAGCTTTACATAAATAGAAGCAGTGAAAAGCACAGAAAACGACAGATAGCACAACAAAATACATGAAAGCATGAGCAGTTAAATTTGCTGCGGCTATGACTCAATATTATAATTGCACGTATTACTAAAGCAACGTATAGAAGAGGAAGCTAGGTAAAGCCCAAAAAGGCTGCCTCCCCGGGGTGAAAAACCCCCTAGGAGAAAAAAAACCCCCGTGCTTTTATCCGAGGAAAAATAAGTCCTAGGAGGGAAAAACCCTTGGGAGAACGGAAATGGAGATTTAGCGGAGATTAAGCGGTTCTGCCGGTGATCGTTGGTCAGGTATCAGCTGGGCATAACGTTGAAGGACAGCCAGTAGATCAGAGGTGTGCCGACTTTCATATCTACCGGGACTGGGTCTGTTTGTCTCGTCCTCGGGTCGAGGACGAGACAGGGAGAGAAAAACAAAATCGTATTAGCGTAGCGGCCGTTCATATGTATTGAAGTGTCACACAGTGATGTGGTTTAACTCAGCTTAGTTCCAGACAGACTAAATATTGCGGCATAATTATGTTATCCATAGTTGAGGATTTAGCAAATTGGGGGCCCAATGCGAGGGTATATATGGTAAATAAGGGTCACCTTCCGATCTTTAAGAGAAAATGAAACCTGACGACCCGTTTGACTAAGGCCTAAAGCCCCACTGTCGTCGTTAATACAGGTTCAGTGGCAAACGGGTCTATATTGTATACCATTTACAGTTTATTGCATCTTACACTTAAAACATACCAATTACTCATAATGAGAATGGGGACAACCCTTTTAGACCATGTGCCAAGCACATCGACCATTTCTCCGGATGTTGCACTGTGCACTTCAGACCATCATTAAAATAGGGCCCAATATGACTTGCATACAGCGTACATTTACATACAAAGTGTTTTAGGGTGAACAGGTTTTTTTTTGAGAACAGTCAAAATGACAAAATGGCTTAAATAAATTTAAGCAAGAAGTGTTTAAGAAAACTTAAAAAAATACTGGTGCCAGCAAAATAAAGAAAAAGATGAACCAGCCTGATGTCACGGAAAACCGTGTGTAATTTATGAGTGAGCTAATTTGTGCAAAGTAAATTGTACAAAAACGTACAATTATTATAAAAATCAATAATGAGACCCGTCTTTAACTCCAGTGCCACAGGGATGAAAGCAAATCGTACAAAAGTTATGTATAAGCCACATTGTAAAATACATACAAATTGCCATGAGATTGTGTTGAATGCACAGTAGAATAGAGATTGACAGGAGTTTTAAAAAGAAAGCAAAAAAGTTAAGATTTATCCGTAGTGACGTGACAAGATAGAACGATTTGCACCGGACAGATGTATAAGAAAAAACATCAGAGGACGGAGCAAGGACAGTGAGATAAGACCAAAGCAGGACAGCTCTAGCACTTAAAAAAAAAATGATGAAGTCTGGGAATTAAATAAAGAATTTTCACATCTTTTGCTAAGAAACATGGCCCACGGGCCGTCCTCTCTTTTTTCACCATCAGA
This sequence comes from Paramisgurnus dabryanus, assembly GCF_030506205.2. NCBI lineage: Eukaryota > Metazoa > Chordata > Actinopteri > Cypriniformes > Cobitidae > Paramisgurnus > Paramisgurnus dabryanus. The sequence goes on from NC_133353.1 coordinate 27,938,984, forward strand.
TTCTGCTCTGAATTAAGAGTCTTAATGACCCTTTAGAATATCAAGCAAAGTCCTAGTCTGCCTTTTAAAACTACCAAAGAGACCCCAGACCAGCACATGCCCTCTTCCTTGATATTTTCTTCATTTGTTCTAGTTTTTCTATTTCCCGTCTTTATTATTTTCACAGAGTGGCAGTTATAAGTTGGCGCAGCAGGAATTCACTTTAATAAGAGAGCTTCTTGTGATTGCCGTTTTACTTATAATGTAATAAAAAGCCTGCATTGTGCTCATAAAGAAACATCAATAGGTTAAAGGGTAACACAAAGTTAAAAAAGACTAAAACTAATTTGAGACAGGGGTGCATTTAGACTTGATGCTATTTGCATTTTTGTCTACAGTAGTAGTGAGAAACGATAAATCACTTTGAGAATAACCATTGCAAAAATGTCCATTCTTTTGGTGAAATGCCTTTGTCAGATTTTTCTTTCAAACAGCTTTTGTGAAATTGTGGGTGATTGAATTGAATCAATCCTCCCCCTGCGTTCCTGAATCATGCTGCACTTTCTGTGCACTTATTCAAGCAGATTTGACATTTTGTAAATGGGCATCCCTGTGTTAAACTCGCTAACGTCATGTGGATGCTTCCAAGAATTTCTTTTCTATCTTGAATCTTTCCGTTCACTCTCATTAGATACTTTTACTTTTTTGCGAATGTATGTTGGTTCAGATCCGTTTTACAGTCTTTTCATCTCATCACTTCCCACAAGATGCTGCAAGGTCAACCATCATCGGGCGCCATGCAGGCTGCAAGGCAGCTTTGGCCGGCTCCCAGGGAGGTCTTACTTTGATAATTTAGGTAGAAGAAGACCGTGCTGTTTAAAATATAGTATAAAAGGATTCATTGTGACGTCTTATCTGCCGTTTCTGGGCTGTCGAGAGGGCTTTGAACATGCAACAGTAGTACGCGACCTCCCTCAGGGTTTTTTTGCATGGAGCCAGTCATCACAGATCCCGTTTCTGTGGGCTTTGTGCAGATAAAGCCGGCATGAAGCAGCGTCTCCAATGGCCACTGAGACGAAAGCAAGTGAGACAAGTGGAATTGAGGCATTTAAAGGACAGGATGAATGAGGTCATGGAAGGAAGAAGGAAGTAGAAGTGGTGCTTGGGGCCGATGCAATGTCCTCTCTTTTACAATCTACTCACTCCTGTGCTATGGGGTAAGAGATATTGAAAGTGTCAGGCTCGCGGTGCCAAGTCAGAAACTTGTGTCACAGAAATATAACAAATCTAAGGACATACTTGTTTACTTGCAGTGCTACTTGGTAGAGAAGACGAGCCTAAAGTATCTAATGTATCTATTAAATATGTTAGATGTAGTATCTAAAATTATTAGACCACCACCCAATGTACAGTAAGGTTTGTGCCAGCTGCCCTAAATTAACTGTATTGATGATTATCAAAATAATTTTTATGTTTCTGTAAAGGTTCATTCACCAGCAGTGGCAAGGCTTTAAACCGGTTCACGTAAAGAAAACGAAAACCAGAAACTTTTGATGTTTTGCAAGGAACAGAAACGAAACCAGAAACTTTTAAAAAATATATGTTCCAGAACAGAATCATTTATTTAAAATAATTGTAACCAGTTAATACCATTATTTTTTGTCTTTGACAAGATTATTTTGACAAGATTGCCACCAGCAAGTAGCCTCCACAAGCCCAAGTCTCTAATGCTCAATCATAAGATGTAAATATTGTAGGCTACCAAGTATCTCAAGATGTTTGTTTTTTTTAATACTAATTAGGTGTGTAACGGATTGCAGTTGATCCATGTCAGATCACGACCCACAGTTCGGCTCGCATGCGATTCGCGGATTAATATGCAAATTTAAATATGGTGAAAGTTGATCATTTGCACGCATTTCAAATCCTTGCAAATGTAAACACTTAAGTGATTTTAAACCATTTAAACACAAAAAGGCGCTAAAGTGAGCAATTTTCTGTACGCACAGACGCACATGCGGTTGAATGTGTCCGGTCCAACTCCAATCAAACAAGATTATCCCTATAAATACATTTCCCTTAAAATACATTTGGGCAGTAAAGCATTGAAAAAAAAACGTAATTTTCACTTTATGTGGAGTGACTGTTTATGCTGCATCTTCTTCCCGAAGCACCGCTTGAAATTCGTCCTCTTTCTGTGTGTGTGTGCGTGTTTAAGTGCACTCACAAGTGCATACACGGAGACACGCGTTTCAAAAAGCAAGCAAACAATCTTTCTGTTCTGGACAGGACACATATAAACAAAATGACCTTGAAATACCACAGTATTCTTTTTCTAATAAAAACATTTAAGATGTTTGACAGTAAATGACATGGCAGAAATTGTCCTTGTCTTAATGTATAATGCTGACAAATGTAAGCATGTCAGAATTACAGTTATGCCGCTTACATAATTTAGCCTTTTTTAATGTTTGATGACAAGATAGAGACTTACAGAAAATTATGTAGACTAATAATTTAAGTTTAATGTCCTTATGATCAGCCTACTTATTTGTATGGCCCACAGCTGACATGGAATGTTATTAATTGTTCGGGAACTTTATTTTTTGTTCTAACCGGTTCAGGAACGTCAATTTTAGGGTTGAATCGAAAACCGGAAATGTTAAAATACTGTTTCTGTTCGTAACAAACCAGTTGGGAAAAAATCTGGTTCAAAGCCCTGGCGGCCGGTGACTTTTCTTCTGAGGGGCGCACATTTAAAATATGTGTGTCACGTGTGTGGCTTGTCATGTCAAAGTATGTGTTCGTTGCGTTATGTAAACTTATGTGCATCACATGTCATGTCAAAATTAGTGCCTGCTGCACAAGCCTCAAAAGGATTTATGATAAAAGAGACGCTCATGTTCACAAAATCGCAAGACACTTGATACTAAACTACACATAAGATTAAGCGAGTATCTGGCAAATGTGAGCGTCTTTTAACGCGTCTGCAGCAGGCACTTATTTTGAGATAACACATGATGCACATAAGTTTAAATGACGCACTGAAAACATATTTTTAAATGACGAGCCATCGTGCTCCCTTGAAAAATAAATCACCGGCCATTACTCTTCACCAGTATGTAAGCTTTTTGTTTAATTCAGATGCCCAATTTCAGTTATTTACTTTCAGTCCCTAATAGAAAAATACGTTTTAATGGTTGAATGTTACGCTCAATTGATTTTCTGACTTCTGGGGAAGTTTAATGTGCCGGCTTAAATTTGGGTACAAAAACGAAAATTCAATTTGACATTCCTCTCTCCTCATGGTGAAATGTGAACTCTCTGAAAAGGAAAGAGTCTGCATTCAATTATTTCACAGTGCTGGATGTTCTTTGAGACAAACAGACGGGTGGTCTAAATAAACTTGTTAAGCACTGTATATAATAAAGGTATGATGCACAGTTTATGCAGTATCCATTCAATTGGTCTTTCACCAGCCACATACAACTAAATAAGTTATTGTCGTGCTACATATCTGTAAATGAGTTTTGTAATTTATACCAGGGGAGCAATACTTATTTTAACTTCTGGAGGTATTCCATTCACTTTTGAAAATGTCTTGTTTCCCTCCCCATTCCCACATTTAGTTCAGACTGTGTTTTAAGTGGCCACAGTGTGATGCCTTGTCCATACTAATACGTTTTCGAATAAAAATAGTTTTCATTTAAAAACCCTCTTCGTCCACACTAGTGTTTCCAAGCAGCTTTCAAAAGCTGTTTATAACCTCAGAAAACACTTATGGCCCTGTACTGCATATGAAATGAAAAGTTATTTTGTTCCAGCACTGAACAACAACTGGGAGTAAACAATCCATGTCCTTTAAAGAAATGTAATGTGAAGTGTGTACAATCTTTAACAATGCTATTAAACTGGTAAGAAAACAAAACAACTGCTGTACAATACTGTCTAATATTTTAGGTGTGTTTGACTTCATAAAGCACTGTGCAGACTGATCTGCGACTGACTTGAAGCAAGTGCATGCCGGTTAGAAATTTTGCATACAGTATAAACAGCAACTGAAATATTCAATATAAAGGCTTTCTATTTGCACTTTTTTACAGTTTTTCTTGATTGCTTTGATGCAGCCGTCAACTTAAACTCTTTTTGACACATTTTGTTTGCAAAAAACTCTTAACCGTGCCAAAATAATTAAAATATGCAACAAAACCAAAATTTGCCTTTAAACAACATTGCACACAAGCAGGGGCGTCAGTTTGTGTTGAAAAGTGGTGGGGACAAATTAGATCAAATGAAAAAACATTACAGCAGGATGGGAAAAATATTGAGTAACGGTGCATCAAAAATGGCAATAGTGTCAACAACAAAAAAATACTCAGCATAAAACCCTCAACAATGTTGAGTGCACATGTAACAGTACCTGCAACACCAGCTCAACCGAACAGTGCCAAAGCACCATACTGTAGAAAACAGCAGCGCGTAAAGTCACTGATTACAATGAATTTCATTATTATGTAAAAGAAAACACACTATACAACACAACATATGTGACCCTGGACCACAAAACCAGTCGTACACTGCAAAAAATGATTTTCAAGAAAATAACAAAAGTTTTTAGACCAAAAATACCAAATGTAAGTGATTTTGTGCATAAAACAAGCAAAAAAATCTGCCAATGGGGTAAGCATAAAAATCTAAAAAAAAATTCTTAAACACTAAATTCAAGAAAAATTCAAGAAAAAAATTGCTTACCCCATTAGCAGATTTTTTTGCTTGCTTTATGCACAAAATCACTTAAATTTGATATTTTTGTCTAAAAATTAGAGTTTTGCTCATCAAGAAAAAGCATCTTAATTTAAGAATTTTTAGATGTTTACTGAAAACAACACAAAAATACTAATATTTTTTTTCTTGAAAATCTGACTTTCTTTCTTAGTATTTTTGTCTTTTTTTCCAGTAGAAATATCTAAAAATTCTTAAATCAAGATGTATTTTCTTAATGAGCAAAATAAGTCAAATTTTTTGACAAAAACTATACAATTTAAGTGAATTTGTGCTTAAAACAAGCAAAAATATCTGCCAATGGGGTGAGAAATTTTTGCTTAAATTAAGTGTTTAGGAAAAAGAAATCTTATTTTTAGATATTTTTCTCACCCCATTGGCAGATATTTTTGCTTGTTTTAATCACAAATTCACATAAATTGTATATTTTTTTTATCTAAAAACTAGACTTATTTTCTTAGGTATTTTGCTCATCAAGAAAAAGGATCTTGATTTTAGAATTTTTGATATTTTTACTGAAAACAAGACAAAAATACTAAGTAAGAAAGTCATTTTTGCAGTGTAAGTCACACAGGTATTTTTTGATTGTTCAGAACATTTTAACCAAATTGTTTCAAAAAGTGGTGGGGACAAAATCAGCCATTTCAAAAAGTGGTGGGGGCATGTCCCCACCGTCCCCAGTGTAAATGACACCTATGCATACAAGTTTATAAGCTCTTTCAGTCAATCATTACACAGTGGTCAAAAAATACAAAATAGTCGAATCAGTGCACCATTGCCTGTCCATGTAGCTTCCTTCCAGTGCCATTTGTTGTCTTTCTGTATTGGCTGTGTCAAATTTGCCTTAGCTGCTGATTGGACTCCAGTTCTGACATACCCACCAAACAAGAGAAAACGTATCTCAAACCCTGGTGCACGCCGTTTCCAGGAAACCTTTCGTCCAACCCGGAAACCGTAGCAACATTTTGCGCATCGTTTTGAGCTTGAACGTGCCACAGGTTTCTTTAACTTGAAATGGCACTGCACAGACTGGCAGACGGATGACATTAAAGTACCATTGAAAGCAGAATTCTCCTTATGATTTCTTGAATCACTTTCACGGTACTTTGATGTTATCCGGCTGTCTGTTCTTGCGGTGTCAGGTGAAGTTGAACAACCCTATCATTTTCAAAACGACCCCAGCAAACAATTTTGAGTTTAATAGCCACCCAAACACAGCCCAGATGTCTAGGCTAAAACAAGGCTAAATTTGGGATGTCAGTGAAATATGTATAGACGTCTAACCAGAGCTGAAATATAAAATAAATAAAATAATTAAAGAAATTAAACCAAACTCTTCGTAAAGACTTTACATGATGGAATATTACACATCTTGCAAGATATTTTGGCAAAAATTACATGTAACTAAATTCAAGTTTATTTTTGCTAGAAGTGGGTTACTCATAGACTATATCGTGTTGCTTGCTGGGACATGCAAATTGTGTCTGGTTGCAAATACAGGCCATATGTTATGTCCTCTAATAAGCCAGGCTAATAAGGTTTATAATGTGCCCCCACCTATTCAGGTTATTCCTACTACATTAACCCCTGAATATTTATTGCAATGAAGGGAGTGACTTTCTGTTTTAAATATAGGTGTCACTCCCATAACTTTGCAGCATGCATGTGGTCGCTTCATCTTAAAGGATGATTCTTGGACTGTCTCTGCGCAGAGACAAACAGCGTTATGAATCTGCCTTGCTGAGCTCAGTCTCCTCCTGCTGATATAGCTCCATGGGGAGCTCTCGTTCATTGCGGTTTCCAGGCTGGATGAACATATTGATATGATTACTGAAAAGGGCTGCAGGCCGTCAAGCTCTCTATCTGAATCTGCTGAGCTCTGTTTCCTCCCCTCTGGTCCTGTCTGTTCTTGCCTGACCTACTCACAGAGTCCATTCACAATGTCAGTGATACACAGAGTCACAAAAACAACAACTGAGGAAACTGGGTTAATCTCGTGTAACCTGTTACCATAAAAACACAAGATGCAATTAGAAAAAAGAAATACAATTTCAAGATTTTCGCATTATTTTTATGACCGTATAAGCATGTTTTCTCTGTCAATTCTCGTTAATGTTATAATGTAAATAGTATAAATGTAAAAAAATGTAGAAAATAAATGTAGAAAGACAAATTTATTATTTAATGTCTAAGGTAAGGCTGTAACAATATACCATAATTAAAATAACAGTGATAATGAAAGTCATTATTACCGATATTGTGATTTTGTAAATAATTCAGCAGCTATTTAAAAGAGCCACAATGGAAACAGACTTTCTCTTTTTTTTAAACAAAATAAACAATACTAAAGATGAATTTGAATGATAGTGTTGTTTATTTATAAACAAAAATCCCAATAGATTTTCTGATAATATTGTTACTGTGAGTTCCTTTGGACACAATAAGGGGCCGATCACACAGAACGTGTTTATGGCAGGCGCCTTTTTTGAATAAAATTTTATGGTCAGTGAGTGTTACGCTCGCTGTTTATCCGCATCAAACGCCTCGTGTTTTGGCCGCCTCCCGCGCCATGCGTTTTTGAAGGAGCACTCTAAATGGAAAACCGTCTGACGCTATCTGCGTTTTTTCCATTGTCCATTCGAATAAGAGGGGAGGTGATTTACAGCTGCTTGGAACTACGCCTGTGACAGTGGCAGTATTTTACCACTGGGGTGGCAATGCACCAATTCACTGCAGTGGTGCGGTGGATATAAAATGTGTTTGTGGGGGGGGGGGCACGCACATTGTTGCATAAAGGCTTGTATATAACGCATACATATATTTTAAAATGTAAACGATGATCAGATATGTTTTTAACAAACGTGCGTGTTCACATGCGGCAGTTTCTTTTTCCTCCGGTGGTTGCTCTTCTCAAAGTCAAGCAATGCTTAGGTAAATAAGCAACGACAGACCATTGAAAAGGAGAAAGCGGGATTGTTGCGTTTTCCGTGTGGTTTTAGGAGTGAAATGTGAAACAGATGACCATATGTGCTTGGCCATTTCGGTGGGTGCTCGAGCCCAGCCCCGGAGCACCCACGGGATTGGCGCCTATGTGCAAAACAACACTTGGTTCAAGTAAGAAATCTTTTTGGGGTTATAATGTTTGCAGCCGTGCTGAAAACGTGCTGTTATGATGTACTGGTAACACAGATTTTTTTACTTTTTTGCAACCTTGAGTGTGAGAAAGAGAGAATTTCTTGCCTAGTTGTTTTGCCTTCCAGGCAGCGGGTCATCACTGATAACGGTTGCCCCCCTTGCAAATAGTGCACTAACTTTGAGTTTGCTGGCCGTTTGTGTTCACACAAACTTGAAGACATCTTTGGGCGGTGGTGGTTCAGTGGTTCATGTAGGTTGTCTACAAATCAGAAGGTTGGTGGTTCAATCCTCGGCTCCACCTGACCAAGTGTCGAGGTGTCCTTGAGCAAGACACCTAACCCCAGCTGCTCCTGACAACCTGGATGGTGCCTTGCATGGCTGACTGAGTGTGAATGGGTGAATGTGAGGCAACTTGTAAAGTGCTTTGGATGGCCATAAGTCTGTTAAAAGCACTATATACAAGCAGTACCTTTACCATCTTGCTGTGCAAAATTGTCATTTATATTTTTCATTTTTTGTGACGTACATACCACCGCGGGTCGCACTTCACCACCGTAGTTGTGTGGTGGTCACAGCCCTACTTGGAACAACCGGAGACTGCACTCACTCATGTCTAATGGGTGTTTGTGCACCACTCCCCCTTGATTTAGGTCAAAGCAAGCACCCTCTTTATAAAGTTTCTGCTAATATGACAGTTAACAGCAAAAATCAGAATTTGATTGACAGGACAGCTGCCTTGGTGGTTGCCAAGGAACATAAAAAGCCACACGCAGTGATGTTTTTTAAAGTGACCAAAAAAAGGCAGTGCAGCACGCCTTGCGTTTTCAAACGTTTCCAAAATGTGTATGGTGTGATCGCCCCCTTAGTGTGTAGTAAAGTCTGATATTGTGAAGGCCCTTGTGTAATCATGAAAACACTGTATTTTTAGAGGTTTGGCGTTCTTTGCTCACTTTGCGTTAGCAGGGGCAAAGGTCATAGGTTTGATTCCATTACACACACACTGATGAAATGTATGCACTTTAAGTTGCTGTGGATAAAAGCTTCTGCCAAATGCATGAATGTAAATGTGTAATCGATGGTGTAGGCAAAATGTATTGCAATGCTAAACACATCTCCTTATTTGCTCCTGTTCTGAAAACCCATTAGAGATTCTTAAGGGGTCCCATGACAAATTATTCCTACGGGTGGGTCTATAAATTGATGTCATCACTGAACAGCTCTATTTAAGTGTAAACCTTAAACCAAAAATCTCAATACTCCCAAAACAGGCTTTGTTTTATTTTTTATTTTGAGTTTTTTTTGTGATTCACCCAATTAGAGCAAAAAGCCTGCACATTCATTACCTTACAAAGCCCTGCACAGATTTTCTGAAAGCGGCTTTTTTAATTAAGTGAATGAGTGGGTGGAATGTGGAGGAAAGTGGGGAGAGGGGTCAATCAATGAATAGGAGAGTATTATACATCCCTAGAGAGATGCCAAAGAGATAGAGGAGGATGAGTGACCACGGTCATCAGGGAATGAGGGATGACAGCCCGGAGAGGTGGGCAGAGAGAACAGAAAATACAAGAACAAGGAACTGCTCAGCGAATACATTTATGACAGAAGTGATTATCTTTAAAATCATATAAACACAAGAATAGACACTTGATTCACTTTCTATAAGAAATGCAGAGTCTTAAATCAATTCCTATTTGAATAATTGATAGTTGAACCACTTTCTATAAGAATAACTGACTGTTAAATCAATTTTTGTAATGATTGATTGAATCTCTTTTTATACTCAAAAGGATGAAATGTCCTATTTTCAGAAAACAGAAACAGTCAGTTTTATACACAATGCGAATGTTCATTCTAAAATCTTTATGTTTTGCTGTATGTGTGTCTAGAGAAAAGGGTTGGGAAACGATGGGCCTTCTGATCCCGAGTTTTATTCTGTAATAACACGAAGATGAAAAGAGGAAAATAAAAAAAACTTTCACTTTAAGACATGTTTGAGCACACAATGTTTTTTTAGTTTTCATTACTGAGCCGAAATGAGAGACACAATCATTATTGTTTTCTTCTATTGGGAGTCTGCCGTAGAGAGTCTGATGGATGCCTTGTTGCCACAGCAACGTGGCCCTTTCAACTGAATCTTTCAGCAGTACAACACATGTTACATATATCCGGCCCTTGACTTCTAAACCAGTTGACAGTTGATGGGCAACAAAGCCACCAACTATGTCAGTCAGTGAAAGAAGGACAAAAATAACTAGTTTGTTTATAGCTATGGAGCTGCAATGGGGTTCTCTGCATATTTAATTTGGGCTTCAACTTTTTCTCAAAAGCTTTCCTAAAATTCCTCAGCATGGATAAAGTTATAAAGGGCAAAACTGACGTTTGATTGTAGGTCTTGGGATCTAAGTAAAAAAGTTTACTTTAAAATGCACTTTTAATGTAATGTCACTTTGAATTAAAGAGTCTGTCTGATGCATATAGACCCCCTTTCGCCTTCAGAACTGCCTTAATTCTACGTGGCATTGATTCAACAAAGTGCTGAAAGCATTCTTTAGAAAAGTTGGCCCATATTGATAGGATAGCATCTTGCAGTTGATGGAGATTTGTGGGATGCACATTCAGGGCACGAAGCTCCCGTTCCACCACATCCCAAAGATTCTCTATTGGGTTGAGATCTGGTGACTGTGGGGGCATTTTAGTACAGTGAACTCCTTGTCATGTTCAAGAAACCAATTTGAAATGATTCGAGTTTTGTGACATGGTGCATTATCCTGCTGGAAGTAGCTGTCAGAGGATGGCTACATGGTGGACATAAAGGAATGGACATGGTCAGAAACAATGCTCAGGTAGGCCGTGGCATCTAATGATGCCCAATTGGCACTAAGGGGCCTAAAGTGTGCCAAGAAAACATACCCCACACCATTACACCACCACCACCAGCCTGCACAGTGGTAACAAGGCATGATGGATCCATGTTCTCATTCTGTTTACGCCAAATTCTGACTCTACTATCTGAATGTCTCAACAGAAATTGAGACTCATCAGACCAGGCAACATTTGTTCAGTCTTCAACTGTCCAATTTTGGTGAGCTCGTGCAAATTGTAGCCTCTTTTTCCTATTTGTAGTGGAGATGAGTGGTACCCGGTGGGGTCTTCTGCTGTTGTAGCCCATCCACCTCAAGGTTTTGCGTGTTGTGGCTTCACAAATGCTTTGCTGCATACCTCGGTTGTAACGAGTGGTTATTTCAGTCAAAGTTGCTCTTCTATCAGCTTGAATCAGTCGGCCCATTCTCCTCTGACCTCTAGCATCAACAAGGCATTTTCACCCACAGGACTGCCGCATACTGGATGTTTTTCCCTTTTCACACCATTCTTTGTAAACCCTAGAAATGATTGTGCGTGAAAATCCCAGTAACTGAGCAGATTGTGAAATACTCAGACCGGTCTGTCTGGCACCAACAACCATGCCATGCTTAAATCACCTTTCTTTTCCATTCTGACATTCAGTTTGGAGTTCAGGAGATTGTCTTGACCAGGACCACACCCCTAAATGCATTGAAGCAACTGCCATGTGATTGGTTGATTACATAATTGCATTAATGAGAAATTGAACAGGTGTTCCTAATAATCCTTTAGGTGAGTGTATAACCACCATACCATTGCAGTGATTTGGTGCATTACCGTTGCAGTGGTAGGCCTAGGTGCAACTACAATGCAGAAACTTGTTCAATGTATCATGCATTTATGCATTTGGCAGACACTTTTGGCCAAAGCTTGCATTGCATTAAAAGCTATACATTTATTCACCAAGTGTGTGTTTCCTGGTTTCAAACCCATGACCATTTGCAGTGGAAACTATATAGGCAACTTTCTATTGCAAGCTAATAGCAAACATAGACTGTTGTAGTCTGTCACCTTAGTTATGCTTTACAGTAAGTGTGAAGATCTGTTGATGCTTCAGAAGAGAGGAATATTCTTGTCTGTGTATTGATTATGAGCTCTACTCCAGACACTTATTTGTTCCCATGTGTTTTTGCTTCTTTAATTAAACTCTTGATTTAATGCTCTCACTCCATTACTCACTTCACACACTGTATTAGAGTACATTATGAGAGAAATGTGTGTGCATGTGTTTGTGTTTCTATGCCCTTGTCTGAGGCAGAACTGTTAACGACCCACTAAAAGAATCTCTGAATATGTAATCAATGTTAAACTTACAATTATCAAAGACTGAACTTAATTAGTTTAACTTAATCTCAATGATGTGAACATGGGTGAAAATTAAATTATTTTACTTATTTGGTTTGAGCAGGTATTTTATATTTTTGTCTTGTTAATGGGTGAAATACATTAAAGGGACACTCCACTTTTTTAAATATGCTTATTTCCTAAGCTCTCGTAGAGTTTAACATTTGATTATTACCGTTTTGCAATCCATTCAGCCAATCTTTGAATATGGCGCTAGCACTTTTAGCGTAGCTTAGGATAATCCATTGAATCTGATTAGACCATTAGCATCACGCTAAAAAATAACCAAAGAGTTTCGATATTTTTCTTATTTAAAACTTGACTCTTCTGTAATTCCATCGTGTACTAAGACAGATGGAAAATTTTAAATTGAGATTTTCTAGGCCGCTATGGCTAGGAACTATAACCATAGGAACTATGGTTATATATATATATACTTTGCTGCCGTAACATGGCTGCAAGAGGCGCAATGATATTACGCAGCGCCTAAAATAGTCCCCTTGGTAACTTTCAATAGCAGAGGACTATTTTCGCGGGCACTGCGTAATATCATTGTGCCTCCTGCAGCCATGTTACGGCAGCAAAGTCCTTGAGTATTACGCCAGAAGAGTCAAGTTTTAAATTGGAAAAATATAAAAACTCTTTTTTGAGTGTGATGCTAATGGTCTAATCAGATTCAATGGATTATGCTAAGCTATGCTAAAAGTGGTACCGCCAGATCCGCTGAATGGATTCCAAAACAGTAAAAATCAAATGTTTAACTCTAGGGGAGCTGGAAAATGAGCATATTTTCAAAAAAAGTGGAGTGTCCCTTTAAAAGGAGAAACAACCTTAAATGCATGCAAATAAATATAACATCCCCTTCAAAACTCATTAAACAACATAGGACCCTAAATTGTTTTGTTTTGTTGCTTTATGATTGCATGCAAACAAACTGCAGAAAAATATAAACAGAAATGCCACCTTCCCCTCATGGAAACACACAGTGCACCAGAAGGGCACTTTCAGTTTATTGTTTGAATGTTGCCTATGACTCATACATTGCTGATCTTTTAATAGCTGATGAGGGTGCATACAACCTTTATTGGCTTTAACACTAGAGACAGCATTAGGTGGGGGTGTTCAGTGGTTCCTCAGAGACGTGCTTGTGTGCCCTGGAGCCGACTGCAATACTCTTTTATTGAAATGCTACCTTCATTGACAAAGCAGGCAAATTCATTTTGCTAAAAGTTTTAAAAATTAAAAAGTACTTCATAATAGGAACAAACCAGTTAGCGTTATGGCTGTGTTCGGAAACCAAATCATGATCTAACAGAGCCCCGGGATAGAAACTCAATTAGACCAAGTCTAATAGAAAAGTATTTAAGAAGTCTGACTTAAATTACAGCAAAATGGAGCAAATTGGAACGTTATCTGCTCCTTAATAGAGAATAAAAGTTACACACAATTCCTGACTATTATGACCACACACAATAATAGCAAATTTAACCATTTGCGCTTGTATACAAAATCAATGCAAAGATGTGAATTTACGGCAAGCGATGCGAATGACGCGAATTGGGTGCTGCGATTGCCTCGAAAACACACTATTTACCTCAAACGCATCTAAAAATATAGTGAAAAATTAGACACTGTTAGAAATCTAGGAACGTGTTGCTAATGTTTGGTGTGTACGCAGCATTACACAAACCACATTGCTATCAAAACAGGATAGACTTTGCTCTCATTTCACACATTTTTGGGGTGCAACAAATGTTTGCCTCTTGACCTCATGCTTTACCTATACACAAACCTGGCATAGCCTACATTTTTCTTGTTTTGCTAAATGTTCCAAAAGAAATACGGCAATTGAACTCCCAGATCTACTATATTCTACCCAGAAAGTGAAAACCAAGTACTTCTAATGAACAGGTTTGGTTATTTCAGTTCAATTCATTACTAACAGGCCCATAAAATAAGGCTTACGGCCTTGCAATGTCCTTAGACAAACATTTTCATCAGAATTTGGTGTACACATTCTCTGTTCTGCCACAACAATGCCCTGTGTGCACAAGGTGAGGTCCATAAAGAAATGATTTATGCTGGATATGGTGTGAAAAAAACATAACTGCACAAACCTGAAAGCCACTGGGCACCTAAAGAAAAAAACTAAGCATAGACTGCAAGCCAGATTTCATCACTTAACAACAGTGTGTGACCTTATATGTGTGAATGGAAAGAAAGCATTGCAGCATCTGAAAGCAGCAAAATAGGATGAACTTAGTATTTATGCTAACGGTTAAATGTTCAACAAGCTGAGAGAACCATAGGAATAATAAATACCAAGCTATAAGGCATCTGTTTACCTTATACTGATCAATTATTTATGCATGATTCAGTAAATGCACATAGAAAAATAGGTTTTCAAAGTAAGTGATGTTCCTGTAGCTTAAATGGTAAAGCATTGCGTTAGCAGTGCAAAGATTGTGGGTTTGATTCCCAGCAAACACATATTACTCTTAAAGGAAAACACCACCGTTTTTTTATATTTTACTATGTTCTTACCTCAACTTAGACAAATTAATACATCCCTATCTTTTTTCAATGCATGCACTTTTAATCTTTGTTCAGCACCGTGAATGTGTTAGCATTTACCCTAGCCCCATTCATTCCTATGGCTCCAAACAGGGATGAATTTAGAAGCCACTTAACACTTCCATGTTTTCCCTATTTAAAGACTGTTATATGAGTAGTTACACGAGTAAGTATGGTGGCACAAAATAAAACTTTGTTTGGAGCCATAGGAATGAATGAGGCTTGGCTAAATGCAGTTTTGGGTGTGTCCTTTTAATACCAAATGAGATCTCTGCACTAAATGGCAGTGTCGTGATTGGATAGTGCAGATTAAGGGGTGGTATTATCCCCTTCTGACATCACAGGGGAGCCAATTTCAATGACCTATTTTTTCACGTTTCTTTTTCACATTTTCTAGGTTGATTGAAGCACTGGGCACCCAATTATATGGAACAGGGAAAAAGTCAGATTTTCATGATATGTCCCCTTTAAATGATAAATGAAAGTTGCTGTATGGTTGTTGTTTTTTCTGACATTTTTAAATGCTTTCACCAACATGTTTGCTGCTTTTGGTTGTCTTTTACTCCCCACTGGTTCCTGTTAAGGCCGGGGTATACCTTTTTTCCGCGTCTGCGCAGCTTTTCGAGTATACTCCCCGTGGCTACACGCGGATGGCCGCGTTCGACACTATACGCAATACAAATTATTTCTTATTCAAATTATTAGTCCAACAGGCTGTCCGCGCAGCACTGATTTGGCGACATTTACAGTACATTAAAACATTAGGATAGGTGAAGAAAAGTAACTGATCCACCATTGCAAACACAGTTTAGAACAAACAACAAGACAACAAAGAACAGGAATCAAACAAACATGCTCCAGAGCTTTCTGTTCTTGGAAGAAGTAAAAGTTAAAGAAGAAAAACGATAGTGTGTGTGCAAATTCTGTCAATTTCCTTTGTATAATTGTTTATGGTGGAGTGCCCAGTCTAAATATTTTCACGCGCATGCGCTGTTGTACGCGGACTGTCCGCGCGGTCTCAAATTTTGGGCTGCACGCGGACGGTCCGCGGGGCCGGCCGCGGACCCTCTTGATGACGAAAATGACGTCATGCGGACGGCGCGCATACGCGGATGTCCCTAGTATACTTTCGGCTTTATTCGGTAACATTTATTCTGCTTTTTCACTTGTTTTTTGCTATTTTCAACCAATTAATTTGAGTTACCAAAAATTTGGTGCATCCCTACTTTTAACATCTAAAGAACCTTTCTATCCCACAAAAGGTTCTTTGAGGTGAAAAAAAGGTTCTTCGATTAAAAAAAACATTATGAAGGAAATGCTTCTCTAAAGAACCAAAAAGGTTCTTCTATGAGTGTTTTCACATACAGTATGTTGGTGCGCATCGTGGTGCGGCCTCGGAGCGCACCAAAATACATTATGTTATTTTTCAGTTAGTGCGGTCCATGTTCACATATATATTTTTTTACTGTACTCGAAATCCCGCAACGTACACCATGTGACAACGGTCAGCGCTGTCATTGGTCTCTGACAGCTCTTACCATCTCATGACCACCCCACGTTTCTACGAAAACCAGCCTGACAGAGAGAGCGCAGCTATCAAGATGTGGAGATGAACGATGCACGTCTTTGCGAAGTTTCTTTGCTTTAACGCGAAATTGCGTAGCTGTTCTATTAAAGCCTTTCTCACGGAGCCGTTTGCTAAAAAGCCCGTAATGTCACTATTTGTGTGTGGAGGACAGCTATGCATTTATAAAATCATCAGCTCAAACGTAAAAGAGACAGCGAATCTCTGCAACGGATCAGGATTAGCTTGTTTGTTGTTAACCCAAAATATAACACCCGGCTCACGTCACGACGGAAACCCAGTGGCTCAAACATGTGGAGAACTTCCTGTATTTGGTTCACCCCGAGGTCCAGCAGTGTTCACACCACAGGTGGGTCGCCCCAGAGTTCGGCGACAGCCGCTCCGAGACCACCTGTTTAGAGCAGTCTCGGAGCGGCCATTTAATGCGCACCCGAGTGCGGCTGTTGTGTTCACACTGACCCAAACAAACCGTACTCGGAGCGACACGTCATTTGGGCCGACCTAAACAGTGTATATGTGAAAGCACCCTATGTCATCGCTGTCAAGAACCTTTTAAGCAACTTTATTTTTACGAGTGTTTGTAGTGATAAAATGTTATTCAGATTATTAAAGGGCAAAAGAATTGTTTCTTTAGAGAACCTTTTACTAAATGATTCTTTGAGGAACCAAAAAAGTTTCTCCTATGGCATCACTGTGAAGAACCTTTTAAGCACCTTTATTTTTTAAATACCCTACTGATAAAATGTTTAGCTGAAATGCACTCTAAGTCGCTTTGGATAAATGCATCTACCAAATGCATACAGTATATGAAAAAAATATGTATGTGTAATAAAGATTAATTAGATTAATTCATTATAAATCCATTTGAGATAAATGCATTTGGCGCAGAAATAACTGCAATGTACACTGATGTATTTTTTGTTTGCTCAGTTTAATTCTTTACATCCATTTCCTCTGCCTTCACAAATCTTCCCAGTGTGATTTACTGTATGATTTATTTCTACCCTCTGAGATAGAAATCAATCACTTGAGAAGACACATGAGAAAATAGTCTTGACGTTTGCTTCCATATATATCATTTATTCCGAACAGTGTTGACGTGAGCTAACTAGCAATAGTTTCAGAGATGTGAGTTGTGAGAGTGGTGTGCAAACTGTTGCTGTGATTGGAATTTCATACAGAGACAGACAGCATCTCTGTGATAATCTCATGATTTAATGTGTCCGGCTCTGTAATCTCCCATCTGAAGAGGAAATCTAGTCACAGATATATACAGGAAGCAACCGTGAGTAGCCTAGTAATAAGGACAGGGTAATTCAGAAGAGTACTTTCGTCTTATTTTCTGTCATTTTTTTTGTTTAAAGCTATTATTCCTCCGTATCTGAAATAATCTTACAGACGAGGTCAGATGTGGTCCAACCGTAGCCTCATTTGGAACTATACTCTTATTCTGGCGTAATAATCAAGAACTTTGCTGCTGTAACATGGCTGCAGCAGGCGCAATGATATTACGCAGCGCCTGAAAATAGTCCTTTGTTATTAAAAGTAATCAAGGGGATTATTTTGGGCAGTGCGTAATATCACTACGCCTGCTGCAGTCATGTTACAGCAGCAAAGTCCTTGATTATTACGCCTGTTTGAGAGTATAGTTCGTATCCATATCGGCTTAGATAATCTTAACTTTTAATTTTCCGTCGGTCTTAGTACATGATGTAAGAAGAGTAAAGTTTTAAATAGGAAAAAATCGAAACTCTTTGGTTATTTTTGAGCGCGATGCTAATGGTCTAATCAGATTCAATGAATTGTGCTAAGCTATGCTAAAAGTGGTAGCATCAGCTGAATGGATTTCAAAACTGTACAAATCAAATGTTTAACTCTAGGGGAGCTGGAAAATGACCATATTTTCAAAAAAAGTGGAGTGTCCTTTAAGGTACAGTAATGTACCCAAAAGCCACCACTGCGACAAAAAAAGGTACAGTTTTAAACCTTTTTTTAGTCAGTATATAAATCAACTTGCCTTGTCTCGAATCTGCAGTTTATTTATAGCAGCTTTTGGTGGATAAGGCACGTCCCCTATACTTTTAGAAAAATGTGATTCTTTCCCCTACATTAATTTTTTGACCCAGCACCAAAATTTCCACCATTGTTCTCTGGTTTGTTAGATTTGAGTGAACTAAATTCAACCAATCGCAAGTGATTGCTATACAGTAAGGTGAATTATCTCTTGTGGGTGTCTGATATGAGCATTAAATCTGGTGTTGCTCTTGGATTTATTGTTGGCTCGTTTTCTATTCTTCTTTGCTGTTTTGAAGGGTTGGGGATCTGTTAAATGCACCCCAAAAAAATAGCAGAGGACAATCACAAGAACAACGCATGCAAATTTGTTTGGCCTTTGAGGGTCACATCACCTGACAGATATGCCCCTTTTTATGCATTTGGCAGGCATTTTACTCAAAACAACAAGCTAACAATGCATTTAAGGTATATAGCATATATTTTATATAGCATGTGAGAATCAAACCTATGGCCTTTTATGCCGCTTATGCAATACTCTACAGGTTGAGCTACAGGAGCGCTGAAGACCCGTTTTAGTTGTTGTCATTCACAATGAGTCACCTCACACATACCTATAAAGTGAGCGAACACCCTCTGCCTGTCAAGTTTCCAATAATATCTCCCTTTCCAGAGATCCGAGGGTTCCCTGCTGCTTTAGGCTCATCATCACTTATTATCACTTCTCTCAATAGAAATGGTTGCTATGGAAGCAAGTGGCTCGGAGCACGTATGAATATTAGGGAAAGATATTCCTGTAGCAGACATTGTCATATAAGAATGAATACATAGTGAGACTCCTGCTGCTAGAACTCATACTGTATAAAAATGAAAAGTTTTGTATCAGAAGTGTTGGATAAAACTTTGGACGTTTGGTCCTTGGATCTTAAAAACATAATTTCTTCTTAAAACCAAACTAAAGATTTTTTTCCTGTGTTCTTGAACGTTTGCCTAAAATCACTTGATAGATTCAGCGACCTCCAAACAGCAAAAGTCTTACATTTAAAAAGCTTTAGAGGAATGCAAAACAAACCCAAGGACTCGTGGGAGTGCGTATCTGATTGTGACAAATTACCACAGTGACCTCTAGTGTTGTGTTTCAAAGTTTCATTGTTTGGAACAAAGTCATAACCATTGCTATCTCTAAAAAAAAACTAATTCTCTCTCTTTGATTCACAGAATCTTTGATCCGTCAAAGAGGAAACGGAGATTTGACATTCCATTTTCTCCAGCGAGAAATCCAGTATCTGCGCACAATACAGCACGGATTCGCATCAAGCCATGCTGTTTTTATGGATCAGCTGACACAGATGAGGAAACCCATGTCTGTAAGGTTGGGAAGTCGCTGCAGTCCAGCCTCAACCTCATTTGTAAGGATAAACCTCACTCATATCAAATTACAGAGACACTGTTGAACCAACAACAGTGCTGAATGAGCCATGTGAAAGTCTAAATGTGGTACAGAATAGTCGCCGGACTCTCTGGAGCTTGATGTTTTCAGATGCAAATGGATTAGTCCACTGCCGAAAGGATCACCAGCGCTGATGAACGACCATGAAATAACCTTTTAGATACATTTTATATGACTTCATTTTTATTTTGGTAGACACAGCACCATGGTATTACCAGCCCCTGACAAGCGGCATGTGTGCCTAACCACCATTGTAATAATGACCAGCATGGCCTTCATGGACGCATACCTTGTGGAGCAGAACCAAGGTCCACGCAAAATCGGTGTTTGTATTATCGTCCTGGTTGGAGATATTTGTTTTCTCATAGTCCTCCGTTACGTGGCGGTGTGGGTGGGCGCGGAGGTAAGGACTGCGAAGCGTGGCTACGCCATGATCCTCTGGTTCCTCTACATCTTTGTTCTGGAGATCAAGCTCTACTTTGTATTCCAAAATTACAAGGCTGACCGCAAAAGTCTAGAGACCGTAGCTCGGAAAGCATTGACTTTGTTGCTGTCGGTTTGCGTACCGGGGCTATACCTTGTTCTCGTTGCACTCGACAGCATGGAGTACGTGAGAACCTTCCGGAAAAAAGAGGACATGCGCGGTCGACTCTTCTGGGTGGCGCTTGACCTCCTGGATGTGCTCGATATCCAGGCCAACCTTTGGGAGCCACAGCGGACAGGTCTGCCCATCTGGGCCGAAGGTTTGATGTTCTTCTACTGTTACATCCTGTTGCTCATTCTCCCGTGCGTTTCTTTGAGCGAGATCAGCGTGCAGGGTGAGCATGTGTCACCTCAGAAGATGATGCTCTATCCTATACTCAGTTTGGTGACCATCAACATCGTCACCATCCTCATCCGAGGCGTTAACATGGTGTTGTTCCAGGACAGCCGCGTATCGACCATCTTCATCGGCAAGAACGTCGTCGCCATCGCAACCAAGGCTTGCACCTTCTTAGAGTACCGGCGACAAGTTAAAGAGTTTCCTCCGCAAGATCCCGCAGCCATTGCCATGGAGATACAGCAGAACTCTGTGTCGCACAATCAAACTCTGCCGAATGCCACCACCACCCTTCCTGAAGAACCCTCACCGGCACGTGAGGTCATTGACACGTGACCAGGGCCCAGGAGAAACAATGCTTCATTTTAAAACACAAGGGACAAAAAACAGAACTTGTGGTTCCTTTACTACACAGCAATGCTAAGAGTTCAGTTTTTAAAGTCATGCTGCTCTTAACCAAGTGTTCAAAGGCAATTATGTCGCAGATGCACAAATGGCAGCACACCAGAGTTCTGTTATCATAATTTTAACTGGATTTTATAAATTCGAGCAGCTGTTAAATTATGTTCCTTATAAAGATGTTTTTTTTTGTAACATTTGTATGATATAAAGGTGGCTCACCTTCATGATGACCAGGAAAATGCAGAGTCTGTGCCTGCAGGACTCCCCAAACAGAATCAAACCTTATAAAAATTCAACACTTCACCCACTGATTTGATTATGCAACCAATAAAAGTGCAGCAGACATCTTTTTGGCAGAATTCTGAAAATCTGTCAATCACAGCCTGCAGCCAGGTTTAAATTCATGAAGTGAATTTAAAATAACATTTCTATGACAATTATGAAGCTGAAAAGTAATGATTCGATCATGTTTTAATGAAAAACACAGAACTCTTAGGATTCTCTTCCTGGGGAACTAGTTTAGTTCAATGAAAATTGCAGTCTTTGAGGTTTATGGTCATGTGTGTGTGTGTGTGCGCGCGCGTGTGTGAAGAGAAAATAATTTAAAAAAGAAAGTTTTAAATTCAATGACCATTAAAGATTTTAGATTTCACTGACAGCTAATACATTAAATAATATACACAGTCCAGTTTTTAATAATTGTATTATTATTATTATTATTATTTCCCTTTAGCTGTGACATTTTAAATGTTGCCAAAATGTAATAAAACCTGCATAATCTTAAAACTGTGGTGTGCTTGTCTTTGACAGCCTAATTATGTGTTTTGAGGTGAAGTGTGTAATTTTGCCACTGCTGTTTAATGTCACCAAACAAAATTGCAAAAATATATTTTTTTTAAAACTCATCTTTCAGTGGGTGTGTTCGAGATCCCCCGGCGCTGCGCAGACCGATCGGCGAGGTTTGCCGCTTGCAGTCGAGGGAGGAACTGAAGACGGAGCCGTCAAGCCGGACACCTGGGGCACGTTCAATCTCACACCGGTGCACAACGATTTGCTACGGTTTCCGGGTTGAACGACATGTTTCCTGGAAACGGTGTGCAACGGAATGCAACAGGTTTTAGAAGCGTTTTCTCTTGTTTGGTGGGTGTGTCAGAAATGTCGGCCCAATCAGCGGCAAGATGTATAAAACCACGCGGTAGTAAAGAGACAGCTCGCTCAATGGGTTCAAGTTGGAATGTTGACTTTTATTCTGGACGGCAAGGTCAGTGACTGTAACATCGAGAGTATTTTACAGTATTAAAAACACATTTATATCGATTTCATCAGGCTTCAGAAACATTTAAAAAAGAACACAAAGAATTGCCTCTCTACCGTAGTTGCAACTCTTGCGTCATCACAACAGGGTGTTCAATGCATCACAGTTTCAGTTTAATAAACGTTGTGCAACGTTTTGTCGGGGCTGAACGCAGCCCAGCTGCTTGCCGTAGTGACGTGTGCGCCGTGTTTCCTTGTTATAATCGCGAATGAAGTGAATTAGATGCTGAATTTGATAAAAACAAACCTTTTAATAAAAAGTTGCCACCAGAAACATTTTATATAGTATATTTTAATTGCTGCTTATACTGTATACCCGAAAATAACGGGAAACAAGCCTATATTATTAAAATACCAATAGAGTTTGTTATTTTCATTTTTATTTTATTACACGACACAATATAACATATTTATACCTAATAACGTGTTTTCCCTGTTTTAAAACATGAATTTATAATGTTTATTAGTGGAACTAAAGGTTGGATTAAACTTGAGACGCACGTGATCGTTGTCATCAGTGAGGCGACCAATCACGTAAAGCTGTCTCGTCATCACAACTCCGTGCAGCCGCTCTGGAGAAGCTGCACCGGCTGAGCTAGCCGGCTACTCTCGAAACGCTCTCGCGGTTCTTAAAAACCATATGACACAGTCACGTGTCTGCAGCGCCAGCTGAAGTCGGACAAGATTACTAACCGGAATGCACTGCTTCAAGTCAGTCACCGATCGGTCTGCGCAGCGTCGCATGAAGTCGAACACACCTACAGTCTCACCTAGTGATGGGAGAAACAAAGCTTTTCGAAGCTTCGAATCAATTGAACCAATTGCTTCGAAAATTGATTCAGTTTTTCGAAGCAGTTCGAAACAGCACACACGCTGGCGACCCCTGCTGGTCAAAATAGTGTAAAGCAGATATGGCCAAACATTTTAGACTTTTTTTTTTACAAAAAATAGCAATATTTTTATTAAAATATGTTTAAAAAATATTTAACTTAATTAAGACATAGTTAAAAGTGTATTATGTGTTTTTTGTTTTATTTAGGGCAAATTTTGTAATTAAATCTGTCTATAAACAATAAATAGACAAAATGGCAGTGTAATTAGTCAGAAGGATAAATGTTTTATGAACTTTTATAATAAAACTGACCCGAGTTCACCGAAATATATTAGACACTGGTCATGTGATCAACTCCCCCTAGTGGTGAATTGTCGGATTTTCGAAACGTTTCGAAACAGTTATGACGTAATGAAGCCTCGTTTGCTAAAATCACGTGACTTGGGCCAGTTTGAAACACGCTCCGAACCACTGATTCGAAACAAAAGATTCGTATGTTTCGAAGCCTCATGAAGCAGTGCTTCGAAAACGACCATCACTAGTCTCACCCAAACTCATTAATTGGATTGGCCCTCAGTGTTTAGCAATGCTGACATCGTGGGCGGGCACGATCGTCAAATTTCTGGGGCAAAACATGTGTTTTAACCTGCTTGATACTTTAACTTATTCCCCGCCAGCATTTTTAATGAATTTCACAAAAGTTTAATGCCTCCCAGAAAATTCTCCTCTTTAAATGTATAAACATACAATATATTAAATGAAAAAACAAACCATCTGCTTTCCAAAAAAAAAAACCTTTCATCCTACCTTCATCAGTTCTCTTATTTTCACCTCTCAAATATGGGTTTCTTCAAAAACACCAAATTTTGAGCAAAAAGCTGAGATAATCACGTTTTTGTAAAGGACTTTTGATACGGATCATGTGCAGAGCGATACTCAAAACTTAGACGGACATACAGCTGTTTGCTCTAGGGCGATACTTCCGTGTTTTATAAGTTGCGGAAGTGCGCCACCTGGTGGATAATAGCGGTTTTGTGTATTGACGAAATAACTAGTCAGTGGTGGGGAAAGAGTTAAAATGCGTGTCATGCAATATCCACTTTTGCCGCATGGTTGTAGTATTTTTTACTAAATACTACAATAAATACGTGAAGAAGAACCACCGGAAGCGTTTGATATTTTGAGCTTTCAGACCTGAGGTGTTTTTAATTTACAGCAACTGTTTGAAAATGTGTGTCACTTTCATTCGGTCGGTGTGCTTCCACTAGATTCGGGGGACAACTGAAAGGTAGGGTTGACAAATATATCTTTTATCTTGGTACTGATGAAATTTCATCGTAACCTATGGAGGAGAAGGTATTTAAATGAATCGCGGAAATTTGGTAGTCACGTTTGTGGTGGTAGATTAGCGAACTTCCTGTCAGAACATTAGAACTGCAGGTATAAAAACCATGGGTCTGAGTCTGAATATGACAAACTCATTCCAACTAAATGGTCCATTTCAACTAAAACTGTAAATGTTCATGATTTAATTTGAACTAACTCACTAACCAAATTCTACCGTTTGTTAAAATTTCATGCAAATATCTGATGAAATGAGAAAGTTATAACCAAAAACATTGTGAATAAGCATAAACCTTCCATTGGCATATAACTTTTTCCTCTGAATTCTAATATTAAAAATATCATAACTTTCTCAATCCTCAGATTTTTACAATCCAGGTATCTTTGTAAATCGGAATGTCTAGTCTGTCTACTCATGTGATAAACTGTGAACTTTGGGGTTTTTGAAAATGTTATCATCATATCTACAGTGTTGCTGCTTACCCAAATAAACGATACAGAATTTGATAGCATCTTAGAGACTGTTTAAACCTGGTATTAAGATGCTTTTTGGTCGATCGGTTTACAAGTGGACAACAGGGTGTGAAACGTCCCCTTTAAAACACATTCAGAGGACAAAAACAGACAACTTCTGGCTGATACCGATGTCGAAACTGATATTAAACACTTGTATACAATACTATACAGTTGGTCTATTAGCTAGTTTATTCCTGCATCAAATTATTTTTACTGAACATTGGATCTAATTAATATTCAACTGACCAACATAATAAGAGAGGCACAAATTAAGCTAAAACAAATATAGTAAGACAGCATGACAACCTTCAAAGGTGGTTTTTGCTATTCAGCAAAAATATACCTTATGCAGTTAATTAATAAACAATCGGTATCGGCCTTTCTCGTGCTATTGCCGATATGCAGAAGGTTTCAAATTCTTAAAAAATCGGCCGATAAATATCGGCGGCCGGTACATCGGTGCATCACTAGTCAAAAAAGCATTTGACCAAATTTCTTTTGTGGTAGATGCACATGTGGTCGTACACCACAAAAGACCTCCACTCTCCGCCTAATGATTAATGTGACGTACCGAGCACAATGTTTTTACACCAGACCTGACTTCAAGCGCGAGCCCACAGTGTTCAGCAAGATCTTTAGGCTTTCATTTATAAAACTGAAGCGGCTGCTCTCCGCCTCTTTCATTTTTGTTTTATTTTATAAGCATGTAAAAGTTGTGTGAGGTTATTTGATAAATTGCTCGGAAATATCAGAAAAAACTCTTTCATACATGTACAAAAATCTGTGCAGCACGTTTACTAACAACATAATCAGCGGACTCGAAATAATATTAGTAAAACCCTAACTTTCTCTCGCTCATGTTTAAAGAAACAAAGGGGCTCGCTCACAGACCACCTCATCAAAGTAATCAGGACAGAAGCGGTCCTAAGTGGACAGGAGATATTAATTAAAATACCAGTTGTAAACATGAATGTGTCTCTCTTGTCCTCTTGTGATCTGATCGACCAAAACGCATCTTATTACCAGATATAAACAGCCCTTAGTTTCCTATAGATGTGGTTTCACATTCGGCTTGTATAGGAGAGAGTATGGAAAAATGCTGCACTTGTCATTTTCAAGGCTAATTGCATTCACATTTAAACAATGGAGTCTCCTATAGCCATGCAACTTGTGCTAGATCCAAAGAAAAAAAAACAGAAGGATTCAACAATTCAACATGAGGTTCAAGACGTTGCTGCAATTGGTGAGAATGGGCTGCAAAAAGCAATTTGGCTATAGCTGATAGATTTTGGCTGCCATATGGGCCAGCTGTAGAGAGTGATAAATTACAGTTTCTGCGACCCTCAGACTTCTCATCCGTCTTGCCATGAGATCTGAGCTGCAAGAAGATTCCTTTCCTACCCACAATTTACAGTCTTAACATAGATGCCATTTCTCTGGACATTCCATAAGAACCATAAATTGTTCCTCTTAACTTCTGAAGTGGCACCCAGACACTTTTGACACCCGAAGACGAACGATGAACTGGGTAAGTCAATCAATTCCTGCTAAAAGTTATAGCCTCCAAAAAACAAGCCATAAATATCTCCTTGAGCACTGCATGCATAGCCGTCGATGAGTTTTTAACAACTCCCCCTGGTACAATGCAAAAAATGAGTTTCTTACTTAGTATTTTTGTCTTGTTTTCAGTACAAATATTAAAAAATTCTTAAATCAAGATGTTTTTTCTTGATGAGCAAAATGACCTAAGAAAATGAGTCTGGTTTTTATACAAAATGTATCAAATTTAAGTGAATTTGTGGATAAAACAAGCAAAAAAATCTGCCAATATGGTAAGCAAATTTTTCTAGAATTTTTCTTGAATTAAGTGTTTAAAAAAAAAGTTCCAAGTTTTTTTGCAGATTTTTTTGCTTGTTTAATCCACAAATTCACTTAAATTTGATCATTTTTGTATTAAAACTAGACTTATTTTTTTAAGGTTATTTTGCTCATCCAGAAAATGCATCTTGACTTGAGAATTTTTAGATATTTGTTCTTAAAACAAGACAAAAATGCTAACTAAGAAAGTCATTTTTTTTCAGTGTACAACAGTTTCAGTAAAAAAATCAAAAAATTCTTAAATTAGGATTTATTTTCTTAATGAGCAAAATGACCTAGGAAAATAAGTCTAGTTTTTATACAAAAAATATAAACTTTAAGTAAATTAGTGCTTAAAACAATAAAAAAATCTGCAACTTTTGGAAATAAGTTTTTCTCATTAACACTTAATTCTAGAATTTTTTTCTTATTCCATTGGCAGATTTTTTTTTTTTTTGCTTGTTTTAAGCACAAATTCGCTTACATATTATTTTATTTTTTTGTCTAAAACCTACACTTATTTTTCTATGTCATTTTGCTCATGAATTTTTAGATATTTTACTGAAAACAAGACAAAAAATAATATAGGTAAGAAAGTCGTTTTTTTTTTTTTTTTTGCAGTGTGATGGTATGTTTACAGTAATATAGTACACAATGTATTGATAGCTTAAATAAGCTCCAAATATTTATTGTCTTCTCTCTCAAACATATTATTTCACTTCAGAAGACATTTTATTAACCCACTGGAGTCATTTGTGTTAATTTATTGATGTGTGTTATTTAATTTCACTCCAAATGTGTTCAACTGAAGAAAGAAAGTATGCAATATGAGGATAAATAAATAATTTTCCTGTGAAATACTTTTAAGTTCACTCTTAGAAAGGATGTGTAAATTTTTTACACATCTTTTTGTGTTAAGCTTTAAACACATTATGTGTAATTTTAACACAAAATGTGTTGTTTCAATAATTACACAAAGATGGGTCAATTTTGGGACAACACATTTAGTGTGTTGTTCCAAAATCAACACTAATGTGTTGTTTTTAACACATCTGTTCCAAAAGTGTTCAGACATCAACTTGACCTTTGTGAACTAATTGTGAAAGAAATCGAAATAAACATTAAGACATTTCAACAAATGACCCAATGGAGATATTCAGCTGTCACGGGCCTTGCCGTCAGTACTTCAAAACTCTCCAATAATTTGATTAATTGTCTGCTAGCCTGGGTTCATGGGGGTGTATTTAACTTTGGACTTTTCATTTTCTGCTGTCAAAACATTAAAAATTCAATTTTAAGCACGTTGGCTCAGCAATAAATTGCATCATCATGGGAGGTCCTATCACTTCTGACACAGCTCAATTTACCGACTTCACTATAGAGCACCTCTGAGAGAGTGAGATAATCTATTACTTCAGTAAAAGCAATTAACTATCAAACATGTATGCAACCTGTGTACTTAGCCTGTTTAAAGGGGTAGCTCACCCCATAATGAACATTCTGTCATTATTTACTTGCCATTATGTTGTTCTAAACCTGTATGAGTTTATTCTGTTGAGAACAAAAGGAAATATTTTGATAAATCATGGTAAGCAAGCACACAGTTGACGGTAGAGGTCTACACAGGTCCAAAAATTCCTACCCGAACCAGAAGAGACCCATAAATGTGCTACACTGAACCGACCCGGACCGGTCTGTTATTTTGAAAGCTGGACCCGGAATCAACCAGGACCCGTCTATTATTTAAAAGCGGGACCCAGAACCGACGCAGACCGGTCTATTATTTAAAAGCTGGACCCGAACCCGTCTGGGAAGAAACAGACCAGACCAGCAAATATTCTTAAGCTAAATGTTATTAATAAGTCAATAAACAAGTAGCGAATATTAAAGTTTTTGTCTTACCCATAAAAGTTAGCCTTGTACCTGACTGTGATGCACAATCCTTATTGCCAAGAAAGTTCCATCCATGTTATTCCTCTCTTGACGATTAATGCTTATTCCAGCTTTAAAAGTCCACTTTACAGTCACGGTAATGATTAACGCAGTTTTACATTTGTTGTTTATCGGGTCAACGTATATGTATATATATATATATATATATATATATATATATATATATATATATATATATATATATATATATATATATATACATATACATATACATATACATATACACATACACATACACATACACATACACATACACATACACATACACATACACATACACATACACATACACATACACATACACATACACATACACATACACATATACATATACATATACATATACATATACATATATACATATATACATATACATACATATATATACATATATATACATATACATAGATATATATACATATATATACATATATACATATACATATATACATACATATATACATATATACATATATATATATATAGCTCATTTGGATTATAATAACAATTGCTCGTTCAGTGCAATGGCTGCTTTCGTTACCTTTACTTCTTTACGGAGCCTGCCAGAGGACATGGACAATATTTGGGATAAGAGGGAAAATAAATTTAACAGATTTTGCGTTCCCAGAGAAACATTTAGAGTTTATGCTCAGCATAAATAAGTACATCCCCTTTGAAAGTTAAGATTTTTCTCAATTTTTTAGTAAATATGAGACCAATTTGTTATATATATAGGCTATATATAACTGGCACATTGGTCTTTTAACAGTAGCTACACATCATTAGACATTCTCTGATGTGAACAAATGACCCAGATGTAGTCCTAAAGTGTGAAATAACTCGGCTTGTCACAGATCTACAAGGTAATTCACACTGACACATACATACTCAGAAACATTTAATGAGCTGAAACCAATTCACCTTATGTGCTTTATTTTATTTCCAGGTCGTCTAAAAACTAAACGGAAATAAATGAAAACTATTACAGCATCTCAAAGTCAATGGGTGCCATTAAACCTTATTTGAACCATTTTCAACAGACCTCCTTATCGTATGTTTTGCCTATTCAGTCAATCATCATCAACATAAAAATATTAAAAAAAAAAATAGAAACACATTTATGTGTATGTTTTGTTTTTTTCTTTTGTGTGTGTGTTTTTAATATAGCTAACTTTTTAACTTTAAACAAATTTTTGTAACAAGTTACATTGTCTTATGTAGTGATGATCAAAAGCTTCCCGTCATGCTTTCACATAAAATGCAAACTTTTTATGTATGTAAACAATTACACAAATATTGAAAATCACTTTGAATTGACTACTAACAGTTTCTGCATATAGGAATTCAGCCATTTCTGTCTTTCCATTGCTGTCAAAAGCTTACTCTTCTCTCTAAATGCAGCATCATCTGCCACTACAATGTTTCTCTTCTGCTGGTGACCCAGCCGTGATGCCCAGTCGCCCGGCCAACTCTTCACCAGCTCCTCCTCCATCTGTGACTGGCTTAGTGGAAGCCACTCATCCCCAACCAGCTGATCTGTACCAGCCTTTGCTGCACCGAAATCTGGGGCAGACAGCATCTGAATTCTCCAATCACGAAGAGAGATGGAAGGGTAAAGCTCCCACTGTTCAATTTTGGAGTCCTCTTGACTAATAGCAGGCAAGTTACTGTTTAAAGTATAAGGATGATGAAGAACTATAAGACATTTGCCATTAAAATGTTATGTACAAAGATAGATTAATATATGCAAGGATAAATTACCTTTGTAGGGGTCGAAGGTGAGGTTGAGGAAAGGCAGAGGTCATTAGCGTCATACCCATCAACACTAAGAATAACAGGGTGGAACGAAGAGGCATAGATGGGGCCACCATCTATAGATGCATTTGCAGACAAGGACATAAGAATATTCACACTTATTTTTACACTTCTAAAAATAAAGATTCCTGAAAGGTTCTTTGTGGAACCAAAAATGGTTCTTCTGTGGAATCACTTTGAAGAACCCTGTTAAAACACTTTACAAAATGTACAGTAGATACTGAATCATTTATGTTATGCAAAACATGAAAAAAATATACCTATTCCTGCATATTTTTTGGCTACAGGCCGTTTTGAAATTAAACTCATATATCAGCTAATCAGATCGAAGTATATTTCTACCATACGCATAAATTATTCACACCCCCTCACATGTATTATATAACAGTACATTTCTACATAGTAGTGCTAAATATTTATAGTTTTTATATATAGAGTTTTTATATTGTATAGAGAGTTTTTACTGTAATTGTACTAAATTCCTGTTTGCACTTAAATTTTTAAGTTTAAACAACTTAATTAATTTAATCTTTTTTGACTAGTGAGAAGTTGAATTAGCTGAAGTTATTAAAAACTTAAAAAGAAAATTTAAACAACTTTAAAAAGTTAAAAGTGAATGCACCTATATAATTTTTTATTAAAATTTCTACATAATAGTTTTAGCATGTTTATATTTTTATATACTAAGATAGATATATATGTATGTATATATATATGTATGTATGTATATATATATATATATGTATGTATGTATGTATGTATATATATATGTATGTATGTATATATATATGTATGTATGTATATATGTATGTATATATATATATGTATATATGTGTGTGTGTGTGTGTGTGTGTGTGTGTGTGTATATATATATGTATGTGTATGTATGTGTATGTATGTATATGTATATATATATAAAAATATATATATATAACCAAACTTTTCATATATATATATATATATATATATATATTATATTATAATATAATATAATATAATGTATGTGTATGTATGTATGTTTATATATATGAAGAGTTTGGTTCCAAAACGCAATAAATCCATTTTGACAAATTTCGGTTAAAACGTGTTTTCTATACCAAGAAAGTGACAAGATGAAAACCACTATTTCCACTTTTCTGTTACAAACTTTCACATAGCATCTTTAGGTTATAAAAACATAAAAAATTAAAATCCATAACTTGATTTTCAAAAATGTATTATAAAAACAAATTATTTTTTCCACAAAATGCAATAAATCCATGAAGTTTTTTTTTTTTTAATTCTATAAATCTATTGAATCAATATATAAATGTGCATTTATCTTTGCCATTTTATATTAATTTAGTTGAACAGTTGTACACACTGATTAAAAAAATAAACATTAATGGCATTAATTAAAACACTTACTTTGTCATATAAGAACACTGTCATTACTGCGCGGTTATACTTGACATCTTCACTTAAAATTTTTCACAGCGTTCAGCTGTAAAATGTTTTAGTCCTGCTCGATTCTCGTTGACTTTCAGTAAAATTATTGTTACGTTTTTCATAAGATCCCATGGGGTCAATGTGTTAGCATGACAGATGCTGTCGGAAGAATAAGCGATCGTCTACCGAGTGCCTCTCGCGTAAATTATTAGATGTTGATGGCTTACGTTTCTTTTTCCGTCACAGAAAACCACTACAGGTTTATCAATGCAATTAAAGTTTTATTTTGTTTTTGTTTGTTTGTTGATCACGAAGTACAAAGTAGATGAGGAAAGCTAGGACTCTGTGTACTCAACGTGGCGCCATTGTTTGGTTACATTGCGTGGAATGGTGCGCTGTAATTTGAGAAGCGGATTTATTGCATTCTGTAAAAAAGGAGGAGTGGCGTTTATTGCGTTTTGGAAAAAAAGGGAGAAAAGATGACAGAATAACATGGCGGATATTGGATTTTGGGTAAAATTTAGAATTTACTTTTAAATACTGACCTGATATAATACTGATTTATGCAGTAACTCATTTTTTTCAAAAATGGCGTTTATTGCGTTTTGGAACCAAACTCTTCATCTTATCAAACTCATATTCATCTTATATATATATATGTATATGTATATGTATATGTATATGTATATGTATATGTATATGTATATATATATGTATATATATATATATATATATATATATATATATATATATATATATATATATATATATATATATATATATATATATATATGTGTATATATATATGTATATATATATATATATGTATATATATATATATATATATATGTATATATATATGTATATATATATATATATATATGTGTACGTACGTACGTACGTACGTACGTACGCACGCGCACACACGCGCACACACGCACACACACACACATACATATACATACATATACATACATATACGTATATATACATTATACAGTTTTTACTCTAACTGTCCAAAAATTCCTTTTTTCACTTACATTTATAAGTTTAATCAACTTGAATTTACAATTCATTTAAACATTTTTGACCAGTGAGGAGTTGCTATAAATTATAAAAGTAAAGTTGAATTAGCTTCAGTTATTAAAAACTTCAAAAAGACAACTTAAACAACTTTGAAAAGTGACAATGAAACTGAATGCAACTATAGAAATTGTTATTTTAAATAAAGAAATTGAATTTTTAAACAAAAAAGAAACCGAGAAATAAATGCAGCAAATTATTATTTATTATATTATAAATAATTTATTATTAAATTATAATAAGAAATAAATGTTTATGTACCTTTTTTGAGTTGTTCTATGCTGTTGGTTTCTGCAATATTTGCTCTCCAATGCGTCAGAAAAACAAATCTGTCTCGAGAGGCTCCAAGCTGTTTGGCAACTCTTCCATGCAGCGTTTCAACAAAATGTCTTATTTTATATATTTCTCGGTTTTAGTTAATTGTTTTACAGTTGCCTAAATGAACTACTGCTATCACTATTTTGGGTTGAATAGCTACCTTAGTCTCTGTTTATATGTAGAGCTGTAATGCATTTTAAAGTGCCAGTGTGAATATGGACAGGTGTTGGTTGTGTGGGATTATATATATACCTCTCTTTTGTCAGAAGTTGTTGGGGGAAAAGACAAGATAAAAAGCCATGTGTCATTCTCCTTGTTGCAATGCATACAAAGCCGAAACGGAGAAGGCCACACCTCTGGATGTCCTTTTTGGATGGAGTCTTAAAATAAAAGCTAGAAACGCGTCGGTCGTCAGAGCACCTAATGATCTCTTAAAAAAAAGAAGAGAAGAGGTCTGAAAAGATCACAAATTATGATCAAAACTAGATGTCCGCTATGACGAATGATGTCCTTTAACCATGTGTTGAGTCAAGTGAGTGACCGGTGTGTTCCTGGGCGTAACCTATAGGATCATGAGATGCAAACTAAGGGTCGGTAATGAGGACCCTGAACCAACTTTGAATTGAGATCTTTACCGTCCTTTGCAGCCTACGCACATGTTCAGATTCTGGGCCAAGCAAGACGTCACTCTCATTAAATTTGAAAGCCTTTTGCAGGTTCCTGTCAAACACGCTGAATCCCCCACAAGACAATTTGTCGCATTTTACACAACCATAGCTAGGCATTCATTTCAGTAAGAGCTGACACAATCTGACAACTCTTAAAATGGACCTGTGACTTGCCTGCTGGAAAACTAACTAAAAGAGAAAGTGTTTTTATTTCCTCATATTTATCAAATCTTTTACATTTATCTAAGTTTAATGGTAACTGTTTTTCCAGTGCAAAAGCGCACAGCATTTTTTTCCTTACAAACATATGAGATGAACATTCTAGTCAAACAATAAAACATTTTTTGTTAAAAAAATTAATTGCTTAACGTGTAACAGTTCACCTAAATGGGGTGATATGCTGAGGTCACATTACCTGGTAAATATTCATCATAATGTATGCTGTATAAATATATTTATTTCCATTTATATTTCATTGTGCAACTGCATATTAAATGGTCAAAATTGTTGAATTGTCCCATGGTGTCATTATAGATGGTAGAGTCAGAATTTTGCGTAAACAGAATGCGAACATGGATCCATCATGCCTTGTTACCACTGTGCAGGATGGTGGTGGTGGTGTAATGATGTTGGGGATGTTTTCTTGGCACACTTTAGGTCCCTTAGTGCCAATTGGGCATCGTTTAAATGCCACAGCCTACCTGAGCATTGTTTCTGACCACGTCCATCCCTTTATGACCACCATGTACCCATACTCTGATGGCTAATAATGTGGCTCTAATAATCCTTTAGGTGAGTGTATATTACTTCATTGTCTCTTTTCTAATGCTATAGTTTGTTGAAATTAGCTTAAAAATATTTAATACATTTTAGGGCAGGGGTGTCAAACATGCGGCCCGCGGGCCGGATACGGCCCGCAAAGGTGTCCAATCCGGCCCGCATGATGATTTATACAGTTTTATTAAAAATTAAATACATATTTTAAAAACCCTTTCAGGCGGGTGTCTAGTTCATTTTTAATATGAGAGACTTGCGGAACCAGCAAAACGCGGAACAGACTAAACACGGTGCCCAAAAATCTTGCCGTTTTATTGTTACCGCTCCGCTAAAGATCCACTGATTCCGGTAATCCACTTCGTGTTTTCCCGCCCGCTCCGCAGCATCTCTGTGTCCACTCTCTGCCTGGAGAGCGAAGACGACAGTTTCCAAAGTTCGTTGCATTAACAGGTAGATTCATTACATTATATCAGTTGTTAAACCGCAGAATTAGTAATTTGTAAGTTTGTTTATGTATTTCTTCTTGTAATGATTTGCTGTCAGTGTTCTAAAAGTGCTAACAACTTAGCAAGCTAACAAAAACAAAATATCCACATTTTTAGTATTAACGTTACAATGCTTGTCTAATGGATTTAATGTTCCCGATCAGATCTAAGTTAATATAAACACTAAATTTGCTGTTGTTGGCACACTTTGTAGACAAAAAAAAAACACCAATGCCTTCACAAAATAACGACAGAGAACGGAAAGGGAGGCTTTTAGCAGCAGTTCAACATTGCAAATATGGATTCAAAGCTCCATCAAGCCAGCAGGTAAATCATATTGAATATTTAGCAGATTGTCACACTTTAATTCTTATTATATTTCCCATTATAATCACATGTCGAAGTTGATGCTAGTAATATAACACATAATATTTATAATACTTTATAAAAACCATAAGTACCACCCCCCTTAGTGCCAGTTTTGGTTTGGGCCACTGCCCCATCTAGCATTTTCATTTTCTAGATGACTGTTCTCATTACAAATATATTCCAAAGAAAAGTGAATGGTTTATAAATAATTTTGGCATTAAGGCAAAATAAGTTAAATTAAAGCTTTTCAACCTAAGGCCAGTGGGTTTTGTTCAGATGTAAATTTGTGTGTATAATATACAATATGAGTGTGACCTTATGAAATGTAGTTTTCACAGAGCTGTGTGTTTCTCTAGTTTTCTTGCTAAACAAATTAATTAATTGGTTTGTTTAGTTGATTTTAACACAATTATCAGCACACTAAGGTTTAAAAAAATTATCCGGCCCGCACTTGGTGGCATTATTTACCATCCGGCCCTCAGCCTAAAATGAGTTTGACACCCCTGTTTTAGGGCATTGTTTAAAAGACCAGTTTGATATTATTAATAAAATAAAGTTTAAGTATAAAAGATAACTGCATCAACTAAAAAGCTGATTATTATTTTATATAAAAAGAACACAGATTCGACCTATAGATAAAATACATCCGTTTTTATTTCATTCATCACACCAAGTTTTCTAACTTGACTTTAGTGAGGTCTCATTTAAAATAATGGGCAGCTGTGGCAAGTGCACAGTTCAGATGAGCAGGCGCTGACAGTCATTATAAAGAGCTATAACAGCGATGAGGGCCGGTCGGGTCAGACTCAAGTGGAGCTGGATGCTGAAGATCTGAAGCACTGCGTAAACTCTGTCCTCATCTTGCTTGCCAGCTGCACGTTCATCCATCAGCTTGTGAGTCACAAGCATTTTTACATAACCAAGCACTCTCTCTTCTCTCTTATTCCACACCTCCTCTTTTTCATATCCTCATCCAAACCTCAAAATGTTTTTTTCTCTCACAAAATATTAAAGAGTGAATGCTTTATTGTATGAATAATTAAATCACAAAGATGTATTTTTTACTTTTCCAAAAGAAACTTTTTGAGAGCTATAAAGAGCCCTATACAGTACATGGTCCACAATGTATTTTTGTTTAGCTTTACTATAATCTATTGTCTGTTTGTAGCTTTTTAGCAAACAAAATACAAATTTAAACCATTAAAACAGCAAGTGTGATGAATTACAAAATAAAAATGCGAAAATATATGATTTCAACTTGAAAAGAAAATATTACAAAATATTTTTTAGAGGTGCTTGGTGGATTTATTTTGTCACATAAAGTTATACAGAAGAAATCAACCCAGTATCACGAAATTGCGTGACTATTTCACGCATGGACCAGTGTGACAATGTCACGCTTTGCCGCGTTTGAGCGTGAGCATGTCACGCTTTCTGTTTGTGTCACTGTCACGTATTGGTTACTCAACTTTTTTGTCGTAATTTCTTACCATTGTCGCTTCGGTTTAGGGTTAGATTTACATAAAATGACACCCTTACCTAAACAAACTCTAACCCCAACGTCAGGTGACAATTGGTTAAAGTTTAGAAAATATAAAAGAATAAGTATTGTATCTTTTTTTTTATAAACCAATACTTAAAGTGACAAATACTTAAAGTGACATATAACACAACACGCGCAAACACACACACACACACACACACACACACACACACACACAATACAGTGCCCTCCATAAGTATCAGAACTGTAAAGACAAGATTTTTCTGTTTGCTGTGGAGACCAGAAATTGGTAAGATAAATATCAGTTGGTAAGATAAATATCAGTATGTCAGAAGTTTAGAATGTCACATTTTATTAACCTTTGTTTATGTTTCAACACATACATGCTTTAACAACAAAGAACAACAGCATTAAATGCTGACTTATGTGTGTAG
Source organism: Paramisgurnus dabryanus (assembly GCF_030506205.2). Lineage (NCBI taxonomy): Eukaryota > Metazoa > Chordata > Actinopteri > Cypriniformes > Cobitidae > Paramisgurnus > Paramisgurnus dabryanus. The sequence goes on from NC_133353.1 coordinate 27,976,666, forward strand.
TACACAAATGCACATAAGTGAATCAAACTGATCCTACACATTTAATGCTTTTCATGTGTAAACAATCAGGACACAGCTCAGTGACCATTAAAAAAAAAAATAATGTGACAGATTCTCTACTTTTGTCTCATGTTCATCTTTTAATGTTTAGACATTTCTTGACTCCACAACAAACAGAAAAAAACTTATGAAGGGCACTTCTACAGTATGTGTAAAACTGCAACATACACAAACAGTACAGAAAAAAATAATACAAACACAGAATAGACAAGCATTTCAAATTAACAAATTAACTCTAGTCTCAATGTTGATGTAGCTTATAGCTGAAATATCAGACAAGTAAACTGACAACAGTTTTGCATATGTATAAAGTTAGAATCTTCTAAGATGGTCTGAGGACATTGACAGTTTACACTTACATAAAAATGATTTTAGACAAAACTCATGTTTTCTTACGTTGTCATGTCACGTGTTTTGCGAGAATCACTTACATCATACAGTACAGACAATCATCAGACGTCAATCATCGATGGATTTTCTTCAATCTGTGCTACAATGCTTCTGGTTGCCAGTGGCGCCCCCAAGGGGGGGCCAGGGGGGGCCGCGGCCCCCCCATAAAAGTCACTGGCCCCCCCAGTGGCCCCCCCAAACAGAATGAGATTTAAAAAAAAAAAATTTTTTTTTTTGAGATTTTTATATTTAAATAATAGTAGTAATATGTATTCATTAAAATGTACACTAAAAGCACTATGTAAAAAAATAATATGCATTTGTATAATGTGTTAAATAGAATATGATCTTAACCCCTCCCCTCACCTTTACCCGCAAAGCCGTGAGTACGCGCAGCCGCACTGCCATCCATGTGACGTACACGTGACGTCCTGTTCGCTCCTGTTCAGCCATTGGATGCATTACAGAAGAAACTCACAAACTAGTAAGTAAAACTCAGTTAATTATAGGTTATATAAAGCATATTGTTCCAAGCTTAATCACTGTCAGGGTTTAAATTGGGCTGTGGCACCAGAGACGTCATGCCCATTCAAACTGACCCTCCGTTTTTGAGCCAACTGGATTTTGCATGCAACCTCAAATTCACAGAAGCATCCATTAATCTGTTACTAGTCTTTTAATCTGTTTAATATGCGCAATATAATAAATTCTGTGCTGCATCCTTGTCACTTTTCGGAGATTTTCGCCGTTTTGATCATGTTAAATTTCTTTGTTCTGGCGTCATCAGCGTCTGAGAGCGCTCATGAGCTTTGCTGTTGCCTTTGGCTTTCTGAGGAATTAAAACGTCTAAGAAACACTCACAACATTTCCAAACCCCAGGACGGTAATGTGCAGTTAACCTCCTCTGTGTAGAAAATGTATAGTTTAAAATGTGACCGTCTCGACGTTATATTAGTAGAGATTTCTAGATTCATCTTCTTGGTGCAACGGCAAAGTTCGCCAGAGTTCACGGGCACGGGGGCGCGGAATCACACATGCTCACATACGAGGTAACATTTAATGCAAAAGTCCGTTCCTCTAATAATTTTATCTAAACATATTTTTTTAAATCGTTATTGAACATTAAAACCAATCACGTGGCTAAAGCTTATGTCATTTTCGTTGTTTATATACTTTATGGATTTAAAATTACATTAATTTCATAGGATAATGCAGTTGTTTTGCAAAATGCATTAATGACACAATTAAAGTCATTAAACAAAACGTAAATAAATAAAACATGCCGTTTCAGATGTAAATATGATGCCAATATGTCATTATTCCGATTGAATAGTATTTCATATAAAAGTTAGTCAACACATTTATTTTGGAGGTTTTTGCATGAAAGCATGGGGCGCTCAGATTGTTAGAAATGTAAGTGCCATGGAAAAGACTGAAGAATCTATAATATTTCGTTTGATGTCTGTGTATGCACAAATTTCTGTGAGCTGTGCGCACTGTGCCCCCTTAAAAAAAAATGGTGCATGACGCCCCTGCCCGGCACATAGGCTGAAGGTCTCGCTCTACTCTTGCCAGTGTACCTGCTGCGCTTGTGCGTGTGCACTCGCTGCCTGCGGTGCCGCGAAGGGAATAATGTGTTTCCATTCATTATTGGGCATACTCACCAAACGCAAGTTCAACGATTTGCGCGAGTAGCTTACATACAAAGTCAATGCAAAGACGCAATCAGACAGACGCGTCCTTGCAAGGGGGGATGCGAATGACGCGAATTGGGCTGCGCAATTGCTGAAAACACGCGCTTTTCCCTTCAAACGCGTCTTTGTGCGTGTGTGTGTGTGAGAGAGAGAGAGAGAGAGAGAGAGAGAGAGAGAGAGAGAGAGAGAGAGAGAGAGAGAGAGAGAGAGAGAGAGAGAGAGAGAGAGAGAGAGAGAGAGAGAGAGAGAGAGAGAGAGAGAGAGAGAGAGAGAGAGGTAAGATTGGTGCCCACGTCGAGAAAACTTAAGACTAGAGACGTGTTAAGGACTAAAGTATGTCACTCATTTAATTAGAGTATGTTAACTGGATAACACTGGATATAACTCATTGTATAGTTTAATAAAATAATGTATTTTAAATACACAATTCAAACGGTGATCGGTTGATACTCATCTTTGATAGATTAATACTATTCCACCATCTGATCTTTAAATTATTTGCATTTTTATTTGTCTCTAGTAAATCATATACTAGTAATAAATAAGAATAACTATAGTCCAAGTAGCATTAAAAGCAAAGGGAAAACTGTTGACCATTTTCAGGCATAATACATTTTTTAATTGTGCCACCCTAAGATTTGTGCTGGCCCCTTTGTGCCCCCCCATGAAAACAATCCTGGGGGCGCCACTGCTGGTTGCACGCGTTTAACTGTGTCTGACGACGAACAGGTCGCGTGTATGTAATGGCGGTTACATGTGTGAAGTTTTGCTTTTAGTTAAAAGATTGGTAAATTCATTTCCACGTCACCAAACACTGGTTATATTCTGCGTGTTTCTACATAGGTTACGAGTAAAACAGCTTCGGACGATTCCGTTTTTGCAGCGATCTGAACAATTCATTCAAACTGATTCGCGAACCTATTTAAAACTTTTGGCCCATTCGCTTTGTAAAGAATCGACTCAAAAGACTCATTTATTTGCAACACGTTGTAAGGAAACGACTCAAACGAGTCATTAATTCGCGAATGCGCCAGAAACACAAGATAGCAATTTAAAAATAAAATACAAATTTCGTAATTAATTAAAATACAGTAACGAAGTAACGCTGCATAGTGTAAACGAAGTAAAAGTACAATTTATTTTTTTTCCACCTCGGAAGGGCAACTTGAGTCGAGAAGGGCATATGGGCAGTTGCCCGGGCAACCTGAGCAACCCCCCTGTGCACGTCCCTGTTCTTGAGCCATCAATGTAGCAATGTTTAATTTTTATTAATTAATTAGAATTCCAAGCACCACAGAAGTGCTCGTCCAGAGGCAAAATGCTTTATTTGGAGATCAAAAACAGTGTTTTCTTCCATTTAAAATACAATTATGTGTCCATAACTATCAAATATATGATGTAAACTACATTAAAAAACAAAATGCTAAATAAATATTATAAAATATATCATGTAAGTAGTGGTCCCCTGGAGTTGTGTCACTGGTGTTACCGTTTAACAAAAAAGTAATAAAAATCACACTGATGATATCCCTTGACTTCCTTCTTTCAATTTCCTGGAGGTCTATGAAGAGAAGCCCATGTAAGTCCACTGTCTCTAGTTATCAGAAATCTCCTTTATTTCATACAGTATAAGCCTTTTAGTTTATGTCACTGGTATGACCTCCTTTATTGTTTGGGAATTGCAAAAAACTAGAACACAAATGGATTAAACTTCTTAATTTAGTGAGTTTACAATGATTGACAACATGTGGTTTGATACTTTGCAGCAGCAATTTTGTAAAATGCCATTTTCATGAAAATTGTCACTGGTACATTCCTTATCTGTAACACTAGTGAAGATCAGTAACACCAGTGACTGGAGATTTGTGGTGTCGTTGGTGTTACTGTGTTTTTTCTCTTTCACATTAAATAAAATCTTTCACATGTGACTCCATGATAATTATAAATTCATTAAATTCTGCTACAATTAAGAATTAAGCTTTAAAGCTGAAAAAAATTATATATTTCATAAACAACTTTAATATTGCTAAAGAAGTAGGTAAAACCAGTGACAAAAACATGGTGTATGTAGTCCTTAAGTACATGCACACACAAAAAAATCATTAAGCTGTTATGTGTACTCAGTCGTGGTCTAAGATTAAAGGGATAGTTAACATCATTTACTCATCCTCATTTCTCAATATATATATATATATTTTGTGTTCATCAGAAAAATAAATTCATACAGGTTTAGAACCACATGCATGTTGTTCTAAACCTGTATGAATTTCTTTTTCTGATGAACACAAAATAAGATATTTTGATGGTAAATATGGTAAACACACAGCAGATAGTGACCATAGACTTTCATAGTAGGAATAAAAAATATGATGGAATTTAATGTGTGCTTAAATATTTTCTTCATCATTTATCACAATTCTTCCAAAATATTTTTTCCTACTATAAAAGTCAATGGTCACTATCTGCTGTGTGTTACCATAATTTCTCAAAATATCTTCTTTTGTGTTCATCAGAAAAAAGAAATTCATACAGGTATAAAACAACATGTGGATGAGTAAATTATAACAGAATTTTCATTTTAAAGTGAACTATCCTTTTTAATGTAGGAAAAAGAAATCAAGAAATCAGTACCAAAAGTGGACGTTTCTGTAGAATGACCCAAATGTAATGTTTTCTACATAAGATCATCCTACATAAAGTAAAGAACATTCTGTGAAAATATAACCTTGATATATTTAATATTAACTGAAACTAAAGTAAAATCAATTACTAAAATTAAACATGATGCTTTTAATCTTAATTACATTATGAGACTTTAGCCTGGATTTGTGTGATAGTTGCCAAGTAAACACAAATGACCAACAATCCAAAAGATATTTATTACCAGTAAAAAATGTAACTAATAACAAACACCAATCTTTGGTTTGACGTGTTGTGCTTACTGAAACAGACATGTTGTGTGATACATACAGTATATGTACATGCTTTACTTATTTACCACAATATACTGGAAAACTAAGTTAACTTGTGTCTAAACTATTGTATAAGTTGTCAGATAAAAAACAGCAACAGTAAAAGTTTAAGTGCACTTAAATGGCATGTAAAATCACATAAATGTGTTGGCAGTGTGTGAAAAAAATCCCCATTGAACCAAATCATGCTGTTTTGATTCTCTTGTTAATGTGACATCACACTCACAAAGCTCCGCCCACGACCCAACTGACCGGTTAATTTTACCCCAAATGTGTTAAGTTGTAGCGCTAATGTGGCTAAATATACTATTCTCTCAGACTGTATGGACAGAAATTACATCTATTTTTACCAAAAGTGCTCAATGTCCGTTGGTAAGGGAGTAAGGAGCTGTAGCTCATTTGCTTGTAAAGGTACACACATTAAAACAGCACGTTTTGCTCCCCAACCAAATAGAGGCATTTAGGATATGCTACAGTATAAATTATCTTTGGGGTATTTGGAACTAAAACTTCACAGACCTACTGTATTTAAAGAACAACCTGAGACTTATCTTGTAAAAATTGACATAATATTTGCACTTAGAGCTTGGCTTGTAAATGACTGAGAATATAAACTGAGAGCAGTGCAGATGCAAACCATTTCAAGGTCTGTAAAGACACAATGCTTTGTCAATATATGAAGAAATCCGCACCGGAATCAGGTATGAGTCACAAACCCTGAGATGTGAAAAGCTTTGGCTGAAAAGTTTCATTTCAAAGTTAAAGCCAAAAATAAGGTGAAGGATTATATCTTGTAGTTTTGATGTCTCTGTGCGTGCGTGTGAGCATGTGTGTGCGCATGCATGACCAAGTCCCCACAAAGATAGTAATACCAGTACATTTTTTTTTGACCTTGTGGGGAACAAGTTTATACATCATACAGAAAATTTTTTTGAACATCTCAAATATAGCAGGTTTTCGATGAGGATTAGGTTTAGAGGTAAGGGAAAGGGGATAGAATATACAGTTTGTACAATATAAAAGTCATCAAGTCAAAGAAAGTCCCCAAAAAAGTCAGGTTAGTTTGTGTGCGTCTCAAAAAAAAAAAAGTTTTTTGATGCACGCTCTTTATTTGAATCATACCATGCTTCTTTAAAAAAAAAATGATTCGATCTTCCAATCCTGCTGGTTTCCAAAACGCATTTTAAAGCCAACGCTGATTGTTTGTTGCCAGTCTCTATACTCCATAGTGTGCACCATAGTGTGTAAACTGTGCCTCAGTTAGTTACATTCTTCTGTATATTAAAGTTGTCCATTCAAATACAGTTCTCACGGACTCTTGCACACATATACACACACAGTTCATATCAAATCCTCTTCGGGTGCTGGCGTAGGGTCTGTCTCCTCCACAGACTCTTGTTCCGGCCAGCGACCGTGGCGGTACACAAAGTAATACTCCTTGCGTGGCTCGCTGTGGTGCAGGCTGGATTTAATGGCGAGTGGAAACTCCTCAGGTCCGAGTGCCATGTAATGACCGTCCACAAGCACACTCAGACAGTACAACTCAGGGTCCAACACTTCGAATTTCTCAGCGCACTGACTGCAGAGATTCTGAGCGGTAGTGTTTGGACGCACTCCTAAGGTCTTGGTGTTGGAGCCCGCCTCTAGAAAGGACACATTTATGAAGTCCTAAACGACACAGAAAACGAAATTAATAATTAGCCATGCCATGGTTAACATGCAGTTTTCAAGTTAATACTACTAAGGCTTGTATCTACACTGCAAAAAATGATTTTCAGTAAAAAATATCTCAAAATTCTTATATTAAGATGCTTTTTCTTGATGAGCAAAACAACCAAAGAAAATAGATCTAGTTTTTAGACCAAAAATATCAAATTTAAGTGATTTTTTGCATAAAACAAGCAAAAAAATCTGCCAATGGGGTAAGCAAATTTTTCTTGAATTTTTCTTGAATTTAGTGTTTAAGAAACATTTTTAAGATTGTTTTGCTTACCCCATTGGCAGATTTTTTTTTTGTTTGTTTTATGCACAAAATCACTTAAATTTGATTAGACAAAAATACTAAGAAAATGTATTGTCATTCTACACTGCAAATAATTATTTTCAAGAAAAAGTTTTCTTAGTATTTTTGTCTTGTGTTCAGTAAAAATATTTACTAATTCTTAAATTAAGATGCTTTTTCTTGATGAGCAAAACAACCAAAGAAAATAGGTCTAGTTTTTAGACCAAAAATATCAAATTTAAGTGATTTTTTGCATAAAACAAGCAAAAAAATCTGCCAATGGGGTAAGCTAATTTTTTTTGAATTTAGTGTTTAAGAAAAAATGTCAAGATTTTTTTGCTTACCCTATTTGACAGATTTTTTTGTTTGTTTTATGCACAAAATCACTTAAATTTGATAAGACAAAAATACTAAGAAAATTTATTGTCATTCTACACTGCAAAAATGATTTTCAAGAAAAAGTTTTCTTAGTATTTTTGTCTTGTGTTAAATTAAGATGATTTTTCTTGATGAGCAAAAAAAACTAAGAAAATAGGTCTAGTTTTTAGACCAAAAATATCAAATTTAAGTGATTTTTGCATAAAACAAGCAAAAAAATCTGCCAATGGGGTAAGCAAATTTTTCTTGAATTATTCTTGAATTTAGTGTTTAAGAAAAATTTTCAAGATTGTTTTGCTTACCCCATTGGCAGATTTTTTTTTGTTTGATTTATGCGCAAAATCACTTAAATTTGATATTCTGGGTCTAAAAACTAGACTTATTTTCTTGGGTTGTTTTGCTCATAAAGAAAAAGCATCTTAATTTAAGAATATTTAGATATTTTTACTGAAAACCAGACAAAAGTACAAAGAATTTTTTCAGCTTTGTTACACTAATGTTGTCAATGCAATGCTAATCGTTAATCTTTAATCTTGTTAAAATTATTTGCAAGTTTATTATTATTATCACAATTTTTATATTTATCTGCATTTTCTGTGTTTATAGAAAAACCATGTACATGCATGTATGGATATTAATGTCAGATCCCAATGCCGGACTCACGTCAGAAACCAACATCTGATTGATGTCAAAATCCAACATCAATGTGACGTCAGGCTCAGAACTCAATGTGATGGAGAAATATCCGCTTTTGAAATGTTACCGGTTGCATTGCTTTTAGAAAAGTTTTTGAAATCTGTTTGGATGAGTCACATTCACTCAAGGGCATAGTTTTCATTTTGACATTGGTGGGGACACAAGTAAATTAAAAGTGTCTGTATTAACCTAGGCATAGATGAATAATAAGAGCTCTGTACATGGTAATGATATATCATGAGCTTCAAACGCGTTTGTTCCTCATTTTTATGTAAACCTCGAGCACACAAAAGAAGTTAAAAAAACAAAGTTGTGACTTCTGAGTTAGCCCTTCATGCTAATTATTCCTATGCTAATGTTAGTTGTTCCTCAAAATCTTTATTTTCGTTTGATACGGGGTCAAACTATAAGGTCTGTTTACTAATGTGAGTATCTGGCATGAGCCAATCAGAGCAGAGCTCAACATTATTATTCATAACCCTTTCAAATAGGGCAAAAATAAACTATTTCCTTTAAATGACAAATCCTAGGGTTGTAAATGGACATGTAAAAACGTAAAAACATTTTGCACTTAATAAAGTAACATACCTTCTATGTAAATATCAAAGAACAATTTAACAGATTATTTCAATGCATTCTTTGGCACCTTAAATCTTAGTTGTCTATTTATAAAGGTTACACATGTCAAAAACCACAAATGTAGAATAGGCCTATTTAAATTGTATTTAATTTTTTACTCTTTTGTGATGTCAGTGAAAATTCTATCGAGCCCCTAAGGTGACATTGGAGTAAAAAAATAAAAAGTTTAGTTTTATGTGCTCACGTGAAACTTTGGCATGCTCACGTGAAACTTTCGCGTGCTCACGTGAAACTTTCACTTGCTCACGTGAAACTTTCGCGTGCTCACGTGAAACTTTCGCGTGCTCACGTGAAACCTTCATGTGCAGAATGTTTTTAAAAAGTTTAGTGTCGTGCGCGCACGTAGAACTTTAGCGTGCGCACACGAAACTAAACGCAAAAGTTTCACGTATCACGTGCAACGCGAAACTAAACTTTATTTAATTTTTTCTCCATGTCCCCTTAGGGGCTCTGTAAAATTCTGACTGGGCATGTAAAATACTGAACCATCAGATTTATTCCCAATCTACTCCAGCACTCCAGTATAACACAATCTACTTATTTAACAGCCATCACAAAAAAACGGCAAAAAAAAAATAAGCGAACTACTGTCAACAGTTGTTTTATTGTTCGTGCTTTCTTTTTTCTGAGCAGTCTGTTTAAACTACATACACTATACTGTTACAAGTTTGCAACTCTTTAGGTTGGTATGGGATTGCCATGGAAAACAATGTCCCTGAATCATTATGTGTAACAACATGTCCCATATTTTTTGCATAAAACTGTTACAAGCGTGAATCATAGACTGTAAAAAATAGGCGCGAATGCAGCCTACATCACACGTTTAGCAAGTAAAGACAAAACCAATCATAAAGCGAAGTAGGTTAGAGAGGCGGGATTAAGAAAGATAAAGCCAATCATATTAGTGATGTGTGTTATGGAGCTGGGACTCATCTGTTAACCCTTTGTGTACCACAAATAGCGCTATTTTTCTTTTAATTTAAAGAGTTTAAATCTCATTTAAATGATTCCTGAATAAATTTATGTTAAATTAAATAAGTAATAAGTAAAAAACACAAGAAACAGACAGACATCAGCTGTTATATATACTGTGAATAAAGATAATTTGTTTGAAATTATTCCTTGGGACAATTCAGTGATCCCTGAATATTGGTAGGAATACTGTCCCTAGCGTCCTTACACAAATCTACGCCCCTGCATTCACTGTCCAATAGCCGATACAAATCACCTGTTACACTGTTTAAAATATTTGGAATTAATAACATGGAGATCGGCTGAAGGGATTCCAAAACAGTAAAAATCTAATGTTTTACATTAGTGGAGCTGGAAAATGAGCATATTTTCGAAAACGTTGAGTGTTCCTTTAAGAGGAAGTTTAGTGTTTGTTACACTATGCATTTTAATAATACAAGGACCTTTTATATGTCAAAATTTTATTACCAACTTCATAACTCTGTTAACCAAAAACAACTATCATAGTCTATATACATGATGTTATTAGCAATACACCAAATTGACAGTTTTCTTTTTACATGGATCTTATTTTCATACCTGCACAGATGAGCGTGACGCTCTGGCTTTGTTTAGGGTGCGTCTGCGCTCCCAGCGATGAATCGAGTCCTGGATCTCTAGACTTAGCTGTCTGGTCACAGCCTGTTTATCAAAATTCTTGATGTGTTCCAGAGCTCCATAGGTAGTGGTTAGATAGTATGAACCTGCAATATTATTCAAGCATATTATTAAAGCAATATTGAACCGTTGTCACATGTTAATGGTTACAGTTTTGCAACTTGTAATGCAAGCCTATGTATTGACAAAGCTGTGGCAACAAAACATTTTCATCACAAGGAGGTGAACCAACATACACAGCAACAGCTTCCCTATATTATTGGACTCATGTTTAACTGCCCCAACCATCCCTATTATTATAAAGATACCAACAGGTTCCTTAATGTTAACTACTACCCTTTATTTTCACCGTGTCTTTATGTGTTCTCACCCTCTCCAAGTTGCAGTGCAGGATCCATCAGCTCCATCATATACTCCACATCCAACAGCAGAGCGGTGATGTTACTGCGAGCCAATACATACATCAACACAGGCAAAAAGTCATCAGCCCCATGTGCCTTACCTGCTAGACAGAAGAATTACAATACAAAATTCAAAAATAATGTTATGAAGAAGTCATATGAAGAAGTAATACATCAATTTAATTTTCATCAGCAAGATTCACATTGAGGAACCTGGTGCTCAAATTGCTTATTCTGATGCTTTCCAATGCTGCACAGATTCCTGTTTAGTCATTTTGGCTGTGTGTGTTTTTTATGTGACTGTACAATAAGAAATATGTGCCCTATACACACGTTGAAGAGACACCAATAAAGTAGCTCAGAATATGCTGACTACTACTACTATAATGCAGGTGCATTGCGGCCATGCTTTAAAATCATTTACGACTTTAGATACTCAACAATAAATCTGTTATTCAAATACATCAGGGTTTTGATTTTCGCAATTTATCTTGGTTAAGAAGTATTTGAGAAGTGTTTGCCAAATGCAAAATTGTAAATCTATATTTTGCACCTGTCTATGTGTTTATTTTGTTCACCGGCTTTATCACTGTTACTGTGAAATAGATTGTAGATTACTTTTTTATAGCAGAAAATAAACAGATTATAATTTTTACTTTTCACACAATCAACCCTTTAATATTTTCAGAAAATGCAAAATGATTTTCTAGGATTTCATTATTTCATAATTACAAACCATATTGCATTGCTTTTAAAATTGGGTAATGCTAAACGAAATGCTGTGCAGGCAAAACAGTATACTGTAGCATCGGTATAAACACAGTTCCCATATTATAGATTTAGAAACAACACCCACAGTGTGATACAGGCACACTAAATAAGTATAAGAACAAAAGCTACAGTATTTTTTTCTACAAAAGCTACATGCATTTATTTTACATTATAAATGACTATTTGCATTACATGATTTAATCAAAAACAACTGCCTGTACTGTATACAGTACATGTATACAATGTATAAAGTTTGCATTTTTTTCTGACAATCAAACCTATGACCTTGGTTTTGCATAGCACTATTTAAGTTTAATTAACATATCTAAATAAACTATTTCATTTGTTGACAACAAAAGTTTTCAGTTTTATCACTTTTTGTTTGAGGCACTTCAACAAACACATTTGGCTGCTGCCTTCTTTGAGCGAAAGATGTTGTGGACCCTCAGGTAAAAAGACGTGTTTAACGTCCATGAGGCAAGAAAATGTTTCAAAATAATTGCTTAATGCTTCAGCCTTTGAAAACATGTTGTGCGTAATTGTGAAAATAGAGGAAATGAAAATGTGTGACTGCTTTTTGTTATTGTGCAAAATTATCCAAAGGATGTGTGGATAATAGCTTGGTTTCTGTGAGCATCACCTGTCTGGGCTCATTTCAGTGCTTGCAAATACCTATTAAAGGAAGCAATGTGGCAAAAGAAGGTGCATGGTAAAAAAATGCTGTTCTCTAAACAAACCCCCTATAAGGAAAAACATTTTTCAATATTTTACTATGTTCTTATCTCAACTTAGATGAAATAATACATACCAGTCTTTTTTCAGTGCGTGCACTTTTAATCTTTGTACAGCGCTTCTTGAATGTGTTAGCATTTAGCCTAGCCCCGTTCATTCCTATGGCTCCAAACATAAGTTTTATTTTGTGCACCATACTTACTTGTGTAACTACTCATGTAACAGTCTTTAAATAGGGAAAACATTGAAGTGTTTGGTGGCTTCTTAATTCATCTGTGTTTGGAGCCATAGGAATGAATGGGGCTAGGCTAAATGCTAACACATTCACGACGTGCTGTACAAAGATTAAAAGTGCACGAATTGAAAAAAGATAGGTATGTATTAATTCATCTAAGTTGAGTTAAAGGAGACATATCATGCTAAATCTACTTTCTTAGCTCTTAAATGCATTTTGTTGTATATTTGTAGTGTTTATAAGTACATAAAAGTTGAAATTAGTCTCTTCAGGTGCTTTGTTGATATCTGTATATTCTTTTTTGGTCATATTTTCCAACCTGTTCTGATTTTTCTATTATCTATTACGTTTTTTGAACAATTGCGTCACAGTATTTGCAGCAGAACTGCCAAATAAGGACATCGACTCCCAGCCCAACACTACGAGCAACTCGCCATTTTTTATTTCACGCTTCGATATTGTAGTCCAAGCTTAAGGATGCAGAAGTTACGAAAGAGTAAGAAATGTACCCATATCTGTGGGTAAAGTTATTTTTGTGTGCCGGAAGCACTTCAAGGATAACTAATTCACCAATCTCCGCCAGTATAAAGTAGGATTTGCCGATAGACTTCATCTGATTTAGGGGTCAATTACGTCAATCTTTGGAGAAGACGAACAGAGCACTTCGGTAAGCTGTAAATAACCTAAAAAAAGTAAAGTACACGGTGCTCATGGTTTAGCAGTGCCGTTTCTCACTCCGAAGGCTGCAGCCTGCGGAGATCGCTTTTTGGTCATCAAGCCTGGTTTAATTAAGTTAACTGAGCATTACATTTGCAATTCATGAGCATATTACAACAACTTACGATTAACTAAGAATAATAGTCAACTTTATAATTGTTAATATTCTGAAATAAGACCGTCTTGATGACGTATGCAGCCTAGAAATGCGACCTCCGGAGGCTGCAGGCTTCGGATTGACAAACACCATTAACACACCATTGCGATACCTACATATGAAGACGTTGTTCTGCAGGTTCGTCGTCTTCATTTTCATCTCGCTCCGTTTTCAACTCTGGCTCGAACATGTACGGCTGGATGGACAAGTCTTCCGTTGTTGACATTTTGTGAATAACGAGTGAATAAAAAGTTTCTGTGCCGCTAGATAATCGTATCTCTGCTATAAAACTACAAAAATGGCCGAACGGGGTGGAGTTTAACCGAGTGTCACCTCTGCAACCTGGAGAGGGGGCAGGGTATGACGTGCATTTAAAAAGACAGCACCAAAATGAGTTGCTCTCAGATGCACATCAGAAAAGGGGTAGAAAGGGGGCCTGTGGGGCTATAATAATGAGAAATTCAGAGCCAAGCATTGCAGTTCTGCTTTATATAGACCTCAAATAGATGATTTATATATAAAAAGGACAGACTTAAAAGCATGATATGTCTGCTTTAAGAACATAATAAAATATTGAAAAAGTGTGGTGTTTTCCTTTAAGCCTAGATACCTCTGCCTGAGTCTTCATAAAAAGTATCGACTGGAAATAAAATAAAGATTAAATAAGAAATGTGTTATCCAAAAACAAAACTCTGCAATCCAACTCAGAAAAAAGCTTTCAGCAAATGTGGAACATTTAACCATGCGGCTGCTTTCTCAGATCCAATGAATTCTGCATTACACCAGTCGTTTCTACAAGAAATTCTCAAAGCTCCCGTCTGCGAGCTGCCAGTTTAAAGATGCAATGTGTAACTTTTAGAAGGATCTCTTGACAATGCAATGTAATATACGTAAGGCATTACTGACAACGGGCCGTTGAATTATTCGAAAATAATGCACACTGGAAAGTGGTAATTTTCAAATAATTCAAAGGACTGTAGTCAATTATTTATCTTATACTACAGTTAGCATAAACATTGCTCTGGTTGTTATTTAAAAACATTCACCATTTTATGCTGCAGTGTTCCTTCAGTAGCTCTAAACGGACAAACTGTCCTACAGACACGTTTTGTCGCTACGTTGTCTCAGATGATGACATATTTGTCCTGTGATGGCTATCATAGCTTCACTATGCGTTTCGAAAGAGCTGTGGACTGAGCCGTTGGTTGCAATTCACTTCTAAATGTTGCTAAAAAACTACACACTGAATCTTTAAATTTCACTTGGGATGGGGATAAACCACCCAGCTCACATTTTTAATCTGTAGTCTTGCATAAAAGGCCATGCGAAATGTAACTACCACTTCATAAAACTGGAGCAATCCACTGACTTAATTAAAAATGAAGAGGGTTTTTGAGAACACGCCCAGCCTTGGTTTACTAAAAGTGTCTCATGCAGAATAACACAAAAACACTCAAGCGTTAAGTGTTAACAATATGATAAATATCAAGCATGTTCTGTAAGCGGTCTTCTACAAACAAAAATGTTTTGCAGCTGTACCACTTCCTTATTTGGAGGCGATAATGACAGCTTTGATGTAATCTGGACTAATTTTGGGGTGAGGAGGAAAAGGCGGAGCCTGAGCTGTGTAGACACATCACTGACGTGCTTTCTGTCCATCTCCTTTCTGAAGTTGTGCTCTTTATATTTCTTAGAGGTGATTTGAAATGATGAAATACAGTAAATGAGGAGACTGTCAAATGACGCACATACTGTACATTTCCAAAAAGAATTTGTGATTGTTATGTTTTACTTGGGTCCAATGTAAACCAATATGTTGTAGCTTCCTGCCAATGATATTTATATCAAACATAAAAGGTCATGAGTTTGATCACACATATTTAGAAAACAAGACTAAGGGGGTGTGCACGCCAAAGCTTTTAATCACGGCTGAAAATGCCAGGCGGCATCGACTGCCAGCTTTTTTTAGACGACTGCCAGGTTTTTTCAGCTGAGCGCTTTGGTTGCTGTGATACTTCTGCTTTGTTTATCAGTTGTTGTACGATGCACATGTTGGTTGTTGTGATGTTTATCCTGCCCCTCCTCCGCTGTTATTGGACAGCCGTGTTGGAAGTGACATTGACAAGCTGAGCTTTTCACCCAAAATTGAATATTTTTCAACTCTGGGCACTCAGAGCTGAGTGTGGAAAAACTGCCGAGCGCCGGCTGTCAGCGTGGACAAAAAAACAGCTGTTGGCTGTTTTGAAAAGCACTACGCTTCCATTGGAAACAATTGAAAACATACACCTGCCGCCGGAGTAAAAGCTTTGGTGTGCACACTACCTTAGGGCCAGATTTACTAACAGCTTGCGCCAGTGCAAACCATCATTTTGTCGTTAAATAATGACTGTCGGGTTTCACTTAAGACACGCAATGTATAGTTAGCGCCGAAAGGGTGTGGTTTGTTATTTTTGCAGAAATGTTTATATATGATCCAACATTGGTTTAAAACAATCCATACACTGTAAAAAAATTCCGTAGAAATTGCAGCTGGGTTGCCGGTAATTTACCGTAGATTTACATTTATGTTATTTACTGGCAAGAGTTTGTTCAAAGTTAAATGAACATTAAACATTTACAAGTCTTTGTCTTTACAGAATAAAACAAACAAAAAAACAGTATCAAGCAAAACATTCTGGAAAACAAAATCTGAAGCAAAAACAGAAAAAGGTTGATGATGATTTCTGGTTCCCAGAATGCTTTGCATGAGGCTGTTATTGTATAGTTTTATTCTGTTAAGATAAAGACTTGTTAATATTTAAAATTTATTTTACTTTGAACAAACTCTTGCTAGTAAATAACATAAACGTAAATCTACGGTAAATTTCCGGCAACCCAGCTGCAATAACATTGTAATTTCTACGGATTTTTTTTACAGTGTAATTTTGAGTTAAAACAACCCAGCTTAAGTTACGACCCAAGAAGTTGGGCTCCCTTCTTTTTGACTCAGTGTTGTGTTGAAAATATTTTTTTTTGTATTATATTTGTATATTTATGCTGGAAATCAATAAAAATACAACAAAAAGACATTCATTTTTAGATGAAGCATCTGGCAAATGCATACACTTAAAATGCTGGTTTACTTTGAATCCAGCATTGGGTCAAAAATGGACAAACCCAACCCGTTGGGTTGTAATATAAAGAGCACCTATTGTCCGATTCATGTTTTAGATTTCCTTTGGTGTAAGTGTGTATTAGTATATGTTAGCGGTATGCAAAAGGTTAAATTCCACAACGATGACGCGAGTTATCGTCTCCACGGTAAATCTATTTTCTTGGACTACAACAAACACACGGATTGTAGGCAACAGTTTACTTCCCGGGATTAGTGATGTAGACAAGACCGGCATTATTATAATTCCTCCCGCTTCGGATTTACAGCATGTAAGTTAAAGGGATAGTTCACTTTAAAATGAAAATTCTGTCCTCATTTACTCATCCTCATGTTGTTCTAAATCTGTATTAATTTTTTTCTGATGAACACAAAAGAAGATATTTTGAGAAATGATGGTAAACACAGCAGCGATCATTGACTTCCATAATAGGAAAAAAATATTTTGGAAGTATTGTGATAAATGATAAAGAAAATATTTTGATAAATGAGGGTAAGCACACAGTTGACGGTACCCATTAAATAAAAAGAGAGTGAAATCTGGAGCTACAAAAATTTTCAGTACGTGGAAAATAATTTGTTTTATAAACATAAACCATGATCCACCAAGTGTGTGACACTACAATCTTCCTGATAAGTAAACAAGTCAATAATAAGATCACCTCTGATTCCAATTAAATTTGGATTTAATTTTATTTAGGTTTAAGAGATCCACAGCTGCTATTGCTCAAGTGGAAGGGGAGTTTACCCTAAATACTTGACACTTTAGCTTGTACTTTTACACCGTTTTTAATACTACATACACATTTCCTCTATTTTCTGGTTGTATTATAATAAAGAGACTGAGATATAATTATATATGATCACTATACAATTGCAAAAACAACAAATCTAATGGTAGCATGGTGGCCTAAGGCTTTTGCACAGTACTGTTTGTGTATATGTGTATATATATGTATATAAAACATATATATATATATATATATATATATATATATATATATATATATATATATATATATATATATATATATATATATATATATAAAAGGTAAATGTCAACCCACCTGCAGAGCCCACAGTCATTGACTCGTAGATCATCTTGCAGGTCTTAAGGAGCATGTCGATCTTCTTCTGCGGTGAATATTCTTTATGCAGGTTACTGAGCTTCATTTGAATCTTATCCATGATGGGCGTTTCAGGAACGCTGGTCGTGACCCCCAGGTCAGTGGTAGTTGTCCCTAGAACCACCTGCTGATTCTCTTTCAGTTTCTTAAGATTTCCAGAACGGGAGTGAATGTCCTTCAATCCGTTATACACAGCCTCCCTCAAAGGTTTCAGGACACTTTTGCATAGTGCTGCTTCAATGATGATCTCTGTAATAAGGTGGAAAATAGTTATGAGCAACTTTATTTACAGGTTACTGTAGCTATGTTGGTACAGCATTGCATAAGTGGTGCAAAAGGTCTTGGGTTTGATTTCCAGGGAACACACATGCTGATCAAATTAAGTTTCTTTGGATAAAAGCGTCTGTCAAATGTGTAAATGTATCACTGTGAGAATCTTCAGATGAAATTTTATACATTTGTCAGTAGTTGGTACAGTGGTAATAACATTGTGAGTACTATATGCAAGAAACTTAATTTGCACCAAGTATCACAGACACACTACTTTTAAGAATGCAAAACTACCCCTGTTCTCAGTTTAAAATGAAAGGTTATTTTAAACACTGTGTGGTTTAGTGTGAAGCCACACAAGTTTTCTATAGACTGTGTAGAGAGAAAGCTCACTCTGTACATATAGTCTATTACAGCATAACATATACAGCTTCTGCTTAAAAATGGTGCTTTGCTTGAAAACTTTTAACCTTGCGAAGGAACCACATCAACAAAATCTTTCAAACGTCACAAACAGAGTGTCTGTTGTTGTCACAAATGAATTGTCAATTACCCAGTTTCTCCTCAGAATATGCGGCCGCCTCCTGTAGATTTTGCAACTCTGCACTCTGAATCAAGTAGCTTTTTAACTGGGTTATCATCTGCCTGATCTCTTGAAGCATCTCTGTGCTAGAGGAGTGTTTCCTCATGGTGTCCAAAGTAAAAGCCCGATAATCTTTAACAAGGTTTCCAAAGTACGTGTTTCCATCCCGGGACATCTCCACAATGCGTTTCTGAAGCTTGCGGTCCGCATTCATGAAACCAGTGAGGACGTTGGAAAGGTTCGCCATGGACACCATCGACAGTCGTTGCTTGGCACGATCCAACATGATTGTCGGGGATCTTTTTATTAGAGCACCTGGCGTCACATCCGTCTCCTCCTCCGTGCTGCTGGTTGAGTAGGAATCGTTTTCTGGATGTGGAGCTCCACCATCTGGAGAGTACAGAGAAACATCGGTAGCTTTGGGGTGACCGGTGTTGATGCAGAGCGAGTGCCGGACAAGAGTTGGGCTGCTGTTGTTCACCGGAAGGATGCAAGCGGACTCTCGGGTGCTTAGCACAGGTGAGTTTCCGGCCAGAATTTCAGATTGTCTTTTTCTCCTGGGTGGCGCCACCGGGGCGCCAGGCCTCCTTGCTTCTGTCGCTACTGCCCGAGTCACCGTTGCAGGAGCTCCATTAGCTACTTGAGGTTCTTCCACGGACACTTCCTGAATTTGAGTCTCTGAATCCACAGGCTTTTCCATTTCATCCATATTGTCGTCTAGGCAAATAAGAGTTGCTACAGGAACTTTGTCTTCTGTCACCGCCTCACTAGAGACACTGATGGTGACCTCCTGCTGCATTGGCTCCTCTGAAGGTTGTTTATCAGATAGCCTCCGTCGGGTCGGCACTGGAGGAGGTCTGTGTGAAACAGGTTGCTTGCTGCCTTTGATCTGAATTGGTTGTAAGACAGCTGGCTTGACTGTGTCACACTTGATGTCTGAGCCAGGAGTTCCCTGTTGCTCTTGTTCTCGTTCTGCACGCTCACAGTCACTTCCTTCCCTTTTCTGGACTGACGGGGGTGGAGAACTGAGAATTGACTTAAACTCCCCTTTTGTTGCCTT
The DNA here is from genome assembly GCF_030506205.2 of Paramisgurnus dabryanus. Lineage (NCBI taxonomy): Eukaryota > Metazoa > Chordata > Actinopteri > Cypriniformes > Cobitidae > Paramisgurnus > Paramisgurnus dabryanus. Next base: position 27,996,330 of record NC_133353.1, read on the forward strand.
GGCTGATCCGTGTGGTTGTGAACACTCAAGTGCATTAGGAGGACGGGGACGGAGGGGAGGAGGCCTTTTGAATTTGGGAGGGACCTGGATCGGTGTGTTGAGGCTCTGGGTTCTCAAGACTGGGGTGGGTGAGGTGGGTGGCCTACTGTTGCTGCATTCCTCAATGAAAATTGGGTTGACATACCAAAGCCGGTCACTGCCAACGGAAAGCTGGATTTCACAGGAACTACTTTGCCCATGCTTATCCAAAGCGCCACTGGCATTTTCCACTTCCTCATGACTGTTCAGTGCTGAAGTCCAGAACTCTGTGTGACAGAAACCTTTGTTATGGTAGCAGGCTAAATTAAGCATGCATTCACATCTAAATTAGCATTATTGCGTCAATAAATAAACTACCGGGGAAATTCTTGAGTATATAAAACATTGCTGTGGGGTCTTAAGATAAATAAAATTATTTTTAGGTACAGCACCTGCTAGCACCCAGTGTAGTGCGAAAGCATTAGGTGAAACTGTGTCCATTAGCTTTAATAGCACTTCCTATGAGCATCATGGGATGTTATGAGCGTAATCAAAATGAAATGCGAACTAGTCTGCCTTACCTGAACCAAGCGAGGAGATCACCTCCATGTCCTCATATTTAGTTACCTGCAGGATGACCTGAGGTAACTTCAGGGGAAATGGGAGAATGTCCCTGAATGGATGAAGGACATGACAAGATATAAATATTTTGGGGAAAAGCCACAGTAAATTAGATATTTATGCATGAAGGAGATGTGATGTGCTTACCGGCTAACACAGTAGAAAGCAATGAGTTTAAAAATGTTCTCAAAGACCAGAACCGACCCTTCAAGGTACAGCACTACATCATGAGAAAGAAACAAAAGAGTTTATGTTAGCGACACATCCGGCCCCTGACATTACCTCATAGCAGTGATGTTTCAACTAACTGTTGGCAATAGCTTACGAAAAGTGTTTGTGTGACTTATCGCCTGCTGACAGAAAAACAAAACAAGTGGGACTTTCTAGAGTACTGAGGAATTGGAACGTGTAAATATATCATACTGACCGCCCATTGCATATAACAAAGTGGTTTTCATTTTGGCCAAAGAAGATGAAAACAATAAGACACTTCATTTTTTTAGCTTTGGGACAGCTGACAGTAAATTAAATATTGCTTTCTAAACACTCAACAACAGAATATTTGTATTACGACAGACACAAACTGCTGAAAACTGACCACGCAATATGCAGACACACACACGGGCACCAGGAAATAAAGCTATAAATGGCCAGTGTGGGACATCCTGTAGCAAAAAAACAGTGCTGAGGGCAGGAAACCTAAGGCCCGCAAACCCCCAAAAAACCCTACCACGGAACTTTTCACCTTCTGTTATTGTCTTTGTGCATTGTCACTGAATTGCACGTATGCAAATGCTTTTGTGCGTGGGCCCGTCTGCGTGGATGTGTTTTAGTCTGTATGCAAATGTGCTTGTGTGTGGGTATGTGTTTGTTGCACAGGTATTCCATGCTTTAATGCTTTTTTTCAATTGCAAAATAACTTACATTGCTTTTCTTCTTTCACAGGCAGTTCTTTGACCTGAGGCTCCCCCTGCTGGTCAGGAAGACGGATTGACAGCACCATCTGCTTCTGACTCAAATCCCTCCTGACTAAAAATATCTGGATATACAGAATTGAGCAAATTTAGCACTGTGTTCAGGTGGAAGGCAAATGAACCGTGATCAGCTTTTTCACAGGCAAAGGTTAACATTTACATAAATGTCTAGGCACATTGTACTCCTATGGATATATTAGTGTGACTGGTCAGTATTTCGTTATGTTCATCACCTTTTAGCTTTTTTACAGTTCATATAAATAGCCCTGTTGAGTGATAAATACAAATACAAACATACCATGTCTCCCAAATAAAATTAGATAATGAAAACCCAAAAGAGAAAAAACAACAACCCAGTAACGTTACTTCTTGGGGCAGTTCACATATCACGTCTTTTGCGTTCGTTATTTCAAATGTATGCACGCGGTATGCACGCTCATCATGGATACGACGCGGTCGCTACGCGCACACCGTGCAACGTGCTGATGGTCCTCCCAGCCTGGCAATCGGCTTGTTCTGCTTAAAAAGTGACCAAAGCAGCTTACTACACCAGCTATAACCAGCTGTTTTTTTCAGTAGGGATGTCTTTTAAACATAGGCGTCAAAACCATTATTTGTGGGTGGGACAAGACGCACCCACTTTTTAGGACCAATGATTGTGGACCCACACACTTTTTCTCAGTCAAATTCATTCCATTAGAGATGAATGCCCTAATAAATTATACTCCGTTTCGCGTTTTAGCTACAGCCTTGACTTTCACGCTGCTGCTTCCTCAAATCCATTCCATTTGGCTCATTAAGAGTCATGTTTAGAGTCCATATCATTTAAACTCCATTTCGGGTTTTCACTACTTTCGCCTGCTTCAATGCTGCGACACAAAGTAAACAAAGCTTTAAGGCACAAGAATACAAGAAAATGGCATCTAGTCAAGTAAATGTTTTTTGCTTCCGACACCTTTTAAATAATGCCCCAGAGTGATGTACCATGGATAAATGCCAGGTTATTAGGAACATTTCTTGAACTTCCAAATGATCCAGTCTTGTCCTTTTTGTGTTCTTTGTTGTATGTCCCCAGTATGACTTTCCATCCTCTCAGCCGTTTGTAATATCCTTTAAACTAACAAAAGCCGGTTGTCTAATGACGTCGTGCTTCAGGAAATTACATGTTAGTGTAAAAATTATAGTTTTAAAAAATATGTTTTTGGGCCATTAGTTGGTCTGTGTGTCTTTAAAACATCCATGCACAAATTATATTTAAAAAATGTCATATGTTGGTTAATATAATCTCAAAATTATCTTAATGAATCAAGTAAGCCAATTTTAAATCCCGCACTAACCTTTTTTGTACTTTTGCCTCTGTATCGTCATCACTGTTCAAAACATTAAATTGCAGATACTTATCTGTATGTGAGTTTTAGTCAGATGATGTCAAACTGAGATTAGAAAATTCTAACTGAACGCTCAAATATAAATCAAAGGTTTACTTTTGCAAATTGAGACATCATAACCTTTTTTAAATGTACTCTGTCAATGACTCACCTTGAATAGTTTTAACCGGAAAAGTTAAAGATAAGATAAGCAAGTAAATAATCAAGTTATGATTAAGGATCAAGGCCCTGAGTCTACCCAGCAAGAATTTTAGCTAAACCAATGCCAAATGTGGGCTGTCAGTGAATGTCTAATAGACGTCTAACCATAGCCCAAAAATAGACGATGGGTATACGTTCAGAACAAATGAAAGCAAACACCTTGAAGACCTGTTGAGTTTGCATATATGATGAAATATAACACTTCTCCAAGTTATTTTGACAAAACAGCATGTAACCAAATTCATGGTTATTTAGGGTGGGTTACTCATAGCCAGACAATATTGGGTCTAGCAGGGGTCTCAAACTCAAACTGGCTTGGGGCCATTCTGAGATGGACATCTTGTTGGAAGGCCGTAGAGCTATTTTAACATAAAAACACAATTTTTATATGTAATGCATTTAAATTCAATGATTTAACATATAATAATACTTAAAAATATAAACAGTGCTTTCAATCTTTTTTTATACATTATTTTATAACAGTAAGTAAATAGTGTCTTAACCTTATCTTAAATAACGTTGTCTATTAAAACCTTGCCCTAAACAAACAAATTCAATTCCATTTTTTGTTCATGTTTCTGTTTTGATTTATTTTTTATTTTACTTATCTTTTAAGTCACAATATTGACTTGATTATGTTTCATCTATGTAAAAAATTAATATTGCTCAATGTGTAACATAGGAAATGCTGTAAAGGAATTATTTAATGTTATTTTGATGCATTAACACCAGTGGCGGTCCGTGACTTCTTTTTTCGAGGGTGCTCGATGCGAAGTTTGTTACAACATGTATGTACTTCAATACATTTCATGTGTGGTTCGTAATTTCAAAATATGGGTCCTGGGCATCGAGCGATGTTCTCCAACTGGGGTCCGGGGCCCCCAGGGGGGCCACGAGATGGTGCCAGGGGGGCCCCAGTTTTATGACATTTTATAAAATACATTCATTTATCATGAATTCTGTGTAATTAAACCTAAAAAATAAATAAGGCTACTAACCAACAGCACTACTTTGTATAACTTAATATGTTTTGTTTAATTAAAATGTTACATTTCAGAACAGTTTTTGTCATAGATTTTCTTTGGGGGGGGCCACGAAGGAATGCACTGTACACAAGGGGGGGCCGCACGCGGAAAAAGTTTGAGAACCACTGGTGTAACATATTGAGATGAGTGAGCAGCACGCATAGGCTACTTTTATCCTTTGCACGTTTTTATCTTAACACCTGATGTTTTTTTCCTCATGTAGTTTAATATGTGTTGCATTACATCTCCAGCTCACACGCTATATAAGGTGTCGCCAATAAAAGCTATGACTTGAACAAACGAACCACGAGTTACGGCTCTTTGGACGAACACTCCAAAGTCCCGACCAGATTAATCGCAAGGTGACAATGATATGATTGACAGAGAGAGCGTGGCTCATGGTTGCATAGCAACGAAAGACGTGCAACCTCTTACATTAAAGGGGACATTTCACAAGACTTTTTTAAGGTGTCAAATATAACGTTGGTGTCCCCAGAGTACGTATGTGAAGTTTAAGCTCAAAATACAACACAGATAATTTATTATAACGTGTTAAAATTTGCACTTTGTAGGTGTGAGCAAAAATCTGCAGTTCTGGGTGCGTCCTTTTTTAAAATGCAAATGAACTGATCTCTGCACTAAATGGCAGTGCAGTGATTGAATAGTGTAAATTAAGGGGCGGTATTATCCCCTTATGACATCACAAGGAGATAAATTTAAATGACCTATTTTTTCACATGCTTGCAGAGAATGGTTCATCAAAACGAAGTTACAGGGTTGATCTTTTTCACATTTTTTAGGTCGGTAAAAACACTGGGGACACAATTATAGCACTTAAACATGAAAAAAGTCATGATAAGTGCTTTTGAAAGAACAAAGAAGCGCATTGACTCGTTTTTAGACGCGACATTTAACAATCAAACGAATATAAAACGAAGTTAATAAAAACCTTTCTGCGGGCCGAATTATGTAATTTTTTTGACAGCAGACACGGGCCGCAGAGAGGGGGAGGGAGGGCCACAAATGGCCCGCGGGCCGGGAGTTTTAGACCACTGGCCTATAGTTAGCCATCATTTCACTGCCTCAGTTTTTGCTTGCTGGGTAACCAGAGCATATTTATTTAAAGTCTACTGTTTCATTTGAAAGTCATATTCATTTTTCATTCATTAGTCATATTAATGTGGTCAGGATCGCATATGCATGTCAGTGAATCAGAGAATCAAATAACACAAACTTCTCTTTAGCCATCAATATGAGTATTATGTTACAAAAGCATTAAGGTATCTCTTACCCCAGGTGTCTCTTTTCTCAGTATATTAAAGGCTCTGTCATGTTTCATTCCGAGCTGAAGCCACACTGGACATGTCTTAATAAGTTTCTCCAAGATGCTGATACCAGGAAGGACTGGTTTATTTGTCTTGTTGTCTGGAGACGTGGTGACAGGTGGTTTCGAAACCGCTGGCGGCGGGGGTCTGGGTTGGGGTGGAGATGAGGGTCTTACTACAGGAGGTGGAGGTGGTTTTGCCAGAGGTGAGGAGGGGATCTTTGGAAGTGCAGATGGGAGCTGTGCAGGGAGGGATGGCTTTGGAACTTGAGGAGCCATGGGTTTCAGAGGTGGATAAGGAAATGAAATTTTAGCTGAGGAAGTTGGAGGTCGAGGTGAAGATGAAGTAGGGAGATGAAGTGGGGCAGAGTCAGCGGATGAGTTGCTGGAGATATCAACTAATGGGAACGCTGGAGTAGAAGTCAGCACGGAAGGGGTATTAGAAGAAAGAGGAGAGGTTTGTGAATGAAAGGACGCTGGGAGAGGTGGGGTAGGGGAACCCGGAGGTCCAGTGGAAGGCGCAGAGGAGAGCATAGTGCATAATGCACAAACAGCAGATAGTTTTGGGGAATCTGAAAAATATTTTAGAGGACTTCAGTGATGACCCTGTAACACAAGATCATACATAGTTTTAGAAAGAGTCAACCTAGCACAGCTGTGGTTAAAGGAGCTAAAAAAAAAACAGAAGTCAGGGCTTCTGTGTAATTTTTCCATAAAACCATGAGCTCATAACGTCATATGATCGAAATAAATGTGCCAATATGGCCGAATTGTGAAACAGGCAATGTGACAGATAGTTCAGATGAGCCTGAAAAGGAAAAATGCCATGTATAGCATTGCATTGTCATCCTAAAATAAGTTTCACAACTACACTCTTAGAAAAGCGGATACTTTGAAAGTAGACCCTAAAGTTCTTTTTTTGGTACAGATATTTATACATTTGGTACCAATATGTACCTTTAGGCACTATTATGAACTTTTTAGGTGCAAAGGTGTACTGCCCTGACAGCTTTTGTACTTTTATTCTTGACCGTTACATACCTGTATACTCAAAACCAGTGGTCTCCAACATTGTGCCTGCACTATAGAAACTATATAAAAAAGTGGTTGCATTGCTCAATAATAATAATGTATAGTATATACACTCTTAAAAAGGTTGTGTTGATTTTGTGTTAAAATATAACACATGTTGTGTTAAAAGTAACACAAAATGTGTTGTTTCAATAATAACACAGAGATGGGTGAATTCTGGGACAACGCAGTAAGTGTGTTGTCCCAGAATCAACACTAATGTGTTGTTTTTAACACATTCATTCTAAGAGTGTAGTAGGGGTGCACGGAGCAAAAACTAACTCAGGGTTAGTTGTAACACGGACTGTTTACATTGTTGCACAAGGTTGAGCGTTTTGTTTTACCAGTATTTTTTTCATGCTGCCAAAAGACGATCTCCCGCAAATTACTGGAAATGTATAATGTTTTTCCATAGAGTTATTGATACACGAGTGTTTTGGTGGCATGTGAGTAAATTTTTTCATCATATGTTTTTTTCGGTTTCTAAGTTGGGTGTGTAAGATACCAAATCCAATGTTATGGCATGTTAATCGGTGTCTTGTTGACTAAAACATAGCATCGTTTTGAAATATGTCTGCAGCTCTTAGCAACTTTTTTTGGTGGGCTTGAAAATATTTTCACCCAGCGGGGTTAATTGTAACGCTGTGCTAGCTAACCACTCAGCACTTACGATATGAAAACCACTGATGTTAGCGTAATTCTTGCCGTCGTTTTAAATAGGCTACACACGAATGATTGCTGGCTGCCAACAAGATAAAATGTACCTGTCTTATCAAAAATCATGTGTCAAATTTATTTTTGTTCATATCTTTAATATTGATTGAATAAGGTCACATCAAAGATTGAAATCATAATGAAATAAATGGCTAAAATCAGACTTTGATGCTTAATATCTCAGAATTTGATTTTGAAACTGTAGTATGGTTATTACAGACTATACAAATATGTTTGCCATAATTGTGCTGCTTTTTCTTACAAATTTAGACATTTGTATCCATTTATAATTGAACTATTGTTAGAAAAGGGCTGGATGAATGAATACAGTGTGGATACCTGTCTATTATAGACAGATATATAAACAATATCCACTTCAAGTATATGGACAAAATAGTATTGAAATATTTGCCTCCGAACTTGTTTTTTTAGCAAGTGTTACAACTAAACCCCTGCCTGTTACAATTAACCCGACCTATGCCCGGGTAAGTTGTAACATTTGCACTTCTGTCACGTTTGGTGTAATTGTCCAAGAATGGTAAGTACTAGAAACAAACTTTAAATGTTCATTTGTAGCAGAGATGCGTGTGTTGCTTGTGTAAAAATATAATTATTCAAATTAAAATATTTTTGAATGTTTGAGCCAAAACCAAAAAGCGTTCCCGCTCTCATACTAAAACTTTATATAGTATAGGAACATGAGAACTCCTAAACATTTATTGTTAGGAATTATTTGTTAACTTTCATCACTTTAGCCTCTTTGTCAATAAGCCAATAGTTGCAAAACATAAGAAATCTGAGTGAGTGATACTTTTAAATCATTTACATTGAGGGGGACTTCGCCCCAGATAATTTAATTAATTTGGTTATTTAACCAAAAAAAGTTTAGTATTTGGTTACATCCTTAAAGTTTCTTATATTGAAAAGTAAAGTGTGCTAAAATTGTTATTTGTAAGATTTTTGCAGATTAAATAATATTCTTGGGTATCCTCAATCATATCTTATTGAAAAATGACCAAACATCCAAAAACATGTATACATTAGATTATACTATAAAGTAGTTGTACATAACACTAATTCCTCGATCTAATTGTATACAGAATTATGTAAATGTATTTTGCTACTTACTTTCAAAGTGCTCCAGTTTCCAGAGTCCCAACAGCTGTTTTCATCATTCAGATCTGCAGACACTCAACATTCTTCACTAAGTCCTTTTGCTTCACAAGTAATTCCTTACAAAGGGACTCCGAATACAGCAAAACTTGTAATCCATCTTCTACCCACTCTTTCTCCGCTAATATTCCTCTACTTCCTGCCTTTTATCTCAATCCGTGCGTCCTCCTGCTTATTATTACATACGAGGGCAGACAAAACCTAAAAAATGCGAAAAGTAGTTTCTCGTTTTCTTTCTAAACTTCCTGTCAGCAATGCAGTCAGGAAGGGGCTGTACAGGGTGGCCAGCCAACCCCTTACCACCCCCCTAACTTCTGTACTGTTTACACGCTCACACACAAACACACTTTACCTCCTTAACACGTCGAATAAATACGCTACGTTCTCCTTCGCTTCATTGTCTCTTAGTCATCATGGCATAAACAGATGTCTACAGATGTGTTTACTCCAGAACCAGATCTGTGGGAAGTCAACATCCCTCCCCTCCCCCAGACTCTGAATGTGTCTGAAGTTAAACAACCCCAGATGCTCAGGAACCCCTAAAAAAGATCTGGATATTAGTCAGTTCTGGGACGAATTGCATACCATCCAGCATATCCGCTTCAAAAATGTTTGCATTTATAATATTTTCAGAGTTTCTTTAAAGGACGCTGATTTTAAATGTCTACATTACGATACTTGTTTGAGGAGGGGACATATTTGTGATGCTGCCAAAAGTGTATAGTGCAAAGGTATTTTGCATCAAAGACTTCAGTGCTTTCAAGACTGAAGAACTCACGTTGATGTACCAACTTCAATTTGATGTTCAATTACGAACAAAAAAATATAACAATAAACTGTTAATGTTATTTAAGTCTGAGGTTTTCAGTGAGTAACACTTTATAAAAGCCTCAATGAAATCAAAATTTAAATAACTTTTTTAATGCATATCTTAAATCTTTGAGGTCGTGTACTGCTAAAAGACCACTTTATTTAAAAACCACCTGCTTTAAATAGCTATAGCAAGTACATAATAATTCTTCCTATTAAAGAATACTTTCTGTTTCAACAGGAAATACATCAACATAAGAATAAAAACAATGTACATTAAGTGTCTTTAACACGGTAGTAAACTTTTAAAACATTTATTATCTCTGTTAATGTTAAGTTCTATATACTAATATATAATGTTTAAAACTGAATGCGTTAAAATGGATGTATTATGATCTAACATAAACAACAAATTATATTTATATACATTAACCAAGATTAATAAGAAGTTTAAAATAAACAGTATTATTAATATAGTATACTCGTTTTAATAACTAACGTGAATGTGAATCAAGTGTGTAAGTGCTTTACTAGTGTGCTGTGAACCCGAGAGCTCACTGCAGATGCTTCCTGTTAATGAGGTGTGACTTCCACAAGCGAGTGATCTCACAGAAGTGCTCATCACCTTAACCCCACTACGCTATCTGTTACAACTTGTGCAGATCTTATCCCTCTAGTAAAATATGCTTATATCATTGTGGTAAATTAGTGGTTTTTCCATGATAATGAATAAGTGCATTAAGTATGATGTCATGAAGATATACTGTATGGAAAACTGAGGCCTACTGTGAGTCTGTGAAAAGCAAGAGAAAGGTAGATGGAAGGGTGGGAAAAAAGTCGAAAAGGGGGCGCTGTTTAACTTAAATGATACTATGGAAGGTGGGGGTGAAACTGACACACTCTCAGTCCAGGAGACCAAGTCACTCTTTCCATTTGATTCTCGCACAGCTGCTGCCTGTTCAGCAGAAAAACTCCCTAACTTCCCAAAATCACTGGAAATGCATACGGACAGAAAGAAATGGGCTGTTTTTACATAGCCGAAATTTTTTTACATTCAGCAGTTTAAGAACATGTACACCGTCAGGGTGCAATTTGTGAGGGGGGTGAAGGGGGAATACCCCCCCCCCGGTCTTTATATTTGAAATGGCCATTTAAACGGCCTAAAATAAAGATAAACGATGCCATGCAATAGTGCAAACAACAGTAAAATCAGGAATGGAGTATTACTGTCAGCGTTTCCGCTCCTGTGACAATAGGTGACAGCGCATCTAAGTTATGTCATGATCTTTTTTTATCCATGCCCGGAAATGTCGCCAAGCACCAATAGTCTACTTCAGCACAACAACAGCCAAATAATAAGTGAATAGGATTGCAAGCAGCATATCATTGTTTTTTATAGGACCGGCACAAAACAATTCCAAGAAATATTACCATTGAGGATGAGACAGCAGAAACTAAAAAGTCTGTCATCAAACAGACATATTTTTTAAGTCTGACGTCTAAGTATATTGAGAGTACGTTGTGCATTGCATTTGTTTTTAATTAAATTAAAAGTGTTTTTGCATGTCTGGCGCAAAGAATAAAGAAGAAATTGTTTTACAGCTAGTCAGTGAGAGATGTGCAGTAAAATCTGACTTAGGGCGGGTGCAAGTACTGGTTATTTCTATAAATATTGTGTTTCAACAGTCACAAGAAATAGCTTAATACCCTAAAATATCAATATAAGCATGTGGTTCATAAGTTATTTTCATAAAAAAATATTTGAAAAAAATCTGCCCTCTGATTTTTTTCACAAATCGCACCCTGTAGCCTACACCGCAATGTTGGAAGTTCCACTTTACACTGACAGAAATTGTGAAAAATGGTCACAAGCTGTAACTGGGGCAGTACCATTTAATAAATATGTACCATGTAACTATACATCTGAGGTACTGATATGAACTATGTAGGTGCAAATGTATACTTTGTACCCCAGGTAGGGACCATACCATTCCATCTAAAAGTCTATGATATTGCACTTAATGTGACTATGTATCACATTGTGGATTACATTTAGCCTTTTCTAACCAAAATGTCTTGTACTACAATATTCTGGTTGTGTGTGTATATATATATATATATATATATATATATATATATATATATATATATATATATATATATATATATATATATATATATATATATATATATATATATATATATATATATATATATATATATATTAGTGCTAGGCAAAGATTAATCGTGATTAATCACATACAAAAAAGTGTTTTTTTTTTTTGCATAATATATGAGTGTGTGTTATTATGTATATATAAAATCACATACATTCATGTATGTATTTAAAAAACATTTACATGTGAATAAATATTTATTTATATTTTTATATATTCTATATTATATATGAACAAAAAATATTATATTTCAATAAAAATTACAAGGAATGATGGATCCATGTTCTCATTCTGTTTACGCCAAATTCTGACTCTACCATCTGAATGTCTCAACAGAAATCGAGACTCATCAGACCAGGCAACATTTTTCCAGTCTTCAACTGTCCAATTTTGGTATATATATATATATATATATATATAGGTCAGATGACATGTTTTCTTGTAACTAATAATTTTTTTAGACTGTTAATGGATTCTGTCAACAAACCGGTATTTCTGAATGGTCTGATGCCGGGATAAGGTGGATCTGAAGCAAAAGTATTTGATTAACATATAATACGTGTTAAGAGCATTCAGTTAATATCTTTAGCTTATGTTTGACAGAGCTGAGCTCCTCATATATTGTTGTAAATCAACATTAGGTTTACTCTTAACTAGTAGTTGATACTGGATTTTTGGATCTTGTATTTCAAAAACAATGCCAATATGTCAGACTTTACTTGTATCAACCATAAATTTCAGCTATAGTTTAGTAGGTTGTATTGATGCATGCAAAAGTTCTCTAAGTCTTGTTTGACATGTGTTTGTACATACTATCTGTTATGTCTCTTAAAAACCCCAAGATGAAGTTAGAGTTGAACTGCAGAAGTAAACTGTTCCAAGCCACATGAAAATGTTGTGGTTGGGCAAAGTAGTAGACTACTACAAAACATACATAGAAAAAAACCCAAGCTGTGAGAATAGGTGTGCTTTAAAGGTCAAGAAAAATGCTTGACGATTAAATACATTTTACATTTACTGTTTTTACTGTACATAATGCCATAATCTACTTATTTTAGATATATTTTTTTTTAAAGGGTACAAGCAAAATCAGTCTGTGGCATGGCGTCTTAGAGGTCCTGCAATTGGTCTCTACTTTTGAAATATGGCCTATTACTGTAAGCCTTTGGTTTGTACACCCAAGTCAGGTGACTTGTGTCAAAATTTCTGTAGAAATTGAGCAAACGCATTATAGCTTCAGTTTGGTCTTTTAGCCCTCTCTTTTCAAGAGAAACTCTGCCTTCTTTCATTTCAGCTTTCCAAAATGTTAAACAGAATCAGAAGCAAAAAATAAAGTTTCTTCATATTTTGAAATGTACATGTTTATCAAAATAAATAAATAAAATGTAAAAAATACTTTTAACACAAACTTCTTATGGACAACGGACTCTAAAGTCATAGAAAAATGTTGGAGTCTTTGGCCATTTTAAGTTTACCTGGCATAAGATAAACCTTTAAAATCTTTGCAAAAACAGCATTCTGTGCATGATCAGTGACCTCTTTTCTTATTTTTTGAAAGAGGGCGTTTTTACTAAGACCTCCAGAAACGCCCATTTTACGTTGTGGTAATGAAACCCCTGGAATTTAGTGAATGAATGCCACGACAAAACAGATATAATTGTCTTAGACAGCATGGAGAAAGGTTTTTGACTAAACTGGGTGTCTAAAAAATAACACTGAAGCAGAGTTAAAAGCTGCAATCTTTCACTTTTGCCTCTCTATCATCATATCTGTTTGAAACCTAAAATTACAACTTCCTTGTAGAGTAGCATGATACGTTTAATCTCTATACAACAGCTGTAAATCTGGTTAATAAAGTGAGTCACCATTGTGCCGATTAGTGTTTCTTTTAGTTGGGCACTTGGAGTTTAGAGTTAGTCTTCTTCTGTTCATTATGTTTATAAGGGGTTGTGTACACCAAATGTTAGGGGTTGTGTACACCAAAACTTTTAAACGCGGCTTGTGTACACCAAAACTTTTAAACGCGGCTGAAAACGCCTGGACAACGCCGACTGCCAGCTGTTTTTCAGCTGAGTGCCAGCTTTCTTCAGCTGAGCGCTTTGGTAGCTCTGAAACGTCAGCTGCGAGACGGTTGGTTGCTGTGGTAATGTCCCGCCCCACCTCCACTGTGATTGGACGGCCGCGTGAGAACTGACATTGACAAGCGGAGCTTTTCATCCAAAGTTGAACATTTTTCAACTCTCGGTGCTCAGCGCTGAGCGCAGAAAAACTGCTGGCCGCCGGTTTTCAGCGCGGAAGAAAACCGCTAGCTGCTGGCTTATTTGAAAAAATGCTGAGCTTCCATTGGAAACAATTGAAAACATGCGCCGGCTGCGGGCGTAAAAGTTTTGGTGTACACAACCCCTTAGGGGCTGGACACACCAAAACTTTTAAATGCGGCTGAAAACGCCTTGAGGACGCCGAATGCCAGCTGTTTTTCAGCTGAGTGCCAGCTTTCTTCAGCTGAGCGCTTTGGTAGCTGTGATACTTCAGCTGCGAGCCGGTTGGTTGCTGTGGTAATGTCCCGCCCCTCCTCCACTGTGATTGGGCGGCCGTGTGAGAACTGACATTGACGAGCGGAGCTTTTCTCCCAAAGTTGAATCTCTTTCAACTCTCAACGCTCAGCGCCGAGCGCGGAAAAAACCGCCGAGCGCCGGTTTTCAGCGCGGAAAAAACCCGCTAGCTGCTGGCTTATTTGAAAAACGCCGAGCTTCCATTGGAAACAATTGAAAACATGCGCCGGCCGCGGGCGTAAAAGTTTTGGTGTACACAACCCCTTAGAGCAGAGGAACATGACATAGATGAAGTCTTAAACTGTTGATATGCTAGCTGTTAAGTATTGTGATTCAATGATCTCAAACTCAAAAAAACAAAAGAAATCACTGAATTTAATTATAATTTTATGTTCTGTCAAACATGTGACACTCCCGTGCTGTAAAAATCCATACCCTTAAGAGTTAATTATTTTACACAAATCTAATCTGTGGTGTTAGTTGGACACCCTGAGACATCAGCACAATCAGCGTATGAAACTCAACCATGGTGACAATCAAAAACAAAGCTTCATGCCGCAATGCATGCTGGGTACCAGGATTGTAGAAAACTCTTTCATAACTCCCATTATGCATTGCAACATGACAAAATTGTGCAACTTTATTACAATTTACTGTCACCGTTGTTGAGATTTGTATCTGAAGTGTTGATGTCTCTCTGAAGCAAAAAAACCTAAAGCATTAAAGCACTCTTATTCAAAACCATGTCATTTTCATAGAGCATCACTTTTTATGCTTTATCTCTTCATTCTTTACCTTTCTATTATCATTTCATGTCTTAATGTTAGGCAGCATTAGATTTAAACAAGCAATTTAGATCACATGTTAAGATTTCTTCTACATCAAGCAATAAACAAGTGCTCTTGATAAAACACCATTGCAATTGCTAAAAGTGGAGAATACGTTTAGTGAAAGTCAATGCCTTACTAAAGGAAACACTTATCACCATAATGATACCTTTAAATGAATCTAAAACACAAACTGGGGATTTATTGTGATATTTTTGTGATAAATATCCATTTGACTTGTGATATCCCTTCAGAAAAAAGATTTGTCTACTAAATCACGTAGGTGAACGCTGGAATAGTTAAGCACTTGTATTTTTGTTCTGACAACAGTTGTTTAGAAGTTAAACGTATCATCCAAGTTTAGAAAATAACTCTGCAAGTAAGATGTAATTTTAGGTTTCACACAGAGATGGTGATAGATAGGCAAAAGTGAAAGATTGCAGCTTTTGACTTGTGTTACTTTTAAAAAGATGGAGTAATATCTACACACTGCAGTTTTTATATATCTATTGCATTTAATATTCTTTTCTCCAGAAAAAGAGTCATCAAAATAAAAATTTAGAGACAAGAACAATTCTAAAAAAATTAAGTTGATCTGACACGGAATGACCAGCAGGTGTCTAAATCATCACTTCATTCAGAGGCGTCATGCCCAGATTTTTTGAGCCAAATGGATTTTGCATGCAACCTTAAAATCAAAGAAGCGTCCATTAATCTGGTATTTGTCTTTTAATCTGTTTAATATGCACAATCATATCAATTCTTTGCTACATCCATGTCAAGTTTCAGAGAATTTTGCCGTTTTGATCGTGTTACATTAAATTTATTCTGGCGGCAGGCACTGCAGTCAGCGCAGTCGCAGACTTCATCAGCGTCTGAGCACGCTCACAGGCTCTGCTGTTGCTGCTGCAGTTTGCTATCTGAGGATTTAAAACGTGTAAGAAACGCTCACAACATTTACAAACCCCAGTACGGTTACGTGCAGTTAACCTCCTCTGTGTAGAAAATGTATGGTTTAAAATGTGACAGTCTTGACGTTATATTAGTAGATTTCTAGATTCATCTTGGTACAACATCAAAGTTCGCCAGAGTTCACGGAGGCCCAGAATCAAATTTGATGCAATAATGCGTTCCTCTAATAATTTTATCTACAATTTTTTTTAAATCATTATTGAACATTAAAATCAATCACGTGGCTATAGCTTATGTAGTTTATGGATTTCAAATTACATACATTTTACAAGATAATGCAGTTGTTGCGCAAAATGCATTAATGACACAATTAAACAAGTCATTTTTTAAAACTGAAATATATAAAACGTTTCAGATGTAAATATGATACCAATATGTCATTATTCCGATTAAATAGTATTTGATATGAAAGTTAGTCAACACTTTTATTTGGAGGTTTTTGCATGAGTAGGGGTGTTTTTAGAGATTGTCAGAAATGTAAGTGCCATGGAAATGACTGAAAGCTCTTTAATATTTTGTTTGCTGTCTGTGTATGCACAAATTTTAGTGAGCTGTGCATGACACCCCTGACTTCATTATCTCATTAACTTTAATACTGCTTTGTTACTTTAACACTCTTTAGAGTGAGAACATATAAGCTCCCAGTAGTGTTAATTTAACACTGGGAGTTTTACTGTGTATGTGTGTGTGTTCCTGCCCTTTAGAGGGAGGGGTTCAGATTGAGGGGCGTGTCAAATTAATTTGCTAAAATAAGTAAGTAAGTATATTAAAAGTAAGATAGTCATATAAAAACATTTGATGAAAAAATGCATTGGGGTAATAGTTCTTCACTGTCAGAAAAAACACAGTAGCTTTTTTGTCACTGGGGTGGTACCCTAACGTTCCAGTTTGTATGTTTACAAGTATTCAAAATGTACATGGGTATGCATTTTTTTCGAATAATTAAATGGCCCGTCATCAATTATTCCTTACATATTGTACCCAAAAAGATACAACATTTTAATATATTGTATACCCATAAAGGTACAAAAAGGAACCTTTTGAGGGTACCACCCCAGTTACAGTACAGTTTCATTTTGTACTTGCATACTGTAGCCTACTTTGTTCTTTTGAAAGTGTGTTAGTAATAGTGTGTTAGTATCTCTGGTTGCCAACATGCTTGTAATAAATACATAGAGCTAAATAAAAGGTGACTAATTCTTGTCTGTTTTAAAACCATTGGCAGAAAAAAGGAACTCATTGTAAAGGGGATGAACCCCTTAAATCCTTATCCTTAGGCCAGGGTTCCCCAAATCTTACCCTGGAGG
Source organism: Paramisgurnus dabryanus (assembly GCF_030506205.2). Lineage (NCBI taxonomy): Eukaryota > Metazoa > Chordata > Actinopteri > Cypriniformes > Cobitidae > Paramisgurnus > Paramisgurnus dabryanus. The sequence continues at coordinate 28,013,484 of NC_133353.1, forward strand.
GCCGGAGCACTGCAGAGTTTAGCTCCAACCCTGATCAAACACACCTGAGCAAGCGTATCAAGGTCTTCATGATCACAAAAAAATCACAGGTGGGTAAGTTTGATTAGGGTTGGACCTAAACTCTGTAGTGCTCCGGCCCTCCAGGGTAAGATTTGGGGAACCCTGCCTCAGGCCTTCAGTTTAGGAATCACCATTTGGGGTTAGAATTAAAGCGGTCAAACAGCGCCCTCTGCTGGTAAGATGAGGTCTCACATCCTTTAATAAAAAATGTCAGGGTCCATTCAAGGATAAAAGAATGATGAGACATTAAAAGATGAAGCTTTATTTTGATGATCATTACAATTATTTGCTTAAAATAAAAGATTTTTGTAAATCATTTTAATTGTTCCACTCATGAGTTATACTGGTGCTCTTTTTTTATTACTTAATTAATTTTTCGGCTTTTTTTGTGGCAGCATCAATGTGATGTATATTTATTTCAGCCTAAAAGAACAGCAAATGAGGAGAAAATTAACAGAGGGTAGGAAAGAAAAAATATCTGCTGCTAACATTGTGGTTATGGCCCTGCTACAACATCAACAAGTGGACAAATGTCCAGTTTAGCATTTTATCTGTTTTAATAATTCTACATCCACTAAAATAAATGCCTTTTATAATTGACATATTTTAAGATATTTATTACCTCAATAAAGTTACAGTGACAAAAAAGTGCATGGGGGTTGGCAGTCTGTCATTAGCTGGTAGATTGCCATGTTTCTCATTTAGAAAAAGCTAAATCTTAATAAAAAAGCTAAATCTAAAAGCCTTATGTACCTATATACTATTTCATGTTAAAAAATGTATTCAGAAATCTGTTATATAATACAGTAGCTTTACCTTTAAAGACATGCGGTCAATGATCTTGTTCTGTTTGTCAAACTCATTGCCCATGTCTGTGGCCATGATCTTTAGATTCCCAATAATGCTGCCCACCTGCTCCAGATTCTTCTCCATCTCATCTTCTCGTGCATCATTTTTATTCTTTCAAAAACAAAAGAGCATAAATCTTCCAGGACTTCACAAATCTCTTAGGTAACAATATGTTGAAAATTCAAACAAAGTAACACCTTATGGCACAATAGGCATACTGACGTCCTGCTTCAATATTCACCTCCATAAAAGGCAAAATTTGACCAGACAGGACAACTAATCTCAGTCACAATGTATCACTGTACTGTAAGCTTCTTCCAGTCTCAATGTTTTTTTTTTGTCTTACTTCTTGATGTAGGGTCCAGAGGGGGGCGCTGCCCAGCCAAAAATCCGTCGTTTTTTGTGTACAGCAGTCACCTGGCTGGATACCAGACCTTCATCTGTTTGCTCTGTGCCCCAAACCTTGCCCTGGGGGAAAACACTTCTTTAAATGTTTATCAGCTGTTGTACAATGTACAATTATAAATGAACAGAGAACAAAATAGGTTTAGTGAACAAACTTTCACACAGAAAAAATTGTAATTAAAAGTATAGCCAACCAATCTTTATCAAAAGACTTATTAACATGATATTATTATAAATAGTTCATTGTAGTTTATGATTTCATCATAATTTAATAACACATAAAAATACAGAATATTTTAAGATAATCATAGAAGTAGAAATTGCATAAATAAATACATTCAAATAAAAAATACTAATAATAATGTTTTTATAAAATACTAACTGAAAATGAGAAATCACAGCTTTTAGCTGCTGTTGAAGTACAAGTGGTTGTGTGTGTTTAGCTACACTTCATGTAAACAATGAAACAAGTCCATCACAATATCAACAAACCAAATGATGAAGGGACTCCTCAAGTCACAGCCGTTTCATCCTTTACGAACGGCTAAAAACATTTACTGATCTACTTTTGACAAAATTGGTTTTTAATGTCTGGGACAGACGTCAGTGGCTCAGTGGGTCCCAGGTTTGACCTTTAGCTAAGTTCAGGAAGCCTTTTTATGTGGAGTCAGCGTGGTTTATACAGGGTTATACTCCGGTTTCTGAAGTATTAAAACATTCAGGCTAGGTCACTTAGAGATGCCAAATTGTCCTTCCCACAAAGTGTGTATAGATTAACTTGTGTATAATCTGTTCATACCATAAATAAAGCCATAGATGCTGGAATGGAGTTAATAAATAGGAGGTTCCAACACCTTGTTAAATCAATGCTACAAAGAATTGAGGCAAAAACAGGGTCTGGTAAGTGTACATATGGTCCTGAATAGCTCAGTGGTAGACCATTGCAATAGGTCTGAACCTAGGAAACCCACACATACTGATAAATACATTTCTACCTTGTAATGCACTGTTAAGGCAAACAGATACAGTTTGTGGGCCATCATGGATACTCGTGGAGTTAGATGAGGAATGGCCATATTGAATATTCAGCCTCCACATGTGACAGAAGGAAAGAGGTTTTTGGAAATGGTCCATTACTTACCTGTCTTGGCTGAGATAACCCCTACACTTAAAGGGACACTTCACCCATTTGCATTAAGCTTTGTATAGTTAGAACCCCAGTCATTTTGCATCATTGAAAGAAGGAAGTCCAATATCTTTGTTGAGGGGGTGAGAATACAAACACCCCTTTTCTCGGTCAAATAAACACCAAATTCTAAATGTGTGTTATATTTCGACTACAAATATGACGCACTTTCAATAAAGATCAATGTTTCTACGGTTGAAATGCTCCTTTAATAATCTATTGAAGGCTGATACAGACTAGACTTGAAGGTAAAATATTTTTGCTTGTGTTATTTTACATTACACACAACTTAATTTATGGAAATCTATGGTTTGATTTCTTGCATGTATTGATTGCATTGGATATTACCAACATCTGGTGAACGTTTAAATTTCAATAGCGCCCAAACCCTCATAAGCCCCGATTTTCCTGTAAGAATGACCCCAGAAATTAAAAGATTAATTACAAAAGATATAAACATTTTTAATGATACAAATAAAATAAAAAAAATGTGTTTACTTCCCATCTATATATTAATGCTGTGTTCTTGTAGATATGAAATACTTTTGTACCTGTTTACCACTAAATTCCTCAACTACACCATTAGCTTGCCTGTAAAATATTAATTTTTTATGAAAAATTCACATAAATTATGATCTAAATTTGAATTAAATTGTTTTTAGATATTGATCTAGAATGATAACTTACAGACGAGCACATTTATAAACACTCATTTATAACAGAAAGCTTAGCTTAACTAGAAATGTGCTTCATCTTTCTGACGACCAGCAGTTAACTGAACATCGTTTTAAAACACTCAAAGTTAAACTGAAGAAAAAGGCATCTCAAAAGATACCAAGCATCTTATTAAAAACATCTAACAAAACTGAAATATAAATGTACTGAAATAAGTAAGACCCTACACACACATTTCACGTTTTTGCTTGGGTGGCACCTACAGGCAGACCGGGGTACTGCACTACTTTGAGATTTACGAATGGGGCTTCTTTAGTTTAAACAAAATAAACATATTTTAGCCTTAAGTTTCTCAGTCTACCCTCCAAAATAAGATGTCTATTATTTTTATTTTATTCATAGCTCAGACTAAGTCATAATTGGCTCTGGTCTGGAATGTGTGCCCCACATCTCCCTCAAACACCACCTATGCCTCTACTGTTAAACCCATATATCTGCAAACATCAAGGCAAACAACAGAAAAAAACTATAAGAGAAAAAAGGATGTATTTTGCTTTATTAGAAATTAAAAATATAAGTTGAAACGTCTTATCACTAAATTGCATGCTAAATTGACCATACATTTCCCCAAAACATTGGACAGGACTAACTGTGTTCACAAGGTCCATTAATGTCTTAAGATAATTTAATGTGAGTATAATCAGTCACAGAAAAACTGACATAAAAAGCAAAAATTACAGGATTAGCCCAAACGTTTATCAAAGGCTATAAGGGCAGCATAAAAGGACATAACAGATTTCTTCACAAGTCTTTCGCCCCACATATATGAATGGCACAATAAGCCATGCTGACTCAAGTGCAGGGAGAGGACGATTTAAACTGTCACTATCACCCGAAATATTTTCTATACATTAAAAACCTACATGACAGCAATGAGCAGATTACCACACTACACACTGTGTTTTCAGCATATTTGTGTCACATGTTAGGGGTGAAGACTTGATTGTACAGGAGGCTTTGTATGTATATGCATGCACACATGTATCCACCTATTTACAAAATGCATTTTAAAGGCACAGATGGCATTGTAAGAACTAAATTCCATTGCTGCAATAAAGCAGAAAATGTGTCTAATAGTCAGACTTCGGAGCGATGCTGGATCAGTTCATCATTTACAGAAGTTTGTTGGCTCTCTGGTTGGCTTCATCAATACGAGCTTTATTCATTTCAGCCTGAGTAAAAAAAAAGGAATAAAAATTAATAAATAAGAAAGAAAGAAAGAAAGAGAGAAATAAAGAATTAGTTATAACTAACCTATTAAAAAAAAATACAAAACATACTAATAATCTATAATGCCTTAAAGGGACATTCCACTTTTTTTTGAAAATGTGCTCATTTTCCAGCTTCCCTAGAGTTAAAAATTAGCTTTTTACCATTTTGGAATCCATTCAGCTGATCTCCGGGTCTGGCGCTAACACTTTTAGCATAGCTTAGCATAATCCATTGAATCTGATTAGACCATTAGCACTAAAAAATAACCAGAGTCTGGATATTTTTCCTATTTATAACTTGACTCTTCACATCGTGTACTAAGACCGACAGAAAATTAAACGTTGCGATTTTCTAAGCAGATATGGCTAGGAACTAACTCTCATTCTGGCGTAATAATCAAGGACTTTGCTGATGTAACATGGCTGAAGGAGGCGTAGTGATATTACGCACTGCCCGAAAATAGCCCCCTTGGTTACTTAAATGGCAGGGGACTATTTTTGGGCAGTGCATAATGTCACCACGCCTGCTGCGTAGCACACAGGAAAAATATTGAAATTCTTTAATTAATTTAAAACGCGATGCTAATGGTCTAATCAAATTTAATGGATTATGCTAAGCTATGCTAAAAGTGCTAGCACCAGACCCAGAGATCAGCTGAATGGATCCCAAAACGGTAAAAATCAAATGTTTAACTCTAGGGGAGCTGGAAAATGAGCATATTTTCAAAAAAGTGGAGTGTCCCTTTAACACATCAAAAAAGCACAATCTGAGCATTGAAAAGCTTTACCTTATCAGTGATTTTGTCAATGGTCTTGTTCTGGCTTTCGATCTCATTACCCATGTCTAAGGCCAAATTCTTTAGATTTCCAATGATGCTGCCCACCTGGTCCAAATTCTCCTCCATCTCATCCTCTCTTGCATCATTTGTGACTCTTAATGAAAGCAAAAATGTCAATAAAGTGATACTGAAAGCAAAGAATATGCAATACATCGGTTAACAAAATATAAGGAACAGCACACTGAGAAGTTTTAAGTGGGTTTTAGCGGCATCTAGAGGTGAGGTTGCGAATTGCAAACACCAAGCCACAGCTTAAAGTGCGTGTTGCAGGTTAACCACCACTGTTGATTAATGGGTACATAAATCACTCAAGATATGTATATCATTTTTAAAATGTCTCAAAAAAGGTCTTAAAGACCCTTTTTTTAATGTTTTTGGTATTAACGGTTTTTTTAAGCAATTCGGCGATGACGTCACGTTGGGTAGAAGTAGATGAAAGCCTCAGCCAGAGCCATAGAAATAGATGAGACATTTATTGCCGTTTTATTAATACTTACGTTTATAATATGGAAATCATATATACATAATAGGAAATATATAATGTTGTATACTGCAAAGTTACCCTGCTAATTATTATTTATGATATATGTGGAGATAAATAAAACTTTGCAAATCTGCTGATTCAATCCATTCATGTCCTGACCACCAGGCTAGAGAGTTTTAAACATCCTTAATCCACACTTACTAGTCTATCATATAATATCTAAAATATATTTTTATGTGAAATAAAAGGAAGTTTTGTTATATTGTTTATGCGATCATAACGAATCACACGATCATTTTACACAGAATCAGCGGTCAGCAGCTGCAGCGGGCTTGAATCCAACCGCATACTGCAATAAACAGGCGTTCGGCGGCTTTTTACATCAAAGGATGACAGGCTAGAAACCAATCACTGATCCCCGTATTTTTTATAAATCCTGGACATGATTGGACCGGCCGAACGGGTTGAGCACTTTTATATTTGTTGAGCAGAGAGGCTGCATAGTTTGACCAGCGGGCTGCGGGAACCGGCCGCACATCAGACCGACAGACGGTGTTGCTAATATAACTCCCAATGTATAACTATTATCAGACCGGCCAACCGGGAAAGTCCCGACTCTCCCGACTGAAACTCCGCTACTGGCTGTAGGGAAATGTGTGCGTTTTGATCGGTGTTCGAGGCTCTTACCTCGCGACCAGATGTGACGACGTGACGCCTCACTCAGCTTCCAGGATTTGAGTCATGCTGCCTGAATTCGTTTGTGCTGAAGATCGCATACACCCATTTCAGCAGGATTATGGTCCCCCTCAAACCAGCATGCACGAGTATGTTAATTGTTTGTTTACTTTCTACACGAAGTTATGCTAAGGCTATCTGGCTTTCTGCCTATCTCTCTATACTAGCCCATCTATCTGTCTGTCTGTCTGTCTATCTATCTATCTGTCTGTCTGTCTATCTATCTATCTGTCGTTCTGTCTATCTAGTCTATCTATCTAGTCTATCTATATCTATGTATTTATCTATAATTTGCATTGATATAATCTGAATATTGTACTTTACTCATCTCTCTAGTCACTCTCAATGCTCTTAAGGCAAATTCTCTCCCCAACGTGACGTCATGCAGTGCGTTGAGGGGGAAAGGAGAATCCTTGCAAACCGCTGTACTTTTTCGTTTTTTATTCCGTTTTATGATAACCAACAACATAAAATACAATGGATAACAATTTAAATGTTTATTATCAACAAGCAAATTGCCCAAATTCGTGGAAAAATTTTACCTGCAAAACGCACTTTAACCCTCAATTGTGAAACACTGCGAAGCTACAGTAATTGCCACAGAACAAACATGTCATCATCTGAGACAACGTAAGGGCCAAACGCGATCTGTAGAACAGTTTGTCCATTTAGGGCTACTGTAGAAACATGACGGTGACATCCATGTAAGGTTGACCAGTGGTGTATGTAGGTAGATAAAAACAGCTCATTCTAAGGTAATAAAACAATACAGTTTATTATGTAAGGTTTATACACCACTAAAAATATAGCTCTGTATATTACATTGCATTTCTGTCAAGAGATCTTTCTAAAAGTCCCACGATGCACCTTTAATTAATACAACCAATTATAAATGGGGTTGCCTCAAAGTTAACAGTAAGAAGTATCAATCAACTTAATGTTAGAATAAAATAGACAAAAACAGCAAATTAACTTTATTCGTAACGTCAGTATAAATATTGTGCACGGGATTTGTTGTTACCCAACTTAACAAAGCTGGAATTCGTGGCAGGACTGTGATTTCTATGGGTACAAATAAACAAGCGCAGCCTGGGTGCTTCAACAAAAATGATAATTTAGTGTTTTCTACAGAAATCTATAAGAAGAGAAAGAAGAGAAAGGCTTTTCAGAGGATAGAATTAACTTTGCCACAAAGGTTGAAGTCTTGTCAGCTCAATCTTTTAGATTTAAATCAGGGATTTCCAATGTTATGGCTGTAACATATTTAGTCAAAAATTAAAACATTATTTATCAGAGAATGTTTTAAAAAAACAAAACATTGAACCATCTGTTTACGTTTTCCTAAACCTCTAATGATAGAGTCCAAATATCTGAAAAATATCAGTCAGTGCATTAGTTTAAAGGCGGGGTGCGTGATTTTTGAAAAACACTTTGGAAAAGGGAGTCGAGCCGAGTACCTAAACACACTTGTAGCCAATCAGCAGTAAGGCGTGTCTACTAAACGACATTGTTTCCTGGGTTGCGTATGTGTGGGGCGGGTCTATAAAAAGAAAGTCCAGATTCTATTGGGTAGGGGCGTGTTTGCTTAGGTGATTTCAAATGTCAACATTGGCTTTCAGAGATCATGCACCATTGCCTTTAATGTTTAAATGAGAAAAATATATGTGCGTTATGGATGTGACAAAAAAGGACACAGGTTTTTGCGAGACAACATACTTTGTAGGAATTCTGTAAATAAAAATGCAATAATACTAAACAAATGCAGAAGGAGCTGCTCTTCAAATCAAAAAAATATAATTAATTTTTACTTTTGTTTAAGCATTTATGAGGAAGAAACACCCTTATGGATGTAACATTACTGAAATTTGTGTTTTCCAAAAAATAAAGCTCTATGTTCTGAGGTCACTTAGTAACACAGTTAAAGAGTTGCTAAACATGGGCAAAGGTTCAAAAAACCATTTAGTCGCATGACAGAGTATTTCTGAAATTTTACTACAGAATCTCTTGTGAAAGCATTGCTACAAGTACAGTGGAAGTAAATCTAAAGTAAGTCACACACACATCAACCAAGAGCCAACATGAAATCAACATCACCAAAGAAGTGTGTTTTGTTTCACACTGCGTGACTATCTGGGGTTCAGTCACTGCTGTTTCAGACTGCATGATGGATTGGCGACAGGGGGTTTCACACTGCATGACTTTACTGTAGGAAGAATCACTGACAACTTTGTCCCGGTCTGCAAACTACGTCTCACAACCAAACGCACGCAAGAAGTGACGCGAAGGAAACAACGCGAGGTCACGCATGTAAGACCGGAGTTCTCACGTGAGACTGGGCTATTATTAAAAATGGTAGCCCGCAAGAAGCTTACCATAAAAATTGCATGTGCGCTCATTTGCAGCACAAAAAAGAAGAAATAAAGTTTATGAAGGAGGAAATGGTGAAATGGTTGTGGAGACTCCTCCCCCAACTACCAGCTGCCCTGTATGGTGCTCTCTCATTGGCTGTAGGTCATCGCCGATGTTTTTTTCAGTCAAAACACATTTCACACGGCATGCCAAATATCTCACGGGTATCGGCGACTCATCTGCGATTCTCTTAGATCACGTCTTTAAACATGGTCACTCGCGTGCACGAGCATCGATTTGCTTTGTGATTTCGGGCATTTGTCTGCGATTTCTCAAAACCTGTCGGCGAGTCAAAATCAGGGCTAAAATCATGCAGTCTGAACTCGGCATTACTGTGCATTCAGACCGCCACCGGCGAGAGCATCAATAAAAGCTCTGGCTGCCCTGACAACGACGCTAAAGAAAAGTTGTAGTGGACGCTCTGACGCTCGAATGCATTCTCTGAACTCCTCTCAGGGGGAGGTTTCCGCCTTCCTATTGGTTGCCGGTGAACATTTCCGCCTTCCGATTGGTTGCCGCCGAACCGCGTCATATCTCATTAACATAAAGTTGAGCTGATTTCAACTCTCCTCGACACTTACGCTGTACATGACACGCCGCACCGCTGCTCGCCAGAGCTCGCCGCCGGCTCTCATTGAAAATGAATGACTTCCGGCCACTTTGACGCTCTTGCCGGTGGCGGTCTGAATGCACAGTAAGTGATAAAGCATCTGGGTAATGAGTCACAGGCGGCAAGTAAAACTGCATATAAGCCTAAATCCATATAATGCAAATGACACGAATACGTAGTGAATTATAAGTTATAAGAGATAATGTTTGGTACGTGTCGCCCGTGGTACGCCTCCAGGAGCTCAACTTTTTTTGGAAAGTAAAGCTGATCTGTCGGAGATGCAATACTACTCTATAGGTACTCAAGATTAACATGAGATTAGCAGAAACAGTGTGTGTTATGTGACCTTTAACTCTTTCCCTGCCAGCGTTTAAAAAAAAGTTGCCAGCCAGCGGCAGCATTTTTTATGATTTTCACAAAAGTTTAATGCCTTCCAGAAAATTTTCTTTTTTAAATATATATACATACAATATCAAATGAAAGAACAGATCCTATACTTTCAAACATTAAAAACTGGTTTAATCCTACCTTCATTTGTTCTCTTTTTATCACCTCTCAAATATGTGTGGGTTTCTTTAAAAATACAAAATTTTAAGCAAAAAGCTCAGGAAATTGCATTTTTGTGAAGAACTTTTGATAGAGATCAGATTCAGAACGATCCTCAAAACATACATGGAGTTTAAACTGTTTGCCCTAAGGGAATACTTCCAGGTTTTATAAGCTGGCTAAGAGCGCCACCTGGTGGATAATAGCGGAAATATGGATTGCCGGAAAAACTCGTCATTGGCATTAAAGCTTTTTCTCGTAATTGACGAGCTAACTCGTCAATGGCGGGGAAAGAGTTAAATCTAACCCTTACTTCCTCAGTGAAACAGCATGCACATAGCTTAAGCTAAAAGCCTTTACCAAGTTTTTACCCTCACCTCTTGATGTAAGGACCAGAGGCAGTTGCTGATCCACCAGAAACAGCCTGACCGTTGCGGACGCCGGGCGGTTGGCTGGACACCACACCTCCCGCTTTTCCCTCTGAGGTGGAATCACCACCTGTGCCCCAAGTGCGCTTATACCGGTTGTCATGTTCGATGGACGTGACTCTAAAAGAAGCAGTATTTCCACATTACTGTACAATTGTACAAAAATATGGATAAATAATCTATAACGGTGTCAAGCCAGAAGCTAAAAGGTGAGTTAATAACCAACCTGTCACATGGGCACACACACAAGCCACAACATTTGGACAGATCAGTGAGGTTCTTCTCGGCATGCCGCATGTCCTGATTGATTTGGTCCATTCCTTGGTCGACACGCCTGAGTTGCTCTAAACAAAACAGAATTCAAAAATAAGTTTTCTTTTTATAGACCTTTAGATATAATTTAGTGCATGGAGGACCTATGAAGAATCAGGACTGAGGTCACTCACCTCCCTGTTCATCCAGCATGGTCATTGTTTTGACACCCGTCTCTCGGCTCTGAAAAAACACAGATGCTTTAGATTTCAAAATAGAATGGAGAACTAAAAAATTTTTACATGTCAAATAATATATACATATTTTTAAGGCATTCAGACTTCTTTGGACCACTTACCTCTTCTGCCAACTGTAGCATCCGCCTGGTGCTTTCAAGTGACTAAAACGAAAAAAAAAAAAAAACATTAAAAAGATTGAAAGTGAGGCAATGACACATGCCTGTAAAATCAAAGTTCATGCATGGTAAAAACAAAGAATTAGGAAAGCAGTTGGGTTGGCAGAAAGTTGTAATGTGTAGATAGATAATGTGAATAAAGCATGCATGGAAACAAAAGATGTACACAGAAGCAAACCACGAAGACATTCAAGACAATAATATAAGAGAGTTTCATAGGGCAGGACATTATAGCTTAAACAATAAATATTTTCACACTTTCACATATTTTTTTCCATTTTACATACATATATATTTACACTAAATCAATTTATTTACAACTAGAGGAAGCATTTTAAACAAATGCAAAGCTTATTTAAAAGGTTTATGCAAAATGTTAACTATATATTGAATCCAATAACAGAGCCCCAGTTATAACCACCAATAATCCACTTTTAAATTGGGAACATTACAAAAGGGAAAACTAAAAAACAAATGTTCGTAAATCACAACAAAAGAACATGTAATGACTAAATTGATGGGTGGAAAAGGGATTCATAAATCTGAAGTTTACCCCCAGATACCCAGGTTATGACACATGAGTACAGGGAAGGGCTCATGCTATTATTCTTTTATGGCACAAAGTCTCACGTGAATCCCTTTAGAGGCAGCAGGGAGAAGAAAGAGAAACAAAGGCATAAGTAAAGTGAGAAAAAAAGTGTGAAGCTACAAGAGGATTTCAGTAATGCAGAAAATCTGTAACGGTAAACAATAAGGTTTGATTCTTTAAAATTAGTAAATGCATTAGTTATCATGATCTAACTAGGAGCAACATTGCATTACAACATTTACTCATGTTTAAAGGTGCACAGTGTAATGTTTAGAAGGATCTCTTGACAGAAATGCAATATAATATTCATCAATTTGCATAAAGCTTTGTATAGCTAGAACCCCAGTCATGTTTTTGAATGGTCATGCATAATTTTCTCAGTTGCCACTGAGACAGGAGAAAAACAGATTTCAGTGTTATAGTTCTTTCTTTCAATGATAAAAAATCATCATTTTGCATCATTGAAAGAAGGAAGTCCAATATCTTTGTTGAGGGAGTGAGACTACACCCCTTTTTCTCGGTCAAATAGGCACCAAATTCTAAATGTATGTTACATTTCGACTACAAACATGACACACTTTCAATAAAGATTAATGTTTCTATTGGGAAATGCTCCTTTAAGTGGTGTATAAAGATCTTGCATAATGAAGTGTGATTTTATTATTACCTCAGAATGAGACACTTTTTCTACATACACCACTGGTCCCATTACATGGAAGTCACCACATTGCACCATCATGTTTCTACTGTAACCCTAAATAGACACACAGCTCTACAGAGCGCATTTCTTCACTACGTTGTGTCAGACAATGACGTGTTTGTCCTGTGGAGGCTATCATAGCTTCTTTATTGCTGGATTTACACAGCGTATCTTGATGCCCAATTGCGATTTGTTGTCTATATATAAGATTTTTTTTTTATGACCTGTTTACATAATCTTTTAAAAGCGACTCGTATCCAAAATCAGCATTTACAATTCAAGGTAGGCATAGACCCAGCATATCGCAACGTTTTTCTCGCACTGTTGTTTAAAACGTTGCGATATGCAATGGACACAGATAGGGATGCTTAACGATTAATCGCGATTAATCGTTAGCAGAATAAAAGTTTTTGTTTACATCATATATGTGTGTGAACTGTGTATAATAACTTTGTATAAATAAATGTACACAGATGCATGTATATGTTTTAGAAATGTTTACATGTGTATATACATTTGTATATTTATGTATAATTTATATTATATATAAATATAAATACTTAATATATACATTTTTTTTTCTTAAAAATTATACATAAATGTGTTCATATTTATATATATACATATTTATTATACACAGTTTACACACATATGTGATGTAAACAAAAACTTTTATTCTGCTAACGATTAATCGCGATTAATTGTTTAGCATCCCTAGACACAGACAAATTGATTATACAAGATTATAGAGCTTTAGGCATAAAACTTTAAAATTACTCCATTAATCTCACCAAAGATGCCATGCTAAGACGAATCATGTGATCGCAGGTGGTTTCCACCTGGGTAGAGGTCATGTCCAAGCGTTGCATTTTCGCAACGACACGTCTTGACATGGGAATATCCGATCGGTCCTGTTACATTGCGGAGGCGAGTGCATGTATCCGATTTATATCCACATATGATTGAGGCCTTAATCCAATAGGGGAATATCAAAATGTATGGGTCATATTCGATCTGTGCCACTTGAGGGGAAAAACTATAATCGCTTCAAACAGGCAGTGTAAATGTGTTTCGATGTGTTTTGCAATCTCACCACTAGATACCGCTACAATCTACACAGTGCCCCTTTAATACCAATACATTTGTTTGTACATGTTAGTTTATTGTGCATTAACTAATGTTAACAGTTTGATTATCAAAAATCGTATGAGTAAATGTTTAAATTAACACCAACCAAGATGAATAAATAATGAAGAAGGCTCGTCATTGTTAGTACAAGTTAGCTAATGCATTAACGTCAATCAGAGAAACCTTATTGCAGAAAATCACATATTTACAAATATTAAAAACACAAACATTTCACATCAGCGAAAGAACCCGCTGTCACAATAAGAGGCAGTTACAAAAAAAAACAACTAAAAATATCACATCTGATAAAAACAGAATCATTGTTATCTTTTGTTGGATCTTCATGATAACATGCTTACCTCATCTGTAACTTGGTTGGCCCGCATCGTCATATCCTCTACTGACATGTCTGCCATTTTGCTGCTGTCCAAGGTTACCACCCCGCCCGGCTTAAGCTCTACGTTCTGGGGTCTAAATGTCAGAGGTCAAAGTTGAAATTTATAAACAAACAAATATCCCCACAGAAAATCACCTGGAATTTGAAGAAAAGTTCACCCAGAAATTACGCTAGATAGAAACATCATGTGATGTGTAAAAGTTATTTAGCTAAAGGTTCAATCCGCAATAAAAGAAGATTGCCGTCAAGCTCCATACAGGACACAAAAGTGTTATAAATGTATCCAATGCATCATATTTCAAATTATCTAAAACCTTACAGTCTGTAATGTAAGTGTTGAACATTATACATTTTCAATACAGTTTAATTTTTGGGTGAACTTTTCGTTAAGGTCAAAATGTATAAAGCAAAGAAACAATTTAGTATGAAAAGTGATGTGTTGTCAATTTTCTCATTAAGCTGATGGCAAAGACATCAGTATATTTTTTATAGCCATTAGAAAGGCTAAACTTTTGGAAAAACCTGGATGAAGAGTGTTTTATTCAGACAAAACAAAAGATACTAATTATTTCTGTGTGCATAACATATGCGGAAAATGTCTTTGCCATCAAAAACACTTTTGATCACGTGTACCCAGTGTTAACAGAGAGACGGGTGTGAGAGATACAGTACAAAAGAGGTGTGATAATTTATCTGTTCACCATAAGACACACGCTGACACTGAGATAGATTTTATTGTCAAGAATAATTACATTTTAATAGTACTTCTAAAACAAACAATTAAATAAATATATAATGAAATTTTTTCAAATGGAAGTCTGATACCCACTAGCAAATAACCTAAGCTTTAAGGACAATTGGATTAAAACTACAGTAAAAAGGCTAACAAGCCACTTTATATAGTTATGATATAGTAAAATATTTGTAAACTAAATGTGTCTTTACACAGGAAACAGATCTTGTGTCTTTTCCTTCATTCTTTCCTGTTTCCACATGCAGCTGCAACTACCTACAACTCCGACAAAACAAAATAAACCATCACAAATATTTATTGGATTTTAATGGAAATTGTTTTGGTTTTCCTGGAAACTATTCTGGTCTATGTGGGTATCTAATGATCTTGTGTTTATGGGATATGATCTGGCAAAAGAGAACACCATCATATCTAAAAATAATAAAAATTACTTTTCAGTAAGTAAAGTCACGTGCTAGCCCTTGGGTGTAATTGTATTCCGAGGATAAGCAAATCTCAAATCCAAACAGTTCAACAAGACTGGATTAACATATGACAACCTCACATGAAGTGTGGGTTGACAGTAGGTCAACTGTTAGAGCACTAAGTCAGCAACAAAGGCCATGGGTTCTATCTCAGAGAACACACAAACTTTACAAAAACAAACAGATTAAATAAACTGTAATCACGTTGCATAAAAGCGTCTGATAAGTGCACTAATGTAATTGAGCTTCCCTAAAGAGTCAAGGAATTACGCGTGTCCAGTTTTTCAACAAAAACCGGTTCCTCGGGGTCATTACGTCATACCTCATACACTTCACAGTATTTTTTCTGTCTGAAACGCACACTAAGCAGCACTATCTAGATCAAGATTATAGTCACGTAAGATTAAACTACAACATGCCTCATACACGACGTTTAAGATCTGCAAACTCTTCAAATGCATAACAAAATTCGTGAAAACCGAAAAAGTTGTTGTATAAACATTTTAAGCTAATCCTATCAGACAGTAAAACTCATACCACGTTTCAACTAACGTTATCAAACCCAGTTCCAGACAGACAAAGCAAGATAGCAAACATTAAAAAAACTAACCACGTTGAGAAGGTTAGTATCTTGAAAGTTGGAAAAGTTCTTCAGAGGTTTCCAGGATCCCAACACCACCATCTATGATCATATTTTATACTTACGGTTTACTCATGGTGTGTTATGATCTTCTTTATCCCTAAATTAATTGTAATGTTTATCTATGGCTGTAGTTTGTCTCAGTACGTGATGCAGAGCTACGTACTCAGCTCAGTTCCGCTTTTGGGGAGTAGAAAAGCATTACCATCCTCTTGTTTTTGAACGCTGAACTAAACCAGGAGAACAACGTTTCAAACGCTACTTACTGAGTTTTATTCCAGGAAAGACGATGGATAAGACCGCTGATCTTTAATCAATCTTTAAAGTACTTATTGTCCGCGAACCCTCCACACTGTTCCGAAATTCCTTTAGACAAATTATGGCGCTAGTGCGCATGTGCAGTCATATGACAGGTGACATAATGCGCATGCGTCAAGAAGAGCAAGAGTAGTATAAATTGAAAAGAAACTTTAATAACTTTATTTAGATGCTGGACGGACAGACGCAAGGAACAGTAAATGCGAACTTAATAGATAACGAATGTTAGCATTATGTCGTGAACTTAAGATCGTGAATAAACAAAAATAACAGTTCGTGGCCATGGATTATTATTATTATTTAGTTTTAGTACATTGCATGAATACTTCAAAAAGAAACTAGAGTTATAGAGCAATACGAGAAAAAAGCAACTATAATATATTTACAATTTAACAGTACCTAAACAAATAAAAGTAGTAACTCTTAGTAAGCTCATTAAATAAAATAAATAAACAGGACAACAATAACTTAAATATAAAAATATAGTATATTAATTTGTAAAACGACTACATACATTTAACAGATGTTGCGGTTGATACGCTGCGTGCTGACGTCCCTGTGATGACGTCTTAATCCAGGAAGTGCCTTTGCAAACTTGCTGGTCAGCTGTTCGGAACTTTAAATCATCGTAATCTCGTTGAGAATGTCTCTAAAACGGGATAATATATCGTTATAAAAAGTGGAGTCTTCATTTGTACGGTATAGTTGTACTTGACTATCAAATACAATTTTGCCTGCTTTACTACGTTACTTTCTTTCTTAGGTTCTTCACGAGTCAAACTGTCGCCACCGCACCCTCAACGGACTATTTTGCATTATACTATCCAGAGTATTTTAATCTGACAGTTATAGGGTTATACATTTTTTTTTTTTGAACATAATTCATAGTTTCATATTACTAAGCAATGTTTATGTTCATTTTCTCTCGATTTGAAATACGTTGTCTTCTTGAACTTGAACAAAACTATAAACGAAACGTTTAAATGAATCACGATTAGTATTAGACAACGTAACCACGGCTAGATTTCATTTAATTCACACGGCATTATTGTCATTATATGGCAAGACATAAATTGATATCAATTTAAAGTTCCCAGGCACTGTTCTTACTTTTATTGTTGTATTCTGTAGACCATTTTGATGACACAATGGAGGAAAAGAATAAGAAACGTAAAAGTCCAAAGCCGTCTTCCAACCAGCCACCTCCTTCAACCACTACCCGAAAAACATCAAGCAGCAGCAGCAGACCATTCGGACCAGTCATTCAATCCAGTCAGAGGAATAAGTATCGCAGGTTGGTGACATCTTTGTCATAAAAGTTTTGCTGCAGAAATTATGAAAATAAGATTATATTGATCTGCTATAATATTAAATAAGTCCTGTATTTGCTCAAAGTTTTTGGTTTGGGTTTTTTCAGGGGAGTGAGAGATAAACCCAGGCCTCAGAGTCAGTCGGGTATGAGTAACCAATCGACCCACATCCAGCATTCATTTCTCACAGATGTGTCTGATGTACAAGAAATGGAAAACGGTCTGCTCGGTCTCCTCAATGACTTCCATTCTGGAAAATTGCAAGCCTTTGGTAAGCACCCATAAATATTTCCTGTGAACTATATCATTGTGTACAGGTTTTGGTTTCAGTTTTGCAAACAATATCCCCCTTCTCTCAATCAGGCAATGAATGTTCCATTGATCAGATGGAGCATGTTCGAGAAATGCAGGAAACACTGGCCCGCCTTCACTTTGACCTATATGGAGAAGTGGATGAGTTGCCGGAAGATCAGAAGAAGTCAGCTTATGACACAAACATGGATAAACTGTTACTAAATGTAAGAACAACATCCACTGTTTCATCCTAAAACCACATTTTCATGTTTATCTTATGAAGTTGCTTTTTTCTTTCAGCTGGAAGAGTTGAGCTCCTCAATGTATCCTTTCATGGATTCACCATTCATGTTGTTGGCTTTCAAGTGGGCGACATTATTATACTGTTCATTATTACTGTTTAATATACTGTTGAAATTGATTAGATATTGTAGCTTCATGTCTTCATTTTGAGTGCATGTTTATATTTAGTAGGGCAGACAGGGCTAAATTTCTTCGTTTTTTATTAAAAATCTATCCTGTGTCACAGCTAGCAAAGGTCTAATCATTTAATGATACTTGATGACTTTGCAGTTGTACAAATGAAGAGTTCAGATTCAAAAGCCGCTTTTAAATGCCACTTCCATCAAAAATGAGAAATTGACAGAATGCTCTATGCATGTATTATAAGTTCATAAAATACATTCTCTGCAAATCTGCTTAATGGCCTCATGCCATTTCAGAAATACTGTTTTTTTTTGCATAATCCGTCTGAAGTCCGAAATGAAAGAAGAATTGGATGAATGGAGCTGCAAGAGTTTTTTCCAAGTTAAAGAAGATTTATTTGATTTGTATTTATGAGCCTTTAAAGTTTATTTAGAAGGAACTGTAAAGAGTGACTAGAGAGACATAGGGTGGGATTGGGAAATGAAAGCGGATCATTTAATCTTGGGTCCCTTGTGAGCACTTGCACCCAAATGTGGCAGCCACATTCTAGTTGCATCTTTAGTCATTTTGCAACTGTTTACTATGCTTTGTCCAAAGGAGTGGATTAGGCGGATTTTGAAGGCATTTTTAATACTGACTAATAACCTTTTTATTGCCATTTAAGTAAAAATTATATACCTGAACATAAGAGCCTAATAAAATGCTTATTTACAATAATTTAATAAAATATGCAAGAATTAAGCAGAGAGGTCTCCAAATATTTTTTGTGAAGGTTTGTCTAAAACTTGGTCTTTACTGTATACATCTAAGTTTCTAAATCTTTAACTGTAATTCTTCAGACAAAAGCTTAACCTCGCTGACAGCCAAGATGTCCCCAGATCTTCCAACCTATGAACGCCTGTAAAAAGTCCACTGAGATACTGTGTGTGCATATCCACCATGGAACAGCTATAAAGATACATCAGTATTATATCAATGACACTGTGGAAATGAAAATTCTACAACTTGTCAACCTGGCTTGTTTGCACTGTGTAGTTTAATTTTAGTTATAAATGTGAAAGAACAAATTCAAAGTCATGAAAAGGCAAACCTGATTTGATGTCTTTCTTATCAGGTATCAGATTATGTCTTACATGTTTGCTTTTGAGTGGTACATAACAGCACCTTTGCATGATCACTAATTCACTTTAAACTTTTTTTAAAGATTGAGTTGTTTTCTTAAGCATGTCCCGTCTTATGGTATATAACATAATTACTATGCTCATCCAGATGCAAGATCACCAAGACTGCAGAATGAAAGTAAAACTAAATGAAATTTTATGAAATATTTACAGATTTTATTTTTTAATGTAAAGTAGTGAAAGTGTAACCTTCTGGGTAGTGGTTAAATTTTTATTTCAATAAATACCTATCAGTAAAATGTGTTTTAATGTCATATTGAATGCCCAATGAAGTATGATCTGCATCAGTTTTTTTTTTACCTTAGACGTAAGAGCCACGCAAGAATGAATATTTTACACATATGTATAATTAATGCAAATGAATATCAGCAACAGTTAAATTAATTTATTGGCTAACATGAACTTATAATGGGCAGTATAGTTTTTTATAATTTATTAATCTACGATATTGTTAGTTAATGTCAATACATTTGTTCATATTAGTTCATTGTGCCTTAACCTCCTAGGACCCGAGTTTTGGTTTGTCTTTTTTTTTATTTCCACCAGCTGGGGTTAGAAAGAACCAATAAATATAATAACCAAACATTTTTCTTAAAACAGCAGTGTTTTTGTCCATGTTTGTGTAAAACAGGTTCCAGTTACACAGAATTAAGTATTATGGCGCAAACATCAAAAAATGTGATGTCCACGTATGTGGACATCCAGGTCGTAGGAGGTTAAAGGGATAGTTCACCCAAAAATGAAGATTCTGTCATGATTTACTCACCCTCATGTTGTTACAAACCTGTATTAATAATTTCTTTGTTCTGCTAAACACAAAATAAAATACTTTGAGCAATGTTTGTATCCAAATCGTGTTTGAGCTCCATTGACTTCCATAGTATTATGTTTTCCTTCTATGGAAGTCAATGGTGCTTTTGTTTCCTGCTTCATTATAAATATCTTCCTTTGTGTTGAGCGGAACAAAGAAACTTATATAAAATGATATAAAAACTTATATAAAATTATGTAAATAATGACAGAATTTTAATTTTTTGGGTGAACTACTCCTTTAATCCCTTTTCCCTTTATGTTAATAATTACAATTTTTGATTTTAAAAATGCATTAGCAAAGGTTAAAATTAACATGAAGTAATAATAAACGCTGTGGAAGTATTGTTAATTGTTAGTTTATATTAGCCAATGAATTAACTAATGTTAACAGATACATCCTTATTGTAAAGTGTCACCAGAATATTTAATGCACAATGGTTTAATGTCAACAATGCGACTGGCCTGTATGCTTGAAGGAATTTGCAAAGCATTGCTGACCTTGTTATTTGGTATCCAGGGATACGAGGTTGAAAAGGAGGCGCTGTTGTCTGAATGTTTACAGGAGGTTTGCTTACAAAGCTACTGTAACTAATTTCAATTTAAATCGATACAACTAGAAAGAGTTTTAAACGCTTGCATTTCCACATTTTAACACTTGCAAGGTGTTGAAGACAGAAATATTGTTTTAAGAAAGAACCACCGGGAAGCATCCCAGAATGACGTCTTTGGAATTTAAAACTAATCTCAAATCGAAATCCCGCGGGAATCCGGATACTTTTAATCAATGGCAAATGAGTGGAGGTGAATACAGACTGTCGTTCTCTGACGCCGCAGACACCAGATTCAGCGCGTGGACTCCTATTACAAACAAAGCGTGTAACCATCAGGTCAGAGCGAACGAAAAACAAACATAACTTTTTTATTGATTGGTTTTAACTGGAATTAACGAGACTGAATAAATAAACAGCTTTTTCAGGAAAGGACAACACTTATCCTACACTGGTTTGACCTCTGGACAGACCGTCAAAGAAAAGAGTTTATTCTTCAACTGCTGAGAAGATGCACCACAACCCAGCTCAAGTAAATATGTACAAATTCTTAATAATGAAAATTGTGGGAAGTTCACTTTTTATTAACTCCAGTATACATTTATTGGTGTGTGTAAGTTTTAGACAGTTATCTTGTACAACTTCTTATTAATTAAAATTAAGTAAAGCTTACACCTTTCAAAGGGGACATGAAAATCTGACTTTTTCCATGTTTAAGTGCAATAATTAGGTCCCCAGTGCTTCTATCAACCTAGAAAATGTGATAAAGAACAACCCAGTAACTTAGTTTTGGTATATTCTCTGCAAGCATACAATACACTACACTATGCTATAGTGTACACAACTATATATAACACTGGGAGCCGAGGGCCCTGGGGTGGTGGAGGGGGGCGGTTTTATGACATTTTATAAAATTTATTAATTTATCAAAAGGCGACTAACCAACAGCACTACATTGTAGCAATTATGTGTTTTATTTTATTCAAATATTAAGTTGTATTAATGTTTATGTATTTAATACATTTTCTTTGGGGGGCCATTAGGGATGCACTGTATACCAAGGGGGCCACACGCCAAAAAAGTTTGAGAACCACTGCTATAAAACACTATATTATACTGTGTGGCCAAAAACATGCAGGTTATTGCATGTTTAAGGTGAATTGACCCCCAACATGTTTATGAATTAACCTGTTCTTGCCATGAATATAGCCATAGATGCTGGAATAGCGTTAATAAATAAACAAAAAACACAACTTGCCCTGACTTGTATGAAATTCATGCATCATGTACTGAATACAGTTATTACTTAATATGGATATTGCAATTTTAGTTTATTTAGATGATCTTTAGCACACATTAAAGGAAAACACCACCGTTTTTCAATATTTTACTATGTTCTTACCTCAACTTAGACAAATTAATACATACCAATTTTTTTCAATGCATGCACTTAATCTTTGTACAGCGTGTCATGTGTTAGCATTTTACCTAGCCCCATTCATTCCTTAGGGTCCAAACAGGGATGAATTTAAAAGCTACCAAACACTTCCATGTTTTCACTATTTAAAAACTGTTTCATGAGTAGTTACACGAGTAAGTATGGTGGCACAAAATAAAACGACCTCTGAGCGCAGTAACATCATCACTCCTGACTACTCCAGCCTACAGCGCTCCGCACATTTTATTTTGTGCCACCAAACTTACTTGTGTAACTACTCATGTAACAGTCTTTAAATAGGGAAAACATGGAAGTGTTTGGTGGTTTCTAAATTCATCCCTGTTTGGATCCTAAGGAATGATTGGGGCTAGGCTAAATGCTAACACATTCACAACTTGCTGTACAAAGATTAAGTGCACGCATTGAAAAAAGATAGGTATGTATTCATTTGTCTAATTTGAGGTAAAAACATAGTAAAATTGAAAAAACAATGGTGTTTTTCTTTAAACATATTAGACATCTTACAACGAAAGTATTTGGTGTTAGTTTATTGTGTTTACGATTCCAGGTTCACCAGTGATTGTTTAACAGAAGCGGTTCCCGTCACTCAACTGGATTTTACAACTGTGCTGCCCCGCTTCCTCTCTCTGTACATTATGGCTTTTCTCAGTCCCAGAGACATCTGTGCCGCAGCACAGGTGAGCTGGCACTGGCGGTTTCTGGCAGAGCAGGTGAATATATGTGAGACCACTTCAATAAAACATAAACCACTGAATTTAACTGAAAAGTGAATCAATGCATTTGAAAAATCTATGTGTAATTGTCCAGGACTGTCTTTGGTCTCCGAAGTGCATTCGCCTGGGCTGGTTTCTACCCTACAGTCCATCAGATCATGAATATGGTGCCTGGAAAAGACATTATGTGGCCTGTGCCGCCACTTTGGATATTTTGACACCGCGGGCAGCAGCAGATGTCTATGGTACTTTAAATGAGAGTGTAACTGCATCAGAAGAGCAGGAGGAGAGATGGAGAGAGCTTATGATTAAACAAACTATCAGAGAGAAGATAGCCGAGCATAAAAGTAAGTCGACAGCTGTACAATTTAACCGTTAAACAGATTATCTAGAACCAGTTAAGAGATGCAACACTAAAAATAAACCTCATCTTATTGCGAGAGAATAGCTACAAAGCTGGCATTTGGCAGATGCTTTTACCCAAAGTGATTTTATCATTACAGTATACAGTATGCATTCCCTGTGGTTTGACCTCATGATTTTGTTTTGCTATCAGTTGCATACATGGTACTACTGAAATATGAACATGTGCAATATAATAAGCTGTAAGGTGATATTTTTGGCCTATTCTTCACTTCTTTTTGTTTACAGAGGCTTTTCTGAAGACCAGGAGGGCGTGGTTAAACACCAGTAAATTGGGCACATCACTTACTGGAACCCTTAACAGTCAACCACTGAGTCTTTCTGCTGCTCTTGTTAATATAGGGGTGAGACACACAAAAAAAATAAAGTTAATAATTAAAGTGACCTGTGCATTGCTTATATGTGTATATCTATTGGTCATATTTGTATATTTGGCAAAAAAACATGATTTTCTTTGCAGTTAAGTACACTTCCCTACCAATTCACATTACTAGAATATGCATAAAGGTTTTTCTTTTGAGTTTCTTATGAAACTCTGTCTTCAAGCAGTGTACAATAAGCATAAGCGAAACCCTAACATCTAGTGTTTTTCTATTTAGGACAAGTGTCGATTGAAAAATTCACCTTTTAATGTAGAAAAAAGACAATCTTGGGATGGTTTGATGATGAGCAGAGCTCCTGACACCAGATACGCCACCAGTTTAGTGAGATCTCCAACTATGAGGTCAGTAATATAATATCAATCATCATATATCATCACATTATCATATCATATATTTTCATAACATTAAGAGATCTCCGTACAGTTTACCGTTCAATAGACCAGTCAGGTCCGCCTACTGTCCTCTTCCTCACTTCCTGCTTGTGTCATCCAAAGTTCCAGGATATGAAGTAAGACTTTAAACCACACATTAAGTTCCTTTAATTAACGGACATGTTCATTAATACCTGAAGACTATCAACTTTATATTTCTAGCTGCTTCTGGCTGCAGTACAAGTGTCTGTGATAGTTTTGCCATATGACTCACAAGGAATGACATTGGAGGCTTTGCTGTCTCTGTCTGAAAAAGCTATCCAGGGCAACATGCTACAAAGTGTTGGCATTGTCGCAGAAGGAAGCGCAGATGAGTTTATGCTTACTGAAGGTAACGGCCTTCAGTCCCACAAAGTGTGCTTACAATATGTGACCTTCTCTGGGAAATTCAGGTTGAAGTCTCAAAATTCAATTATTATGCACATTTAAGGCGTTGTGGAATTGCTTAAGCTCCGCTCATTGTTTTCCATTTCACTTCACACCCTGGATGTTTTGCTTTTTAATTCAACCATAGTACCTACATTCTGTCTTATTCACAGGACTGAGTATAAGTGGGAATACAGTGCTGAAGCCATGTGTGAGAGAGTTTTGGGAGAAGCTCTGCGGCTGGGTTGTTCCTGGCTCTGATGGAGGGAGTCTGAACATCTTTGCTCCCCTGGCAGCTTCTGGTAAACTTTGTCTATGTTGTCCCAGTTAAACTTTAATACCAGCAATAGCCATTAAGACTGAAAGGCATCCTCAAACAGCTGTAGATATCCTTCAGGAGTTCATATGTATTTATTGTTCAGTTGCAGGTACAGATCTGATGAAGAAGTTGTCCTCTATGACTGGTTTAAATGTCAGGGCCCCTACTGGGATCTGTACTGGCTCCTACCAACACAGTGAGTTTCGGAACATTCTGATAACAGAGGTCTGTACTGAAGTCAAATAGAAAAGATGCTGTGAAAAATTGAAAACCTTTCAACCGTATTGGCCAAAAGTTTAAACATACCTACAAATTTACATTATTAACGAGTTATCTCGTCAATTAAGAGAAAACATTTGCATAATGATGACTTTTTGGGCTTTATCTTACACCCGGCGCAATGCAGCGCAATGCGCGACGCAAGTGTATTTTGCTAGTTTCCACTGTGCGCAATTATCATTTTCACATTTAGGGCCACGTTGTTTAAATAGCAAATGCATTTGCGCCCCCTTTTGCGCCCATGGGCGTTCTGGTCTGAAAACGAGGTGTGTTCAGGCGCATTGTTGGCGCGTTTGAGGCAACTAAAATAGACTATCCCATTGACCAACAAAAACCTGGTCTAAAGTCTAAAGTCAATGGCGCAATATGTTTTTTGTTATTTGCATTAATATGCGCCTATAAACGGGAGGACAACGCGGGTTTGCTTAGCAGCACAAAAACGCTTTTAAATATGAAAGATTAAAGGATTGAATGTAAAAGATTATTATTGAGTCTCTTGGACATAAATGAGGACCGATTATAAGACGTTGGAAGGCACAAAGAGCTGCTTCACCTGCAGCCTGGTAAGTTAATAAATGCTTTGCTTTAAACAAATGCATCTGTTTTTAAATGTTTTTTTTTTTTTTTTATTCTACCTCACGGATTTATTGTATATGATGACTGGAGATGACTGGAGTTGGTGGGATGAGAAATTTTTTTAAGTAATGCTTAAAAAAAACTGACGCTGTCCAAGTGCTGAAACGTGCGGAGAGCCGTTTGTAAATTCTTTATCTCCTGTTTGTTACAGATAAAGTATAATTAGAGAACAAACCTTTTCTTACATACTTGTAAATAATTTTTTGATGATATTGGATAGCCATACATTTAAATCAATTAAAAGCCTGCTGTTTTACTTCCATGACTAAAAGAAAAAGGGGTTTTAAAGGTTTTAATAAAAAATAACAATTTCAATACAAGTGAAAAACAACACAATTATTTAACATTAATCTTAAACTGGGGATCTTCTTCCTTCGCTTAGTTTTTCAGTTTACAAAGTCCATCATCTAACTAGGGATTAGACATAGCGCCAGCGCAACTTACTTTTAAAGGGGATGAGAGCTGAGACTCTCATTGGTTTATTGCACATTACGCCCAAAATACTCCCATTACTCATTAAAAAAAGTACCAACCCTTTTCGACCATGCACTCGGCGCACAAACCATTTTTAACATCGTTAAATTAGCAAAAGTGAATTCGGACACGGCCATTTAGATGTTGCGCTGTGCGCTTTAGACAATGCGCTTAGATCGTTAAAATAGGGCCCTTAAACTGTATCGGCCAAAAGTTTGAACATACCTACAAATTTACATTATTAACTCTTTCCCTGTCATTGGTGAGTTATCTCGTCAATAAGGAGAAAACATTTGCATAAGAAAATTTTTATCTGCAATACCGCAATTGTCCACTAGATAGCACTTACCCAATTTATAAAAAACAATTATTCAAAAACGTTATTTACTAATTTTAAACTCTGTGTATGTTTTGATAATCATTCTAAATCTGATCTCTAACAAAATTCCTTCACAAAAATGCAATTATTTCAGCTTTTTGCAAAAAAAAAAATATTTTTTTAAAGAAAAATACCCATATTTAAGAATTAATAAGCAGAGAAAAAAATATAGATAGAATGAAACTTTTTCCCGTTTTGTTTGTTTGTTTGAACAGAGGGTCTGTTCTTTCATTTGATTTCATTTGAAAAATCACAAAAAATGCTGGCGGGCAATTTTTCAAAAAATGGCTGGCAGGGGAATTTTGAGCCTTCAAAAAGGCAGGAATTATGTAGGGGTTGGCACTCACACCTAACTTTTTCACAATACACCACAGCCTCTCATACCTTGCTTAGGTGCAATGTCCTAAAGAAACATTTTGTTTCACCGTATACAAGCTGTGTATGGTTTAAATTACATAAACAACCATACTCTCTTTCTGACTGTGAAGTTTGTGTTTTATAAGTTCTTAGTGAGTGGTCTGGGTCTGGTGACGTTCCTCCATTGATATATCTTCATGAAGCTGGTCTTCTGAGCTGGTGCAGACAGGCTGAATGGATAGAGGAGGCTTGTAAAGGACTTCGGAAACAACTTGGGCCACAGCTTCACTTTCTGTGTCAAAAGATTAGAAGCCGTATCCTGGGTAAGCCTAAATGGCATTTCAATAAATCACAAATTTTACATTAAGATCCTTTGAGATCTTGGTCATCACATCAATCATTATTGTTGTTGTTTGCTTTAAGGTGTGTTCCTCTGGGATCATATTAAGATGCCTGTCATCTCTCTTAAGTCTGAGATCATGGAGTGTTTGATTCAGGGACTGGTGGCATTAGTGAATGAATCCCCTGTAAGTATTTAGTTAAAATAGATATTTCAATACATTGCTATAGATTTATATCTAAATCTGAATCATTGTACTGTAGGATAATTCCTTAGAGTTTTTAGGAAGCTTCCTACTAAAGAAATCAGTCAAGGATGGTCTGAAGGATACAGAGCCACTGTTTCTTACAGAAAGTACTTCATCTAACGTCATTAGCCCCATCTCTGGGTTTCCAAAGGTTAGGGTTTCTCTTTTAAGGGGCCAGTCACACCAAAAGCGCTTTAAACGCAAGGCGCGACGCACTGCCTTTAAAAAAAAAAGAGCAGTGCGACGCTGCTTTTTATATTGCTAAGCAACCACCAAGTCAGCTGTCTTGTCAATCAAATATTGAAGCGTGAGCGCTCTTTTGCTGTTAACTGTCATATTAGCAGAAACTGTCAAAAGAGGATGCTTGCTCTGACCTTGTTTGAGGATGAGAGGTGCACAAACACGCAGGAGAGAGTGAGCGAGTGTAGTCCGGTTCTTCAAAGCAACTGTAAACTTCCCTCACCACAACGTAAGGCCCGCCTCTCCCCTCATTCGATTGGACAATGGAAAGACGCGTATGACGTCGAGCGCTTCTCCGCTCTCAGCGCTCGTTCAAAGGCGCGTGCTGCGGCCGGCGGCAAAAACCGCAAGGCGCTCAGCGCGCATAAACAGCTTGCAAACGCTCCCTGACCATAGAATATCTTTCAAATAAGGCGCCTGGAACTGCCATAAACGCTTTTGGTGTGACTGGCCCCTAAATCATTAATTCGTTTTACCATAAACCTTTAGGGCTTTGAAACATTTTCCTTATTCTTGTCACTTATATTAAGGACTTGATAAGTGATGCAGACAGGCGCGGTGGAATGCGCGGGGAGCTTTTAAATAGTGAGAGAGCATACGTGAGGCAGCTTCAAGCAGTGTCCACGGTTTACTACACTCCTCTCAGAGCCGCCCTGGACTCGAACCGAGCAATTATCAGCTCTGTCAGTCTCATCACGATCTTCTGCCCCCTGCTGGACATTTTGGAGGCAAACAAGTAAAATTGTTTTTTTTTGTTCTGTAGAAAGATTGCATTGTTTTGTTGTCTTGTATTTTAACAGATTTTTCACTTAAAAAATATAAATGGTCTCCTAGTGTTTTTCTGACAGAACTTCAGGAGAGATTGCAGGAATGGAGTCCACTGCAGTGTGTGGGTGATGTTTGTGTCAAATTCTGCACCAAGTTACGAGCCTACACAAACTTTTTCAACAACTACCCAACCATTCTGAAAACTATAGACAAGGTAGGTGTAACATTTATAATTTAAAGAATAATGTACAGTAGGTGATCAGGTCCTGTATCATCCTGAAATATTCATGTGTGACCCCGGACCACAAACCAGTAATAAGTCGCACACGTAGGCCTATATTTGTAGCAATAGCCATTGTATGGGTCAAAATTATTTAAATAGATTTTTACGCCAAAAATAATTAATAAAGATCATGTTCCATGAAGATATATTGTAAATTTTCCACCTATCTATAATAAATAAAAATAGATACACAGACTTGTTTATTAGCACTATGAATATATCAGTAAGATTATTTTTGTGGTTGGAACAGCAAATTTTTTTTCTAATAATACCATATTTCCTATTTTTATACACCTTTTTATAGACGGTTTCAGCAGTAACAACATAAACACGTGGCTTTTGTGATCATCACGTAACTTCCGGTAAACTCTGCGAAGCATAAACAACAACAAAGTCCTTTTAAAGTAGTTTATTTATATAACAAGCAAAATAATCAACACGTAGGTTACATAGGAACCCATAACATTTATTTTCAACGAGGTATTTGTTTAAGAGTTCAGTTTCAGCAACTAGTCAGACCATTAAATAGAAACCGGACGCTTATCGCGTCATCGCACGTGCGCCCGATTAAACGGTTTATATCATTGCCCATACTATACCTTTATCTTTTATATCTTTGCCAATACTTTTGTTCCCTGTATTTACTGTAAATCTGCTTTGATACAATGCATTTTAAATTTATATGGAATTAAATGTATGATTTTATGTAAAATGAATGTCTGTTACTGTAGCCTACATCTTCTCTGTGCTTTCTAGTGCAGAGAGACTCTCCCTGTATTTCGCACGTTTATAAAGAGATACGACCGGAGTGTTGCTACCAGAATGTTGAGGTAAAAATGGTTATAGCGGTTGTGTTCTTTCTGCATTTTCTGACAAAAATCTTGAATGTTTTTTACTGTCCAGTCTTCAGGAGTTGTTTCTTGCACCGTCTGCACGGGTGGAGGAGTATGTGACTTTGTTTCAAGCTTTAACACTTCACACACCACCTGAACACCCCGACTACACACAGTTATCATCTGCCTTCAACACAATGTTGACTTACCGGAGTTTCATCCAAAAGGTGCATCCAGGACTGTCACAGTTGATAATAAAATGCTCAGTGTTATCAACCTGTTAAAGGTGCCATGTGGGACTTTTAGAAGGATCAGAAATGCAATATAATATACATAACTATATTATCAGTGGTGTATAAAGACCTTACAGAATGAACTGTATTGTTTTTATTACCTTAGAATGAGTCGTTTTTATCTACATACATGGCGGATCCCATTATCCCACGGGTCCTTGAAATCCTTGAAAGTTTGTGAATCTGGGGGAAGAAATTCAAGGCCCTGGGAAGTGTTTGAAAATATACATACATAGATACAGGTCATGGAAAGTGCTTGAATCTATTTTATGCAAGGAGTTTTCTGGAAAAAACTATCCGTGTGTCTCAATTCGTTCCCTAGCTCCCGAGGTCGTGAATCAGTATATCGTGTACACAGGTTCGGGCACTGGTAAGGACCCTAGCTCACTTCACATTGGGACAATGTTCACTTATTTTTCTGTCACGTGGCTGCTTAGCGCGTTGTGATTATTCACAGCTGTTACTAATCAACAACCGGCAAAACCAACATCTCTCTGACTTAATTTTAAAAAACAGTACATTGTGGAAAATGCTGTCATTATTCTCTTACATATCTGTGCATAAAATTGGAGGCATATAATTACATTTTAAATGTAATAAATATATTTACAATTTTAAATAAATATTATTATTTTAAATATTGAGTAGATTGTGGTCCCTTACTGTGTAGCAATGTGTGTTTATATTTACAACTAAAACAAACGTTTGTCTTTATAAAAGTTCTGTTACATTTCATAAAGTTTATTGAGTTGGATCACGTGATGTTCGGGTGGCGAGCGTCAGAAAAGGTCACGTGATTTCCGGTTAGGGAACATAGGGAACATCGATGCTCACTGGTTTTTGCGTTGCATTGTGGGAATTTTTAGGGAACGAACGTTCGAGTGCACTGAACGGATTTTGCGATTGAGACAGCCCTTAAAATGGCCGACTCCCTGATCAGTGCCCTGACTACTGAACAAGGGAGCTGATTGAGACACACGGTATATTATTCCCTGTGTAGTGTAAGATAATATCATAAAAATTCTAGACTTTTTAAGCACACGTGCTTAACTGTTCGCTTTAAATGCTTCTATCTTT
Source organism: Paramisgurnus dabryanus (assembly GCF_030506205.2). Taxonomy (NCBI): domain Eukaryota; kingdom Metazoa; phylum Chordata; class Actinopteri; order Cypriniformes; family Cobitidae; genus Paramisgurnus; species Paramisgurnus dabryanus. The sequence goes on from NC_133353.1 coordinate 28,044,510, forward strand.
TGTATGCAAATGTTGATTCATACCAAAATGCTTTTTTACATAGTTGTTTCTGACACATGAAAACGTCTTGGGTTACGTATGTAACTGTTGTTCCCTGAGAAGGGAACGAGACGCTGCGTCTCCCTTGCCATACTTCCTGCGTCCCTGTAACGCCGTCTTTGGAAATAATTCAGATAGCGATATACTTCCTGGCTCCCGCGTCACCCTGTCATTGTTGTTAAGCCTCATCATTGGCTGAATTTGATATGCACATTCAGACGCACTTACCCCTGGAGGCATCCCCAAAGTGTCACCGCAGTGACGCAGCGCGGGTTCCCTCAAAAAGGAACTGTAACAATGTATCTTAAAAGGTAACACGATGTAACCTTGCTCTCACTTGAAATGTGTCCCCACATTTAGTCCTTGAATTTGAGGGTTTTGGACCTGGAAAGTCCTTGAAAGATCCTCGAATTTGAAGTTAACTAAGGTGTGGGAACCCTGTATAAGTCACCATTTTGCTCGTCATGTTTCTATAGCCCCAATTGACGGACTGCTTAACATGTTTGTCCTTTGGCTGCCACCATACAGTAGCTTCACTGTATGTTTCGTTGGTTGCAATTCAGAATCTTACCACTAGATGCTGTTAAAAGTCCCACATTGCACCTTTAATATAAACATGTTTAGGTATGCATTTCATATTTAAGTATCGGGGTACTAAAACACAATAAAAAAACAATTTATTGTAATGTAAAAAATTGTTTTTTACTGACAGTTGAAATCGAGCTTGAACCAAGATCTGAAAATCCTTGAGGCACAGAATTCAATTCAAAGTTGCCCGGTAAGTTGGCTTAGAATGTGATATTCACAAGGGTCAGGTGCTCTATATTTGTATCACAACCATCTTTTTCTGTTTTGGAGATGACAAACAATAGATTTATTTAAGATCAAACTCAATGTGTAAGAATATATATATCTCTGGAAAATATTAAAGGGATAGTTCACGCAAAAATGAAAAAAAAGATGTCATAATTTACTCTCATGTTGTTACAAACCTGTAAAGATTTCTGTGTTCTGATGAACACCAAGGAAGATATTTTGAGGAATGTTTGTAACCAAACTGATGAGAAGCACCATTCACTTCAATGGGATAATTTTTTTCTATTATGGAAGTCAATGGTGCTTCTGATCGGTTTGGTCACAAACATTCCTCAAACTTTGTTTATTTTCTCTTAATTCATTAGATATAGTATGAGTTTAGGCAAATTGATCATTTGTATTTTTTATTGAACTACTGAAATTTATTTGCAGAAAATGAAAACTGGACAAACTGATCTTAACAAAAAATATGCAATGAGGGTTTTGACTAATGCAAAAAAGCAATTTCATATTCAGTTTTAAACAGCTAATGTTTTACATGTATTTAAGAAAATATCAATAACTAATATTTGATGGAATAACCCTGATTTTTTAACAGCTTTCATGTGTCTTTTCAGTCTTATTCATTGCTTTTGGGTGATTTATTTCACTCATGAGATTTCCTTTTGTTGGAATTTAACAGACACTGTCATAAATGTAGAAATGCAGGCAAATTTGGAGTCATCTCTTAAAATGTTCAGAGCTATTTATATGTCTGTGTTTGTACAATATGTAGAATTTGTTGGAGGGGAGCAGATATTTGATCACAACACAGGAAGTGGCATTACTGACCTGCTTAAATGGAGACATCACTACCTCTCTCAGGTAGTTACTGCCTGCTGTTGTCCTGGGATCAAATTTATAAATTAAATAAAGGGTTTCTTTATTTGTATCATGACAATTTGTCTTTGTCAACAAACAATAGATTTATATAAGATCAAACTCAATATGTAAGAATAATACTGCATAATAAACAAAGAATACGTCTGTATTATTAAAGGTGACATAGAATGATTGAACGGGGTATTTATCCTTGTTCTGTGATGTGACATGTAGACAAAAAAAAATTTGTTTGGGTCTGTAATGCCTTAGAAGCTTCCTAAAAACCTCTCTCATATAGCTCTATAGGCTGGGGGATTTTAAACAAGTGGTTTTGCACCTATTTGGCTCCCCCTACTGGCTTAACTTGCAATCTCATTACTGATTGGCTGACTTTGCTGCCACTCAAAAAATGTAGCCAATTATTTTAAAGTGGAGGGGCAGTTAGATGCCTGTGATGTCATAAGCATCAGTTTTTCAGATTGGGCCGTTTTCTGGCTGACATTTCTAAAAGAGGAATTTCTATGAGACTGAGATGTTTAGCATGTCTAGCACTTTTTGTATGTTTGTGAATGCGGGTAGACTACCATTATTCAACAAAGACAAGGTAAAAATGTTTTTTCATTCTCTGTCTCCTTTAAAGCATGCATATTTACTCAAGCCATGTTTTTCCCATTCTTTTCTCAGGATGTATGAGCATGTGAGTGACCTGGGATTGTTCCTGTTTAATGACGCTTTAGTGCTGACGGAGAAGAGTGTGTCACATGTACCATTCAGTCTGGCAGTTAACACGACCCACACCTTCCTGGCCTCGGTTGCACTGCATTGTCTAAACCTCACGGAAATCATTGACACAAAGTGTATGTGTGATTATTACTACTTATGTCAATGCAGTTATTATAAAGAAAGAATTTTTCAGAAGCTAGACAAATTATATAATATGCTAAGTGTCTTTGTTACATAATGTGCATGAGCTTACTCTTGTACAGTAATAACTGTAAACTTTGCATAATTACATGCAACTAACCTTAAACCAAACGCATACCTCAACCCCAACTCTATAAGTATACATGACCAGAAATTAGTTTTTGATTACTTTTGAAAGTAAAACCTAGTAGCTTTTTGTCCATATTTAGTTATGACCAAAATTGCGTCTCTTAAATTATAAGTTGCCTTTTAACAAATTGGATGGCTCAAATATTCAGTTTCAGAGTGTGACAACTGCATGTAAGTGTTTGTATGTACAACAAATATGCCAAAATAACTTTAATGGTATACTCCTGCCAAATATTAAAATTACTGATGTACTCCCCCTCAAGCAATTCGTGATACACATGTCCATAATCTTTTAGATGATCTAGATCTTTAATAAAAGTCTTCTCAATTCAATTCAATTTGATTTATATAGCGCTTTTCACAATTGTTAATTGTTTCAAAGCAGCTTTACATTAATAGATGTAGGAAAAGCATCGAAAAACGAGCGTAGTAATAATGTAACATATACAGTAAAGTAGTAAGTTAAGCCAAAGGGGGCGGACTCTCCAGGGGATGAAAAAAATCCCTAGGAGAAAAACCCTCCTGGCTAGTCCAGGGGGAAAACTCCTAGGAGGGAAAAAACCCTTGAGAGAGATACATACAGGGTTTAAATTGGGCCGGGGCCGTCCGGGGCTAAGCCCCGGCACATAGGCTGAAGGTCTCGCTCTGCTCTTGCCAGTGTACCCGCTGCGCTGGTGCGTGTGCACTGACGCGAAGGGAATAATGTGTTTTCATTCATTATGAAGCATACTCACCAACGCAAGTTTAACGATTTGCGCGAGCAGATTACATACAAAGTCAATGCAAAGACGCAACCAGGCGCGTCCTCGCACGGGGCGATGAAAATGACGCGAATTGGGCGCCGCAATTGCCGCGAAAACACGCGCTTTTCCCTTTAAATGCGTCTTCGCGCAAGCTATGCAGCTCAAGCGAAAACACTCAGAACTTCAAGAACGCGCTCTCACGCAGGATCATTTGACGAGAGAGAGAGAGAGACAGAGAGAGAGAGAGAGAGAGAGAGAGAGAGAGAGAGAGACAGAGAGAGAGACAGAGAGGTAATAATGGTGCCCACGTCGAGAAAACTTCATAGAAGACTAGAAACGTGTAAAGGATTAAAGTATGTATGTCACTCATCTAATTACATTATGTTAAGGATAACACTGGATATAACTATTGTATAGTTGAATAAAATAATGTATTTTGATTACACAAATCAAACCTAACTATATGATTGTTTTAGCTGCTGACCAGCATAGGGAATCTCTATGGGTAATTTATAAGACATGTTGATGATACAGTACTGTGTGTTGTACCTCTTCTTGTTAATTGAGTCTTTTGGGGTAGCCTATCTTATGCCTAGAATTATTCAAGGAGGTTAATTCTTTTAACTTCCTTTAAAATTTGATCAATTGTGCATAATGACATGTGCAACAAATGGATATAGGGTGTCAAACTCATAGATTTGCATCATTTAAAATTCAGAAGCTCTTTTTAAAATATTTTGGGTCAACCTCTGGCACAGCTTTAAAGCTGAAACTTATCAAATCCTATAGAGGTCCAGAATGTCATTGAAACACACCAGTGGCTTTGCTATCATCAGTATTAAACATGTTACCCCTTGAAGTACCCCTCCCCGCAGAGCCCCCCCACATAACAAATCCCAATTTAACCCCTGGATACATATATATTAATATATATATAAATATTATCGGGGTATGTGAATGGGTAAGCGAATTAAACTGGTTCTGCCAGTGGTAACTGGTCAGGCATCTGGGCATCTCATTGATGCGGGTAATGATCCGGTTTTGTAAGAAAAATATCCATATTTTAAACTTTATAAACTGTAACAACTTGCTTCCGGTAACGGCACCATCTTGGACTCACACGATTTACGCAAGAGTTTTAGGGTAGTGAGCGTTGGTTGCCATAGGTGTATTGCAAACACGCAGTGACCCCTGTGAATCGCGTGAGTCCAAGATGGCATCGTTACCGGAGGTTTACTGGGTGGTATTATCCCCTTCTGACATCACAAGGGGAGCCAAATTTCAATTACCTATTTTTTCACATGCTTGCATAGAATGGTTTACCTAAACTAAGTTACTCGGTTGATCTTTTTCACATTTTCTAGGTTGATTGAAGCACCGGGGACCCAATTATAAACTGGAACATGGAAAAGTCAGATTTTCATGATATGTCCCCTTTATAATATGAATATTTTCTTAGAAAATCGCATCAGAATCGCGAAGGATAAATGCACATTTTTGGGGTTTAAAGTCAGAAGTTGTTTCTTGATCCCGGTTTTCTCTCATTATAAACTTGAAAACGCAAGGACATTTACTAAAATAACTCCAAATGTGTTTGTCTGAAAGGTAATGAACCAATGTATCTTGGATTGCTTGAGGGTGAGTAATTCATGGGGTAAATTTGGCTGAAGTATCGCTTTAAAGACATTGTTTTTAGTTTTAGGTTTAAATGCATTTGGCTTTGTTGGGCAGTATATCAATATAGGCCAGTATCAGTAAATTATAAAGCTCTATATTTATACGTTTTGAACTTCTCCCTAATCTCTTCAGATGTTCGGAACGCTTTTCAGTTGGAGAGTCCAAAGCGCCAATGGATCTGTGCTACAGACAGAGAAGAGGACAAGATCAAGCTACTGTCTGCTTTAAACAGTGCTATAAATGCTGCTATTACACGTAACTAAAGATACACATGATACATTATTTACCTTAAAGGGACTGTAAGTAGGATTTTAAGTGTTTTATTAATCAAAATCAATGTCTTTATACATATATATATCCTCATTGGTGTCAAATGACCTCTGCCAATGAAATGACTTTTCTTTGTAAGCTTAGAATTTCTTCTCTTTACTTACATTGAACGGGTAAGTCCAATGAGGCTTCCATTTCTTTCCGTCATATTTATACAACGTGCCTTTGGAAAAGCGATGCGCTAGAGAGCACTGTTTGTTTGAATGCAAAATATAATTTCACCACTATGGGGGTAAATCCTACTTATTGTCCCTTTAAAGGGATAGTTCAGCAAAAAAAATTGAATTATCCTATGAGATATTTTTTTTGTAAAGTTTTAAATGGATATTTATTTTACAAAACCACATTGATTGCCCTTGGAATACCTTTATTAACCCCAATGAGCCATGTGGATTACTTTTGTGAAGGATGGATGCATTTTTTGGGGCTTCAAAGTCAAAAGTTGTTCCCTGGCCCTGTTTATAAAGCTTGGAGGAGCCAGGACATTCACTAAAATAACCAGTGGCGACTGGTCACTTTTTTTTTCGAGGGCGCATGATGCAAAGTTCGTCACAACATGTATGTAGCCCGTCATGTGTGTGGTTCATTTTTTCAAAATATGTGTTCTGCGTGTTGAGTGATCCTATGTGCATCATGTGTTTTGTCAAAATAAGTGCCTGCTGCAGATGCGTCTAAAGGGTTTATGATGCGTAATCAGAGTTTACTTTTAAGAGTCTTGCGTGTATTTTGTGAACGTGAACGTCTCTTTTATCATAAACGGTTTTCAAGCGTGTGCAGCAGGCACTTGTTTTGACAAAGCACGTGATGCACATGGTTCACATGACGCAACAAACACATATTTTGAAATCACGAGCAACATACATGACACTCCGAACACATATTTTGAATTTGCGCCCCTCGGAAATTGTGTTTGTCTGAAAGATGATGCACAAGTGTATCTCTGATGGCTTGAGGGTGAGTAAATTATTTTTTGCTGAACTTTCGCTTTAAGCAAAATAACAAGCTACTTTTGGATAGACACTTGAATGGAAGGCTTTCATTCCTTTCTAGCTTTTTATTTACTTTTATACTAAGAAAATTAGTTATTATTCATGTATAATTAATTAATAAAGAATGAAATACAAAAACTGTACCTGTTTTTATACATAACTCATTTGTAGTGTAATAGCAATTTTAATTTCAGTATGAAGTCTTTATACTTTACAAAACTAGGAAAAAGAAACAATGGACATTTACATTATAATCAATTAAATATACTTTATTTTTATATATTGAAAGGTGTTTAGAAAAGTTTTGCCTGTGTCCGCACTAACAGCTGCATATAGTGTAGTTTCAAGTATGCTTTAAATATCAGCAGTATTTATTTCTGTATTTGTTTTATGAACACACATTTTGAGCCATACATAAACGTACAAACAAACTGTTAAAGGGATAGTTCAATCAAAAATAAAAATAAAATGTGTCATCATTTTTTCACTCTCATTTTTTCACAAACCTGTATAAATTTATTTGTTCTGATGACAATGAAAAAATATATTTTGAGGAATGTTTATAATCAATCTAATCATGAGCCCAATTCACTTCCACAGTAGGAAAAATCAGAACAAATAAATGTTCAGTTTTGTAACAACATGAGAGTGAAAAAAATGACATAATTTTCATTTTTTGGTGAACTTTCCCTTAAAACAACACTCAAAAACATTTATAGTGTTCCAGTAACAATTATGAAACCTTAACATAAAAAGTCAAAATTATCTATTGCTTCAATTCATCCAATACCCCAAACAACAGTAAAGAAAATCAACAAAAAAATATATAATGGTATCCACTCCTTTATAAATCTTTAAAGTGCCTAAATCAACCACATCAATTAATATTTTTACACACCATTCCTTCATTGATTTAACACAATCATTAAAATATAATTAGAAACATTGAAATAGTTTATCCACAATATAAAAAAACAAATTATGTTTGTTGTGCATATCATGACTCTCAAGTTTTGGACTAGGAAGCCAAAGCAGGATCTCTCAGTAAACAAGCCAAAAAAATTCATTTCTTGAGCAGGCTGTAACTAAAAAAAAAACATTACTGTTATCGCAATCAAATGCTCAACATCTTGCATCTGAATTGAACACCTGGTCTTTTAAGATGTGGTTTGTCTCAGTGATGTTTATCTGGTGTAATAAACTCTGTAATAGACGACCTTCGGCCTCCAGAGCGAGTAGGAATTGTCAAATTTCAGAAGGTAAACTCCCTGACCAGGATATTGGTGACTGCCCGCATACACTTCATCATGACTGTCTCGGCGAGAAACAGGAACCACTTCATTAACCAGCGGAAGTCTGCATTCTTCACTTTCTTTCTCTCCTTCAACCTGTGCTGTTCCTTAAATACATTTGTATAATATAAATGTAATGAATACATGAAGGTATAGGAAAAACTATACCCAAGCAAATGTTAAAGGAATACTTGCTGTTTAAGTAATAATAAGAAATGCAGAATTCTAGTTAAAGCGCTCAGACGCAAAACCTGACATGATTTCTTGTAAATGAGCATTTTTATCAGATTTTATTAATGGATTCTGCTAACAAACCTGTATTTCTGAATGACATGAGGCTGGGATTAAGCAGATTTTAAAGGGGACATTTCACAAGACTTTTTTTAAGATGTCAAATAAATCTTTGGTGTCCCCAGAGTACATATGCGAAGTTCTAAAATAGTTTAAAAAAAACAAAGATGTGCAAAAAATGTGCCGTTTTTGGGTGTGTCCTTAAAAATGCAAATCAGCTGATCTCTGTACTAAATGGCAGTGCTTTGGTTGGATAGTGCAGAGTAAGAGGCCTTATTATCCCCTTCTGACATCACAAAAGGAGCCAAATTTCAATGACCTATTTTTTACATGCTTGCAGAGAATGGTTTACCAAAACTAAGTTACTGGGTTGATCTTTTTCATATTTTATAGGTTGATAGAAGCACTGGGGACCAATTATAGCACTTAAACATGGAAAAAGTCAGATTTTCATGACATGTCCCCTTTAAGCGAAAGTATTTGATGAATATTATCTCTTTTATTTTTTTAGAGATGGGGTTTAGAGGGGTTTGCATCTGAACTCCGTATTTCTTCTTACCGTTTTTAGTTTCAGCCTCAGATCCCCCTTCATTTTTGTCGCTTGCTGGTGTTGTCAAATCCTTCCACTCAAAGTACAGCCCAAAACCAATGTCGTAGTGATCGGTGGCAAATTCCCAAAAAAGGTGTGAGCCCTCCTCATGAGTGGGCACCCGTACGGTCAACACCTCTCCTCGGCCCACCGTAATCACAGATTCCTTATCGTACAACACCTTTTCCTTAAACTCCTTTATCTGAGGTCTTGTCCACATAGATGGGGCCACAACAGATACCTCTGTTTGAATGAAAGGGGTGAGCACTTTAACAAAAGCCAAAATTATGTATGTTGAAAAAGAACTAATCATTAAACACAGGCTTTAAAGGAAAACACCACCATTTTTCAATATTTTACTATGTTCTTACCTCAACTTAGACAAATTAATACATATCTTTTTTTCAGTGCGTGCACTTAATCTTTGTACAGCGGGTCGTGACTTTGTTAGCATTTAGCCTAGCCCCATTCATTCCTTAGGATCCAAACAGCGATGAATTTAGAAGCCACTAAACACTTCCATGTTTTCCCTATTTAAAGACTGTTACATGAGTAGTTACACGAGTAAGTATGGTGGCACAAAATAAAACGTTGCGATTTTTTAAGCGATTAAATAAAAAATGAGAACTATATTGTCCAGCGGAAGAGCACTTAGTTTGCATCACTTTGACTTTGGCGCGCAGTAACATCATCACTCCTGACTACTCCCCCTCTCGCTCAAACTTCTGTCAATATTACTGCGAGGTCGAAGTGCTGCAAACTAAGTGCTCTTCCACCATAAAATATACTTCTCATTTATTATCTGCTATTCATGTAACAGTCTTTAAATAGGGAAAACATGGAAGTGTTTGTTTTTTTCTAAATTCATCCCTGTTTGGATCCTAAGAAATGAATGGGGCTATGCTAAATGCTAACACATTCACGAAGCTCTGTACAAAGATTAAGTGCACGCATTGAAAAAAGATAAGTATGTATTCATTCGCCTAACTTGAGGTAAGAACATAGTAAAATATTGAAAAATGGTGGCGTTTTCCTTTAATTGGTTTTACGTATTTCACTGACAATTTATTTTTATCTTAATACAAAACGATGTAGCAAATCTGACCCTGCCTGTGTAAAATCCAGCTAAAGTGATTTCTACATAAAATTGTACTACATAATGTAAAAAAAACATTGTGTAAAAATATAACCTTGATATCTTTAATCATGTAGGTCATGTAAAATCAAACTCTGATGCTCCTAATCTCATAGATTAGATTGAGATTTACGTAGTAAAGTCAAGCATACCTCCTGGTTTGCCTTCTACTACCAAACGAAAGTTTTTTGAGTCGGCTTGATGCTCTTGAGTGTCTAATGAATTTGATTGGCTGTTGGAATTCCAGGTGGATGCCACATCATTTAATTCAGAAGGCGAAGCCTCGGGTGATTGAGCTGAGTCCTTTTGCTGTTTTTGCAAGGCCATCTGTACAAATAAAAGTCTTGATTAAAGACCGACTACTAAAATCACACACAGAAAAAAAGACCAGGATCTTGATAATATAGGGCTGACTTTTATTTTTCATAGTCACACGGGTCACACACAAATTGGCACCATTCATAAAAATTGTGTTCCCTTCAATCTAATCAACCTCATTAATGACATTTTACATCCACTGATGACTTTGAAGTTCTTTCTGATCCCATTTTTTCAACCCTAGTTAGTGTGTAATGTTGCTATAATAGCATAAATAATACCTGTAAAATGATTAAGCTCAAAGTTCACTGCCATGCGATATATTTTCTTTAACAGAATTCGCCTTTCAAAGCCTACAGTGAACGGTCGGTTTGGACTACAGCCCTCTACTTCCTGCTTTAACGACGTCACTAGAACAGTTTTTTGACTAAACTCCGCCCACAGGAATACGTCAGTCGCCAGCTAAGCTAACGGCAAGCTAAGCTGCTATCGAATCACAACACACTAAACTACACAATCAGAACTCGTTACGTATTTCTGAAGGAGGGACTTCATAGAACAAGGATGACATCAGCACGTTTTTAGGACAGTGAAAACAGCGCTATACAGATAAGTAAATTTTGTGAAAAATACCATGTTTTTTTACATGTGAAACATGAACACATGTTATATTGCACACTGTAAACACAATCAAAGCTTCAAAAACAGAAAGAACGGGACCTTTAATCTATAATGACTTGCAATGCTTTCAAGGTAATCACACTTGTCGTTGCTAAGATCTCGCACTACCAGTTGAGCTACAGGCCCATTGTTGTAATTCTTATGGTAAGTTTCAGGTCATACTCGTACCTGTTGCAGGCGGAGAGCCTGTTGCATGTATTGTTGGTAGTGCTGTTCCTGTAGTTGTTTTATCAGTATCTGCTGTTGTTCTGGATTGTCTGGGAATTGCTGTTTGGCATACTGTTGAAACTGCACAGTCGTTTGTGCATTCAAAACAGCCATGATCTGATGTCTGTAAACACATACACAAATGTTAAAACAATAAAAAATAAGTTTTTCCATACTTTCTATTTGATGGTTATAGCAAATACATGAAAACTTTACAGATACTTGTGTAACTTAACCGACATCCAAAAAAGTCAACTGGGGTCATCTGTTGCTCGCAAATCTAATATTTACATAACACGTGTTCAGGCGGATAGCTGACACTCACTTTTGGTGCTCTATCTGTAACCTTTCAATCCCGTCTTTCCTCATCTGCTCCGCTTCCTGTTTCCTCCTCTCTTCTTCCTCCCTGCGGCGCGCCTCCTCTTCCAACCGTTGTCGTTCCTGTTCCTCTCTCTCGAGCCTCAGACGCTCTTCCTCTGCTTTTCTTAACACACACATACACAATACAAAAATTTAAATCTTGAAAAACTTGAAACTTCTGGTACTATTGCACAATGCTTACTGTCGTTTCTCTTGATCCTCCTTCTCTATCTTAAGTGACGTGACATATGGAGCAAACAGACTGCAGCAAGAGTTCAAAAGCTTCACAAAGTCCTCCATGGCGTCCTCTTTGGCCATGTTACCCAGCCGTAACCATTCTTTCCTGAGAAATGCAATGACATAGGATTACTGAAACATGTTTATGGTTTGCAGTATAGTTACATGTTTAGCAAAAACCCATTTGTTATGCATACTGTATAGTACAGTAGTGGCCCTAAAATGATGTCCTGCTGACTTTATAAAGTTTATTTGGAGAAGAATTTGGCAAAAAATTACAAACATGAACAAAGTTTATAAAGATATAGCCCAAGACAATAACTACAAAATATAACCAAATATTTATATAAATAAAAATAAGATCAACAAATATTCAGATAAAGACAGATTAAATTATATGATATAAACTTTTTCTATTTCTATTTTTAGTATATTCAATTAAAACCCAATTTATTTTATATGCTGCAAGTTGTCTTTTTGCTAAATAAATTGTCCAATAAATAGCTAGTTCGGTGTTTTGTCCCATTTTTCGCCATACACCTCATATTTTGATAGTTTAATCTAAAAGCAAATATTGTACAAATTTTCCTACTGGACATCACTTTTGGCCACTACTGTAAATTAATATTTTGCTCTTCTTCCCTACAAAAAGTAGTGTAGCTGTAACTTATTTATAATAATTATTTATATAATATAATATAATATATAATAACTTATTTAATAACTATTATTTAATTAAGTGATTATATCAGAAGATAATATCATAGTATTTTGATGCAAAAAATACTGGGTAATTTTCAACCCAGTGCTGGGTAAAGTAAAAAAAGCATGAACCCAACCCGCTAGGTTGTAATTTAACCTATACTGGGTTGTTTTATTCCATTGTTGGGTTAAAGGGGCTATGGCACAAGACTTTTTTAAGATGTCAAATAAGTCCATATGTGCACATATGTGAAGTTTTAGCTCAAAATACCATATAAATTATTTATTGTAGTATGTTAAAATTGCCACTTTGTAGGTGTGTGCAAAAATGTGCCGTTTGGGTGTGTCCTTTTAAATGCAAATGAGCGGTTTGTTGCAATTGAAACTCAATTGTGCTGTGAATTATTTTCTCTCTCTCTTTCTCTGCACTAAATGGCAGTGCTGTGGTTGGATAGTGCAGATTAAGGGGCGGTATTACTATAATAAGAGCTCCTTATGACATCATAAGGAGAGCCAAATTTCAACTACCTATTTTTTCATGTGCTTGTAGAGAATGGTTTACCAAAACTAAGTTACTGGGTTAATCTTTTTCACATTTTCTAGGTTGATAGAAGCACTGGGGACCCAATCATAGCACTTAAACATGGAAAAAGTCAGATTTGTATGCCATGGCCCCTTTAAATATAATCATTTAGTGGATATATGGTATATATATACATATATACCATGGTGCAGTCATGATCAATGATATTGGTACTAATATGTTATAATTTATTGAACTAATGTGTTCTTAAACAGTTATTACATGCATAATATGGTGGTATGTACATTAATTCGTTTTTTAAAGCTTTTCATCAAGATCATTTATACAGTAAGTTACCTTCTGTCATTTCCCAATACATCAAAGAACCCAATTTCTGGACAGGCGTCTGGGTTAAAAGGTCCAATTGTGATCTGTTTATGTAGTGCAACCAAACGGAGCTTTTCTTCATATGTTGGGTTGAAGGCTTTTCCATTCATCTCTATGTGAGTCAATGAAATGCATGTAATTTACTTAATAATAATAGAAAATGTATTCAGTGTTGGAAAGTCTGTAAAAGTTGTCGCTTATGTCTTCACATAACCGGAATGAATGTAATTTTCCTAAATCCCTAAATGGGTGGTAGCAGACACAGTGACTGAAGGGAAGACATTAAGGAAATAGGCATGAAAACAAGTTCTGATTAAATTTGTAATGTACAGAGAACAAACTGGAAAGGGAAACTGAAAGGAAATGTAACTTTTACTGCTGTATTATGTTTTGATATCATAGTTCTGTACCTTTAAAGAACTTCAGCGCGATCCCGAAGAGCTCCTCTAAAGTAAAGCCCCAGTTGTTCTCTGTAATCCAGGACTTCTGTGTTTCCTCATCTTTCTCACACGACTTACAATCTTCGTCAGAGTGGAGCTCGTGACTCTCCGTGTCGGTTTGGTTTTCCAGCACGCTCTCCGTCTTGTCGATCGCGCTGACATTTTTGTCAAACACCTGCTGTACTTCAGCAGCCATCGCGAATCTGTCAGTACCGCCACTGTCGCTAGTAGGTATGTTTGACTTTATGCGGCGCTACGCAGACCGACCGGCCTATGACTTCAAAGTACCGCGAGAATGATTCGAAAGATGTGCTCTCGCGGTACTCTGATGTCATAGTCGTATCGTTCTGCGCAGCGCCATCAAACACACCTACTCTCACAGGTGGCCACGTAGCGCACAGAAACACCTTTCTTTTCGACAGGAGCAGGAAGTACCTGGTGCTTAGCCACCGCGGCAGCAAGGCAAATAAAGACAGAAGAGCGATCGTATGAATAATACGTATTAATAAATCATTCTAAAAAGAAAAATGCGTGCATTATTCGCATTAATACGCAAAAGGGGCGCATATTGTTTATAACCAGTGTGTTAACAGCTTGAAACGAAACTTAAAAAACGAGACATTGGAACAAATGGAAATTCTGTCATCATTTTCTCATCCTCATGTTGTTACAAACCTGTATGAATTTCTTTTCTCTGTTGAACACAAAAATAGATTTTTTGATAAAGCACACAGCTGATTGTAGGAAAAACAAATGCAATAGAATTCAATAGGTACGATCAGCTGTGTGCTTAACATCATTTATCAAAATATTTTCTTTTGTGTTCACCAGAAAAAAGAAATTCATACAGGTTTGTAGCAACATAAGGGATGAGAAAATAATGACAGAATATTAATTTTTGAGCGTGAACTGTGAACTTTAAACACGAGCACTTGCAGTATGTTGGTGCTGCAGTTCACTTTACCGCCACTAGTGTCGCTAATACCAAAGGTTTTTAAAATTCTACTGTACATGCAGCCTATTTAAAGGGGTACTCCACCAAAAAATGAAAACTACCACACAATTTACTCACCCTCAAGCCATCTGAGATAAATATGACCATCTTCTTTCAGATGAACACAATTGGAGTAATATTAAAAAAAACTTCCAAGCATTATAACTGCAGTAAACAGGGCTGGAGATTTTGAAGCCCCCAAAGTGCATCCATCCTTCACAGAAGTAATCCAGATTGCTCCAGTGGATTAGTAAAAGCCTTCTAAAGGCAATCGATGCAAATTTGAAGGAAAAATATCCCTTTTAAAAAACCTTATGAACTATAATAACTTGCTAATAACTCGTCCAATGCTTTTGAGAGTAGGACAGAAGTGTACAGTTCCTTGACAATAGTCTTATCCTATCCCAATTTGGTATTTAATCATGTTCTCTGTGATTGCAGAATGAACTCTTTCCATCAAGCTTTCAAATGCATCATCCTTCACAGGCTGCAGTGATCTGCAAACTAACAGGATTCTACTGAACATATTTTTAGGGGTTCATTAACTACCTTTTTTCAAAGTACATCCTTTCTATATACCTCAATAAGAACTAGAATGATCAGAAGTTTTCATTAAGGTAATAAAAGAGCCTGATCTCATGAATTTCCATGTTATAGTCACAGAATATTTTGTTCATTTATCCTTGTCATTGTCACTGATCTCCGCATTTTTTTGTGTACGTACCACAGACTTTCTTTTCCATGTCAGTTTCACGTATTGGTTACTCAATTGTTTTTCCTATTTTCTTACCGGTGTCGCTTGGGTTTGGGGTTAGAATGACTTTGTTACATAAAATGACACCCAAACCCAACTCTAACCTAACGTCAGGTGACAATTGTTTAAAAATCTGGAAAAAATAGTATGAACCAATAGTTAAGTGACATTCTAACTCAACCCCAAACCAAAGCAAAAATGGTTTAAAAATAGGAAAAACAATTGAGTAACCAATACGTGAAACTGACATGGAAAAGAAAGTCTATGGTATGGACACGGAAAAATGTGGAGCTCCGTAACAATGAGATGGATAAATGAGCAAAATATTCTGTGAATATACGGAGATCTGTTGAAATATACAGTTGTTATTATACAGTCAACACATGACACATCTCCAGTTTGCCCCTTATAATAAATACACACTGTAAAAAATGATTGGCTGCCTTAAAATTTTTGCTTAATCAACTCAGATTTACAAGTTATTTCACAACTATTATTTATCTTGATAAGAGATGAGTTGCTACAACTTATAAAATATTTTAAAATATTTCAACTATATTTAATAATTTATTATAACAACCTATCTTCAGTCAAGATAAATATTAGTAAGTTGAATAAAAAAATTAAAGCAGCAAATATTTTTTACATTGCAGTTTAGAGCATGTGTGTTTTTTCAGTTTTCTCTACAAATATTTTTTTCTGAATAATATGAAAACAGACTTTATTTTCATATAAAGTTAGATACATTTGGCACTTTGAGTAATTCAATTAAAAATAATACTTCCTTATCTTTTTTACATCCGTTAGGAAAGATTTGACATTACAACATAAAATATGATGCTTAAGTGCAGTACACTTATCATGAGTAAAAATTACCATATGTAGGCTAGAATGGCAAGCATTGTGGTGAAGGCTGATATTAAATTACCATCAGTGAAATCATTTAAAATAAATTATATAATTATTTTAAACAATAATCCACAAACACTTTAATTAAATGAAAACCAGTGTTGGGGAAAGTTACTTTTAAAAGTAATGCATTACAATATTAAGTTACTCCCCAAAAAAAGTAAGTAATTGCGTTACTTAGTTACTTTCCATGGAAAGTAATGCTTACTTTACTTTAAGTTACTTTTGTGTTACTTTTTCTTACATGGCTGAGGCTTGATCTTTTTCAGGCCTTGCAAGTGTTTTTATATGATCGCATAATGTCTCTGGCCTTCATCTCCGTTTCTGACTCAAACTGTTCCCGCTCAGGCGCACCGAGTGTGTAATTCTACGTTAATATGTTCAGTTTAATTCAGTACATTATTTTATTTTTAAATTGAATTAATTAAACTGAAAAGTAACTCGCATTACTTTTTTACAAAAGTAACTCAAATATTAAGGTGTACATTTATAAAGTAATGTGTTACTTTACTCGTTACTTTAAAAAAGTAATATTATTACGTAATGTGCATTACTTGTAATGCGTTACCCCCAACACTGATGAAAACTACAATTAAAAACCATGTAGGATAACTTTACAACCTTTTTCCTACATACATTAACAGCACCATGACATATTAAGATCTCATGATTCAATTTCATTAGCAATAATTATGAATCACAATGTTTTGGTTTCCTGTAACATCTTGTGCGTTCAAATGCAGCGGTTGAGAGCTCATAGACGCTGAGGTCCTTTAAATCAGGTTTGCTGTGTTTTATACCTGCACAGCCCATGGAGTAAATGTGCCAGGTTCAGCAGGAGGACACTGAAACACACACACACATATTCAAAGGAGAAAACTTATGGTTGGGCATTTATTTCATATTGCAAGTGCTTTTTGTCAGTCTAACAGTGGCGGCCGGTGACTTCTTTTTTCGTGGGCTCTCGATGCAAAGTTCGTCACAACATGTATGTAGCCCGTCATGTGTGTGGTTCCTCATTTCAAAATGTGTTTTCTGCGCGTCAAGTGATCCTATGTGCATCAAGTGTTTTGTCAAAATAAGTGCCTGCTGCAGACGCGTCTAAAGGGTTTATGATAAAAGAGACGCTCGCGTTTGCCAGATACTCGCATAATATCATGCGTAATCAGAGTTTACTGTTAAGGCAGTTTCTTGCGTGTATTTTGTGAACGTGAGCGTCTCTTTTATCATAAACGGTTTTGACGCGTGTGCAGCAGGCACTTATTTTGATAAAACACGTGATGCACATGGTTTACATGACGCAACAAACACATATTTTGAAAAGACGAGCAACACACATGACACTCCGAACACATATTTTGTATTGGCGCACCTCGGATGAGCAGTCACGAGCCGCCACTGCAGTCTACATCATTTTTACATTTGGAAATATTTGGGCACAGTTCTCTTGACAAGGCCCCTGGGGCATAATGTAAGTGTTTAAAACATACACTATATGTATAGTCTTTGCGTGGAGAAATATTAGACAATTAATGTTTCTAGCACCACACGATTGAATTTTAAAGCTGAATTGACCCTGGTCTATATTTATGAACAGCCAGTAGATTTGTTTTTCAGCATTGCCATGAAACTGTTTGCGTAAAATGAACCAAACTATTCAAACCGCTGACAGTCAACAGTGAAAGTTGCTACATACCAGTTTAGTAAATTTGTCCTCACAGGCATTTCGAATCCGTTCAGGTGTGGCTGGGCTGTCCAATCGAAAGGGTCCAGTGAGGCCAGATTCAGCCCTGGCATATGTGATGGCGTCTTTAATGGCATAAAACACTGAAGATGCCAAAAAGAGAGGAGGCTCTCCGACAGCCTTAATATGGGAGAGCGGGGCACAAAATAAAACACTTTAGATTAAAGCATAACATTTGAATCCAAAGTGCATTCTAGCTACACATTTTTTCTAAACGTGAATTTTGTAAGAATTAAACCAATGACTTTCATGTTCCAAGCACCATGCTTTCCCAGTCAAGCTACAGAAAAGTTTCAGCTCTGCTATTGTTTAATATTCGTACAGGTCTGACCTTTGAGGAGAAGATGGCCTTCTCATTAGGAGCGTCTCTCAGCAGCGAGACCTTTAATTCAGTGGGGATATCTCCAAAAGCAGGAATCTTGTACATTCCAGGTCCGCGAGTATACAGGTAACCTTCGGGAGAGTACCGTAGTTCCTCCAAAGTGAACAGTCCCAAACCTTGCATGAAGCCACCCTCAATCTGCACACCACACACAGTTCAGAATCAGCTGATAGTTATGATGAATTGACAACTTGGTGATCTGTATTGTTAAGGTTTACATTTTGTCATTTAACATCACAACAAAGAGAACGGCATTAGAAAATTTAGATGAAATACCTGTCCAATGTCCAGTGCTGGATTTAAACTCTTGCCCACATCCATGACAATGGACGTATGAAGGTTCTAAAATGCACGGAGAGAGGTTGGTATAAAAGTTAGGCTAAAATAAACATTGCTTGGGGGAATATGTGTACTGAATATGTGCTGTAAAACAAATTTGTCCTCTTGGAAACCGTAAAATTATATTTAGGCCACATACACTATAGACTTTAGGTCCAGGGTAACCTGCGGTATACTGTAGGTAATTACACCGACTCCTGTTTTCCATACACACACAGGATTTCCAAAACTTTGCATAATGTACAGAGTCTGAAAGGGATAGTTTACCCGATAATGATTGATAATCACTTCTCCTCATGTTGTTACAAACCTGTATAAATGTCTTTGTTCTGCAGAAAACAAGATATTTGTAATCAAGCAGGAAACAGAAGCACCATTGACTAGGAAAATATACTACCATGGTTTATGTACAAACACTGGTTGAATATCTTCTTTTGTGAAATATAAGGTTTGTAACAACATGAGGGTGAGTAAATAAGGACCAAATTTTCATTTTTGGTGGTGAACTATCCCTTTAAGAACAGTAATCACACATATCACTCATTATGGTGGTATTACCTTATGACTGCCAGTAAGACAGTCTATCTCCACCTCTGAAACGGCCACGCCGTAACTGAAGTAGTTAAACGGCCTTCCTGAATTTGTGTCAAAATCATAGCCAAGATCCGGAGTCCTACAAAATATAACCAGATTAATAACCAATCCAAATTTTATGAGCACTCATGTGAAAAATATGGTGAGACATTAGCTGCGTTTCCATTACCATTTAAATTGCGCAAATTAAAATTGTGAATAATAAATACGGCCAATGGAAACCCGGCCAGTGGAAATTGATGTGTTTCCACTGACTGTATTTTCAATTTGCAATGTCAATTAGCGAAATTTAAAGAAGACATTTCACAAGACTTTTTTAAGATGTCAAATAAATCTTTGGTGTCCCCAGAGTTTGTATGTGTAGTTCTAGCTCAAAATATCATATAGATAATTTATTATAGCATGTTAAAATGGCCACTTTGTAGGTGTGAGCAAAAATGTGCTGTTTTGGGTGTGTCCTTTAAAATGCAAATGAGTTGATCTCTGCACTAAATGGCAGTGTTGTGGTTGAATAGTGCAGATTAAGTGGCAGTATATAATAAGGTGATCCCCTTCTGACATCACGGGGAGCTACATTTTAATGACCTATTTTTCACATGCTTCCAAAGAATGGTTTACCAAAACTAAGTTACTGAGTTGATCTTTTTCACATTTTCTACAATTATAGTACTTAAACATGGAAAAAGTCAGATTTTCATGATATGTCCCCTTAAAAGGGTAATGGAAACGCGGCTAATGTTAAAAAAAAATAAAGAGATCAAACTGCTACAGTAAATGTCACCTTCATCAAAAATTATATATTGATCGAATGTTCTTGGCAGGTATTATATGTTTATCAAATACCTTTTAATTTTAAATTCACTTAATCCCACCTCAGACCATTCAGAAATACCACTTTGTTGGCATAAACACCACAGTGGTTTTTCCGCAAAGTCCTCTAAGTGCACAGAAGAGGAATTGAATGAACGACGGCATGCGAAAGGACATTGGATCACATTCAAACTTGGGTCTCATACGGCAAAAAAATAAATTTCTCTGGCCAAAAATATATTTTAAATAAATGCTAAATACATTTTGCAGGAAGTAATGGTCAGTGGAATATATTTTTGAACTTGGAAATACATTTTGAAATATATGTTAATAACTAAATATATTTCAAGGGTAAGCAAATATGTTTCTAATTTTACATCCCATGTGACAAAAAAGGAATTATTTACAATAAAAAAAAAAAAAAATGCTAATTACAAGTTCATTTTATAAAGTATATTTTTGAAGATGAAACTATACTTTATTTGAACCTTTTAAAAAAACTGGTATGTTTACAGGTTCGTAACAAAAAGTTGGATTGAAATATATGGAGAGCTAATGATATTTTTTAATGTTTTAAAATGTATTTATTTTTAAAATAAATTTTAAAATATACAAAAAACAGCCCAAAGTATATGGGTGAAAATATATGTTTGTAAACATATTCCAAAATATGTTTCAGCAAATATATTTTTTGGCCATGTTTTGTATATTTTGAAATATATTTAAAAATATATTTTTTGCAGTATGGGATAGATCACAGCGCTCCCTAATGTGTGATTCCATTTTTTTTTTAACATTTTGACTTTAATCATTCGCAATGTTTTAATTAAGCAATTGAATTGTTTACTATGTCTTGATTTTTTTTAGATGTTGAGGTTTTTGCAAAAAAAAAAAAATGTGCATGTGCTTAGAGGGTTTTGGTGCAAAGACAGTCACATTTGTTAAACAGCAATACAATTATTAAAGAGACATTTGTAAAAAACGTAGTTAAAGTCAAATTACTGAACCTAAAAGCCTATTTACTAATTTACACAAAAACTTGTCAGATGCACGTAGAGGGTTTTGCATCTAAACTCCTCAAATGATGATTTGGTTTACAGGTGAAAAAAAGATGCATTTGACCTACTTGTAAAATCCATTGGCGGACAAATTCACCCTGTCAAAGTATGCTGCATTTACCTGGATAAAATGATACATAAAAAATGGTTTGTGTAAAAGAAACAGTGCTAATGATAGAAAGGGTATACAAAATATACAATACAAAATGTATACAGACCGTTTCATTTGTGTAAATAGGAAAAAATATAACTGAAGATAATCACACATTTCATAATTATATGAAGAAGTAATATAAGATGTACTAACCCACTCCTCCCAAACTCCTTTGGGATTCTTGTCTTTGTATGGCTGAAGTCTCTTTAGCAATGTCAGGCAAGCATTCTGTAGAATGATACAAGGCTGTGTTAAGTTCCTTGTCATCTTAAGCTATCAGACAACACTGCATTTCTACACTAGTGATGTGAATACCTGCCACGTAAGACTTACGTAAACAGCCATGCCGTTAAGATCGGAGGAGGCCGAAGCTGCCGTAGGGCTGGTGTTGGGGACCGTGTTAGTGCTGGTCTCCGTGATGTGAATCTTTGTGCAGGGGATGCCGAGTGTTTTACTGGCCACCTGTACAACACAAAAACAAAGTGTTAAATAACAAGCTAAGACAGTCAGTCACTGTATATATCAAAACAGTTTTGGTTTGTCTATTTGCTTTACCTGGACCATTTTAGTGTGGAGACCTTGTCCCATCTCGGTTCCACCATGAGTTAGCAGAACAGAACCATCTGTGTACACGTGTACCAGAGCTCCTGCCTGGGTTACAAATACATGTTTTTTAATACACATACAACATGCACCATTCTCTCTTACAGTCATTAATCTGAGGTTTGAAAAGGGCTGACCTGGTTGAGGAAGACAGCAGTAAAGCTGATGCCAAACTTTGTTGGAATGATGGACAGGCCTCTCTTAGTCCAACGGTGATGCCTGGTATACAGGTAGGTTAAAGTCTTTATGGTACACAAATATTTACAGTTATATACTAATTACTCTACCACCAAAACTTTCCACTTAACTGGAAAGTTCCTCATGATTTTTTAAAGCCTGAAGTCTGTAGGTGAATGCTTAAATGTTTGAAATTTGTTTTATAGATAAAAATAAAATTGTGCCAATGTACATACAAATTTCTTCTGGTACAAAATAAAACTTGGGTTTAAAAAAAATATTTTTGATATAAATGACTTGGGCCAAATAATAGCTCAGAATAGATGGGAACTCTTTAATACTGTTAAATAGGGATGCCCCAAAACGCTGCTTGATAAAATGCCAACAATACATTTTTATGTAAAGGTCTGACAACTTTAAAGATGCTTTAATATAACATTTACAGTTTTGTTTGGAATTATTTCTTTGAAAGAGTTTACTATTTCTATTATAAAATATATATTTTTGAATTAATTTAATTGAATAATTTTTTTTTTATATTTTTGTAGTATTTATGTCTTGTTTTCAGTAAAAAATCTAATAATTCTTACATTGAAAAAAATAAAATAAATAAATGTTTGAAAGACTGTTAAATACTAGGGATGCCCCAAAACGCTGCTTGATAAAATGCCAACAATACATTTTTAAGTAAAGGTCTGACTACTTTAAAGATGCTTTAATATAACATTTACAGTTTTATTTTGAATTATTTCGTTTGAAAGAGTTTACTATTTCTATTATAAAATATATATTTTTGAATTAATTTAATTGAATAATTTTTTTATATATTTTTGTAGTATTTATGTCTTGTTTTCAGTAAAAAATCTATTAATTCTTACATTGAAAAACATTAAAAAAATAAATGTTTGAAAGACTTTACTGTTTCTATTATTCTAAAATGTGGTAAAAAATATATATTTTTGAATTAATTTAATAGAATCAATTTTTTATATTTTTGTAGTGTTGTTTTCAGTAAAAATATCTAATAATTATTAAATTGAAAAACATTTAAAAAATAAATCTCTTGCTTAGTATCTCTGTCTTGTTTACAAGTATAAATATCTAATATAAGCAAAGATTTTTAAGATTTTAAGTCTTGGTTACTGAAAAAAATTATGAAAATCAAGAGGTTTATAAAACATGAAAAATATTTACCAGTTGGGTATGAAATATAAACCTAAATTGAATTTATTTAAAAAAGTTGAAATTGGAATTAAGTTTATTTTTTACCCCATTGGCAGATAATTATTTTGTTTTAAGCATAAACCTCTAAAATTTCATAATATTTTCAGTAAACAAAACAATCAAGTAAATGTATCTCATTTAAGAATTATTAAATATTTATAATCGAAAACAAGACAAAAATACTTAGCATACTGCAAAAAATGATTCATGAAAAAAAATAGTATTTTTGTCTTGTATTCACTAAAAATATCTAAAAATTCTTAAATTAAGATGCTTTTTCTTGATGAGCAAAACGACCCAAAAAAATATCAAATTTAAATGATTTTGTGCATAAAACAAGCAAAACAATCTGTCAATAATAGGGTAAGCAAAAAAATCTAGAAAATTTTTCTTCAACACTAAATTCAAGAAAAAAAGTGCTTATTTTTGATAAGCAAAATTTGATATTTTTGGTCTAAAAACTAGACTTATTTTCTTAGGTCATCAAGAAAATAATCTTAATTTAAGAATTTTTAGACATTTTTACTGAAAACAAGACAAAAATACTAAGAACTTTTATTCTTGACAATCATTTTTTGCAGTGCATTTATTTTATTTTTTTGCAGTGGTGCATATAAAATCCTAAAACATATCCAAAGCTTTAGGCAATCATGTAATACAAACTAAATATATATAAATCTGTCTAACAAAGTTAAACAGTTTGGTTTAAACAATTAACAAAAAACATTACAGTATTCTGGCCACCACCACCAGCTTTTTTGTTTTTAGCAAAGTTTTAAGATTAAGATGCATAATAAAAAATATAGGAAATATGTACAATTTTCACAACACAATGTCTACTTTAGGCAAAAGTCATTATTTAGTGTGACTCTAAACACATCTTGAACTCTTTTGAGGAGACTAAAGTCCTTAAATGATTAAATTATCATTAGATCTTAGGGTTTAATTTAATTCAAGTTTAAGAAAGACTGCAGGTTTCTGCAAATACTGAAGTGTAAAAGAGGGTCACACTAAATTCTTAAACCTTTAGATGAAATGTGATTCTGTATAATGTAATACTGCACACATGTACTGTATTTTCTGCTTGTATTCTAAAAAAGAAACTGAGAAATTGTTGTACTAAACAACAAATCTAATGGTACCTTAAGACTTTTGCACAGTACTGTACATTTTAATTTGATATAATAATTATACATTTCAAAGATTGACTGACCTGTTGTACTCTTCTACGGCAGCCTTGCGGTTGCTGAAGTCTGAGATCTGCATGCACTCCAGCCAGCAGCGTTCAATGGTGAATTGGTCCAATCGCTGATTAAAGTGTGTGAGGTCTCCCTGCTTGTACATATTCAGCCTCCTTACCTGAAAGCAGTACAGGACACTGTTACATGTAGTATCATAATTTGTATATATGCATGAGCATCGTACCAAAATGCAGTTCTAACCTCTTCGGCAGGAAGATCGCAGCTATGAGCGACATCACTCATCCAGCTCTCTGCTATCATCATGCCCTGCGGCCCCCCGAAACCTCTGAAAGCCGAATTAGAGTGCAAATTCGTTTTACACATGTAGCCTGTGCCACGAATATTAGGAATGTTGTAGCAGTTATCCATGTGGAACAGTGCTCTCTCCAGAATCTGTGATGGAAGCAACACATTAGGGCTGGAGGTTAAAGGGATAGTTCACCCTAAAAATGAAAAATCTGTCATCATTTACTTACCCACAAGTTGTTACAGACCTGTATACATTTCTTTGTTTTGCTAGATGTAAAGGAAGATATTGTGGGCAATGTTTTTAAACAAACCGTGTCTAAGCAGCACCATTGACTTCCATAGTATTGGTTTTTCGTGCTATAGAAGTCCGTGGTGCTCCTTTTTTCTGATTTATTACAAATATCTTGTGTTCAGCAGAGCAAATAAATGTATATATGTCTGTAACAACTTCAGGTTGAGTAAATGATGACCGGATTTTCATTTTGGGTTGACTATCACTTTAAGAAAATGTTTCTTGTAAATGTGTAGCACTGGCCACAAGGGGGCAATATGCATCTTGAGATATTGAAGGCCTACTACTTACTGACAAGGAAAGGTCCATTGAATTGCCTGCATTGCTATACAAAGTCATATCAACTGCCATCACTTTTCCATTGTTCATGTATCCAACCTATAAGAGATTGCACAGAGATTTTAGCATGTAGATCTGGAACACCATTCACTTCCATAGTGTTATTTTTTCCTACTAGAGAAGTAAATGGTGCCCCAGAACTGCTTTGTTACAAACGTTCTTCAAAATATCTCCATATGTGTTCTGCAAAACAAAGAAATTAATACAGGTTTGGAACAATTTGAGGGTTAGTAAATGATGTGAACTATCCCTTTGAGTCTGATGGCAAAATGTTTTCACCTTGTAACGTCCGAAGAATGGATGCCGCCCGCCTGTAACCAGCATGTCCTCGTCACGATCCAACATGCAGCGCACTGGTTGCTTAACCCTTAAAGACGACACAATATTTAAGCTCCACAGTGCTATGATCCTTCAAATAGACACAAATATCAAAGGATTTACATGATATTTTTGTCATTAATATAACATTTTTATACTTCTGTGCAGCGACAGCCACCACTGTGGACAGCATGGTGCTACGACATTCCTTTCCTCCGAATCCACCTCCCATCCTCTTCACACGGCACACCACGCGGTTGGCTGGGACTCCCAAAGCTTTTGCCACGAGGCTCTGAGCCAAATTCAAGCCAAAGAGACAATCATATGCCATTGCTTACATAGATTTTAGTCAACATGTGTAATGAATTGTATTTGAACTGTTTTAGGGTCTATTTTCATATACATTAAGGGTCACAACCCATTAAATTGTCAAGTCACTTTTATATTTATTTTTATATTAAGAGTATGACTTTCTGTTACATTTACATTTGCACATTTAGCAGATGCTTTTATCCAAAGCGACTCACAGTGCAGTTAAAGGCGGGGTGCATGATCTCTGAAAGCCAATGTTGACATTTGAAATCAGCTAAACAAACACACCCCTACCCCAATAGAATCTGGACCTTCTTTTGATAGACTCGCCCCACACATACGCAAACCCAACCAAGGATGTTGGTTAGTAGACACGCCCCTTACTGCTGATTTGCTACAAGTGTGTTTTGGTAGTTGGCTTTTCAAAAATCATGCACCCTGCCTTTAAATATAAAAATTACCATTAAATAATAATTTTTAACAATCACAAAAATCTGGCATTATATCTTGTCTACTAATTTAAATATTTTTTTTTCTAATGGCAGTTATGTTGGGGCAATATATTTGTTATGTATTACTGTACAAGAACAGAAACATTTAACAAGTTAAATTTTCATACAATTGGAGAAAAATAAAGTTGCATAACTTTTAACTAAAAATCTAAATTACAGCTGGTCATCATTAGGGTAAGTTGTATTGCAGGGTTCACACCATACCCGGTTGAGGCGGCAAGCGCGAGTGATTTACATGTTAAGTCAATGCAAAGACGCGATTAGGCATCCTGTGGCGCGGGGTAGGCGCAGCACGAATGGCACGGAACGCGTGGAATGCGCAGTGCGGATGCCGCGTTCTGTACGAATTGAGCATTGCCGCGGGAATCGCACGAGTTGAAAAATCGGAACTTCGGTGGATTTTCGCGCTGCGTTAACCTTGCTGTAGTAGTGACATGATTACAGGAGTCACAGAAACCACTCCCATGACGCAATTTCCGTGTGAATGTTTCGAATGACTAGAATTTCACGCGTGAATGAAGCAGGTAAACTCAAATATTCAAGCGTCCAACGAATAGCGCGTTTTTGACGCCTCTACCGCGGCTAGTGTGAATGCACCAATAGTGTCTTTTACAAGTCAAGTACATGTTTACCTGGGTCTTAGTGGGAGATTGTGTTGAGACAAACATCTCCATTTCCCCGTCCTCTCCCCGAGGAACAGCTATCGTACAGTTAGTCTCCAAATAAAAGTGCTCCTGTCCTCCAATGTGGATCTCACCTGAAGCATCACATGATTAGAGACAGCAAAATTAGCAGGACAAACGGTATTATATAAAAATGTTAAAGGGGAAACACTTTTTTACAGACTGGGGTTTACATCATGACGTATCTGTACCATGCAGGATGTGATCTGAGTCTTTAAATCCTTGTGTTAAATCTCCTTTCTCAATAGTTCTCACTGGATGATGAAAGGAATTGTGAGTAATAGCATCCTGGAAGGAGGAAATACAGCCATGTTAGTTTTTTTTATTTGTAAGATGTTTTGGTGAAAACCTCAAATAAGCTCATTATTTAGTAAGTTAAGTGTATGAAGCAAAGGGTCAAAATACATGAGCATATGAATAACATATACTGTAATATGAAGGTGATTATATAAATGTAGTGTTATTATTTTATTTTTGGGTGGTGTCCCAGACAAGGCTTATTATTGTTCCAGACTAAAATGCATGTTTGAGCCGCCTTAATTTAACAACATCTTGCACTGACATATCTGAACATACACAGTACTTTGCAAAAGATTTGTTGTTTTTGCAATTGTATAGTGATTATATATAATTATTTCTCAGTCCCTTTATAAAAAAACAACCACAAAATACAGGAAATGTGTATGTAGTATTAAAAACAGTATAAAAGTATAAGTTGAAGTGTCAAGTATTTAGGGTAAACTCCCCTTTCACTTGAGCAATAGCAGGCAGCTGCAGGATCTCTTAAACCTAAATAAAATTAAATCCTAATTTCTAATTCTAATCAAATGACTTCAGGTCTCCTCAATAAAGCTCAAGATGCGTTTCGTGCAAAGAGAGGTCACACTAAATACTAACTGATGCCTGAAGAAGACATTTAGTTCTGAAAATTGTTTTGTTTTTAATTTTGTGTACATATTTTCTGTATTTTCTGTTTGTATCTTAAAAAGAGTAAAAAATAAATATGGATGGACATTAAAACTTTGCTAAAACAACAAAGCTGGTGATGGTGGCCTAAGACTTTTGCACAGTACTGTTTATCAGTGCCACTGTTTTGTCTCATGTTTTTATTAAAAAAACTACTTAATTGTCCTAAAATAACTAAGGCTTAGTCCTAGTTTAATCTAAACTCTGTCTGGGAAACTGCCCCATAAAGGCACTCTTTTTTTGTAGCTTTTTTAAATGGTTATATTTTAAATTATTTTTATAATTCGGTCCATATTATCATGGATCACAAAATGTTATAGGTCATATCAATATAATATTTTCTGTAAACAATCATGATTTCCTGTTATTCGAATTAATCAGCGTAAATTCTGTTACTGTAAAACTTTAATACCAAGGTAGAGTACATGGGCGGAATTTTGATTTTGTGCATGGGGGGCACCTATCTGTAAACAAGGATATTGCAATCCTTATGCAGCTTCATTTTTTAAATCTTAAAACTATTTAAGCCGTAAATTACTCTGTCTACCTTTTAAAATATTAAGATTAGACAAATAAAATATGAATTCCTATAATTATATTTCATTGATATCTCAAACAAAATTTAATTTGGCTCTGGTCTGGAGGGCAGTGCCCCCCCTGCACCCCTAAATGCCTTTGGTAGAGTAACAATATTCATAGTATGTAATAGAACTGGCGAGGGAGTATAGGTATGTTTACAAGCTTAAAGGGATAGTTCAGCCAAAAATGATATTAAACCCATGATTTACTCACCCCCAAGCTGTCCGAGTTGCATATGTCCATCGTTTTTCAGACAAACACATTTTCGGATATTTTAGAAAATGTTTTAGATCTTTCAGTTGATTAATGTAATGTTACGGGGTCCACCCATAGTCCACGACCTTCAAGTCCAAAAAAAGTGCGTCCATCCTTCACAAATTAAATCCAAACGGCTCCAGGATAATAAACAAAGGTCTTCTGAGGGTAATCTGCGCGGTGTTGTTGTAGAAATATCCATATTTAAAACTTTATTAACGAAAATAAATATCTTCCAGTAGCGCCGCCATCTTAGACTCCTCTGTATTCAGGAGAGAGTATTAGCGTAGTGTACACACTTTTCTTAGTGACGTATGACAAATTCGGAGGGCGGGGGCACAGAGCAGCAGCAGAGTAGCCTCCGTAGGCTGCGTAAGCGCTCATCCTGAATGCGGACGCGACTAAGATGGCGGCGCTACCGGAAGGTAGTTATTTACGTTAATAAAGTTTTAAATATGGATATTTCTACAACAACACCGCGCGGATTACCCTCAGAAGACCTTTGTTTATTATCCTGGAGCCGTTTGGATTTAATTTGTGAAGGATGGACGCACTTTTTTGGACTTGAAGGTCGTGGACTATGGGTGGACCCCGCAACATTACATTTAATCAACTGAAAGATCTAAAACATTTTCTAAAATATCCGAAAATGTGTTTGTCTGAAAAACGATGGACATATGCAACTCGGACAGCTTGGGGGTGAGTAAATCATGGGTTTAATATCATTTTTGGCCGAACTATCCCTTTAAGCAAATAACAAATACAGACCTGAATCGTGACAATCACAGGTTTGAGTTCTTCATAGTTTATCTTTACAGCTTTGGCTGCTCTCTGAGCATGAGCCTGTGTGTCCGCCACAATGGCTCCCACTATATGTCCCACACATGTGACCTAAGAAGAAAATCACAAATTCAGCATGACAATGCACAATCTTCAGTCTCTTATGATATAGCAGCATACAGTATGAGCATTATCAAACAATTCACACTCTTTATGGCACTAAAAGTGATTCGAGGAACAGCAATAAAGTTATACGCAGTATGTTATTACTTTAATGTGTTACAGAGCAGATTACAGTATATTTCACTTGGCTACTGTACACACGAGATGCTTAACCATTAAAAAGCTATGTCAAAGTACAATGATATCTTTCATTCCTTGGCGTATCAGGCTTC
Source organism: Paramisgurnus dabryanus (assembly GCF_030506205.2). Taxonomy (NCBI): domain Eukaryota; kingdom Metazoa; phylum Chordata; class Actinopteri; order Cypriniformes; family Cobitidae; genus Paramisgurnus; species Paramisgurnus dabryanus. The sequence continues at coordinate 28,074,843 of NC_133353.1, forward strand.
CCCAGGTCTCAATTCAGATTAAATAACCGTAGAGGTGCAAGCGACAGGGCTTTTGACAGACATATGATGAAGTGAGCTGCATGTGAGAGACATTTTGCATGGACATACGTGTATGGAAAACCTTATTTGCTACAACTTACAAATGATATGCTTTGCTTTGAATAAGATAGTGCTATGGTACTTCTAAAGACTTCTATAAAAACTGATTCAAGGGTTTAAGTGTGTCTTATATGTACAGCTATTACCCAGAAAATGCAAAGAATGAAAAGCACCTTATCATCAGCAAAAACAGTCTCATCATAAAAAGCAGGTCCTGTCTTGTTACTTCCTTGGATGTCCTTGACAGAAATAAACGTCACCACACCAGGAATGTCCATTGCCTCAGAAGTGTCGATGGATCTACAAACCACATCATTAACACACATAGCTAACACATTCCTGAATTGACCCTTTACTTGGCACACAGGTCATAAAACAGTACACGAGAATCAATGTGACGACTATTCCAATTAATCCAATGCACTTTAAGATGTGTGATTTTCCACTAACTTTATAAGAGCGTGAGCTTTAGTGCTGGTGACCAATGCCAAATAAAGCTCATTTTCATAGCAAGGGATGTCATCACAGTAGACCGCTTCACCCGTGGCCTGCTTAAGAGCAGAGAGGTGCATAATCGGTTGGCCCACAACATCATCACCGCTCTGATCAGGTGGAACTGCCTAGAAATGACATAAAACCCAAGTAAGATGCACAGACGTAATGCTAAATTGTTGTGTGGGTGTGTAAAATATGTGTGTGTATACCTGATAGAGCTGTACGCTGGATGGTAAGTCTATCTGGAAGGGCTCAGTAACACTAACATAATCTGGTCTGATATCTTCCATAACAATACCCTAGATAGACACAGGTCTCAAAATCAAATATAATGTAAGAATAGTACAGCATTTCAGTATTAGTAAATATCTAGAAACCTCCATCTGCATGTCAAGAGCCAGTTTGCGCTGGACAATGAGGAAGAACTTGAAAAAGAAGCTGATGGTCAGTGTGCGCCTGTATGCCACCATTCCACCAGGAGCTGAGGGAGACAGACTCATCTCCTCGGCCAATGAGGTGCAGGCGTCCTGCAGGAGCTCCTCATTCCACTGCCTGTGAGCAAGTTCTTATAAATTCTCTTGTATAGACATGCATGGATTGTACACATTAACACATTAAAGGGAAAATAGGCTTATTTTTCAGCTCCCCTAGTGTTAAACAAGTTATTTTTACCGTTGTGGAATCCATTCAGCTGATCTGGTGGTACCACTTTTAGCATAGCTTAGCATAGTTCATTGAATCTGATTAGACCATTAGCCTCGCGCTTAACAAATAACCAAAGAGTTTCGATATTTTCCTATTAAAAACTTAACTCTTCTGTAGTTACATTGTGTACTAATACCGACGGAAAATTAAAAGTTGCGATTTTCTACTCTCAAAATCAAGGACTTTACTGCCGTACCATGGGTGCAACAGGCGCAATGATATTACGCAGCTCCTGAAAATAGTCCCCTTGGTAACTTTCAATAGCTAGGGACTATTTTCGGGCACGTAATATCAATGCGCCTGCTGCACCCATGGTACGGCGGCAAAGTCCTTGATTATTACGCCGGAATAAGAGTATAGTTCCTAGCCATATCTTTAATAAGATTAAATGGCACATATTATGCGTTATTGTGTTCACACATTGCTAATACACATGTATGTCCAAACATCTTGTGAAAGTGGAATTTGCATAATATCTGCAATTTAAAGGCCCTTAAATATGTAATTTTTCCGGTAGAAGTTGCTAAACAGCAACACCGGCCGCAGCTTGATGGCGTTATTAAAGATCGTTGAATAATGGGAGTTCAAGTCTTTACCTTCAATGAAAAAAACGTGTAGTTAGTAACTATACAGGCAGGTCATTCTTTACCTGTTGATTAATCTTTTGCAGGTGGCTGTGGCAAGGACAGTAACAGGGGCCATTCCTCCATAGCTTATCCGGATATTCTGCACAATGTCGGAGCGCTCCTGGAAGCAAACATTCATGCCACATGTGACGATAGAGATGTCGTCTTCTTTGCGAGGGGACTGCTTGAAAGATGAAAAGTACTGGCCCTAAAACACACACAGAAAATGACTTCAAATATTATAAGTATAATAAATTACAGTATGTATTTAGGAGCGGCACAGTACAGACCTTTTTTGTGAATGGAATCTCAATAGACAACAAAATCTCATCTGGCCTCAAAACGGTCTTCCTATAACCAGGGAAGAACTTGTCATCCATCTCAAGAACGCGTTCCCCTCCTTTTAACATGAACAGAGAGAGGTTATAAAGGTGCAATGTGAGACTTGTAGAAGGATCTCTTGACAAAAAATGCAATATAATATACATAACTATATTATCAGTGATGTATAAAGACCTTGCAAAATGAACTGTATTGTTTTCATTACCTTAGAATGAGCCGTTTTTATCTACATACACTACGGGTCCCCTTACGTGGAAGTCGCGACCATAATTTATGTATGCTTTTTTAAAAGAGCCATGTCACAAGGCTTTTTTAAGATGTAAAATAAATCTTTGGTGTTCCCAGAGTACATATGTGAAGTTTTAGCTCAAAATACCATATAGATAATTTATTATAACATGTTAAAATGGACTCTTCGTAGGTCAGAGCAAAAATGTGGCTCAAACAAAGCATAAGGGTCTTATCTAGTGAAACGATTGTCATTTTTGGCAAGAAAAATTAAAATATGCACTAACCACAACTTCTCGTCTTCCTCCGATCCTGTGACGCGTCAGCGCGACCTCACGTAATTACGTAATGAAGTAGAAAGGTCACGTGTTACATATATGAAACGCACATTTGCGGACCATTATTAAACAATAAACTGACACAAAGACATTAATTAGTATCATTCCAAATACAACAACGTCGGAACGGTCCTCTTTCTCCACACTTGGGGCATAGTTTCGCATTCGTCATCCGTGACCTCTTGACGTGATGACGTATTACGTGAGGTTGCGCTGGCGCATCACACAGCTAGCGCAAGACGAGAAGTTGTGGTTTAAAAGTGGGTTTTTTTTCTTGCAAAAAATTACAATCGTTTCGCTAGATAAGACCCTTATGCCTCGTTTGGGATCGTTAAGAGTCCTTTGAAACTGCAATTTTAAACTGCATTTAAACTGTTAAGTGTTGGGGTCCATTAAAGTCCATTAAAATGAGAAAATTCCTCAAAAAAACATAATTTCTTCTCGACTGAACAAAGAAAGACATCAACATTTTGTATGACATGGTGGTGACTTTTTTTAAGAAAATGGACTAATCCTTTAAAGATATACATTTTTAAGTGTGTAGCCTTTGTGCTGCTAATGCAATGCTCTACCAACTAACCTACGGAAATATTATAACAAAATATCTCTGTCATATCTATCATTAAGATCTCAGTAAGACTATGAAATATTGTAGCAGTTAACCAGCATTCCTGCCTGTGAATTCCTGCTTATCAGATCATGAAATAACAACCATTGACCCTTGAACAGAGTAAAACATCCTGCACCTTTGGACATCACGGTAAGTTTGCAGCCTGCAGCCATGAAGATGGGGTTGAGGTCTGAAATGGGACTCGCTGTCATAACATTGCCACCAATAGCCTGATGGCAAAAAAACGGTTTTAAGATGCATGAAAGGAAAAAAGGAAAATGCATAAATTTAGTAAAACCACAGATCGGATAATTCAAAGACTCTTCATAAAAAATGCTTTTTGACACTTTAGAGCAGGCATACAGTAAAAACATGTCACATACTGCCACATTTCGAATCTGCTGTCCTGCAAACCAGCGCAGCTGCTCCAGTACTGCCTTAAAGACCTCAGTCTGATGTGAGGGCAGATTCTTTACAGCTTCACGCAAAATGTCTCCTAGTACAGTCAATGTCACTGATGCTCCAACCTTAATGCCTGTAAAATACAAAAATCTATTCCTTCAGCAAAGCCAATAAGTTTTAGCGATGACAGAGCTGCAATTATATATTTTTTATACAATTATCCACTTTAAACAAGTAACTACATGTGGATTAACTGTCATTGGAGCATTACAAAATTTGAAACCTGCGTGCATTGAACATACATAAGGTTTGCATATAGTGGCATTGAGTATGCGTGTACCAGTCAAATGAACTGTGCTCTGCAAAGCTGTGGGTTCGACTGTGTATGCATAAAAAACAGACTATACCCAGGGCCTTAGGGTATGGAAGGGATTAACCCTCTGAGGTCGAAGAGGTTTTTAGGGCCCTGGGGAAGTTTTGACCAGCACTGACATTTGTGCTTTTTTCAGGTATTTATAAACATAATAATGGCAAATGTCTCATAACACTGTGTTCAGCATAAACTGGGCTACTATATTATGTGAGAAACATGTTTGTGGTTTTTAAAATATTTATACATTTTTTTAAGTCGCTGATATAAGTCCCCAAAACCCATAGTAAACATGTTTTCACAAGACTTTAAAAACAGGATCTAGTAGTCTAGAGTTTTTTCTTTAAAATAATGTAAAAAACATTCACACGGGGCGTACGATTTAGTGCTTGATGGAATGCTTGTCTGAAGCATGGCCAACACATGCTCCGGTCTTGCACAATAGTAATTGGCTGGCTCGAACTAGGTTATTTGTATAAGGCGCTCTGATTGGCTGACACACGCTTTGGCACTTGAAAAGTTGAGAAATGTTCCAACTTCTGCTGTGAGCGATGGCAGTGAAGCAATGTTGACGGATCCACAATTCACTTCGGCAATGCATGGTGTCACCCATTAAAAGTAAACAAGAAGCTTATGGGAAATCCCTGATTTTCAAATCCCAATGTTGACAGGTATGGACATGTAGTTGCACATTAGTGATAGTTTGTTGAATGTCTGTCGAGGGATCATCACAATATTTAAAGTATTACATTACTTTAGTCATTTCATTGACAATAGGTTGCATTGTTATTTATACTTAGTAAAACCTCTAAAATGGACTATCGAAATAAAATGTTTTCAAAGTCTTAATGTAAGTTACTGCTGTTTATAAGCTATATTAGGTTGAAGATGCTCTCAATTTCTATTTCCCATCTCATAACTCTTTATTTTCACATTATTTTTTAAATGTTTAAAAAGTTTTCCTTACCATTATTTTTTTAATTTTTAAAAAGTTTTCCTTACCATCCAGAGTGTGTCGAATGCTGTTCAGTTCTGGGATGTAAGCTGGTGCCAGAATCACAGGATAAAGAAAGTTTCTGAATTTCATCTCAATACCTTATGAGAGAAAAGAGTCAGTAGTTAAAAGAGAATAAGATGACTGATGTCACATAATTCATTTAATAATTAATCTTAAATATTTATTTTTTAAGTACATTATCTTTGTTTAACATCTTTTCTGTGTACAATGCATTCTCAGACTTTTAAACCCCAATGAATGTGGACCTCACCAACTTCTGTGTTCCCAACCACTAGTTTGGCATTTAAATAAGTGGCTTTAAGTTCCAAGAGATCTTTGAGGGAGCTGGGTTGAATCCAGAGCACTCGTTCCCCAATAAACCTTAACTCTTTCTCTGGTTCTTTACTTAGACTCTATGGAGCATAAACTTAAAGTTAAATTTGAAGTGCTCATATGCAAAACCTTTTACTGCGTCTGGCACGTTTTCTTGTAAATTAGCTTTTTCTTACGTTAAGGTTAATTTCACTTTAATGTCAATGAAAAGGTTATTAGTCAGTAATTCACAAATGTCACTTTAGTCATGTCATCGGTATATAGCAAATTTGACTGTCTTTCACTGCAAAACCCTCTAAGTGCATGCATGCTCTTTACTGTCTTTTCTGAATAAAGGTAAAGGTTCAAATTAAACTGACAATTTATGAATACAGATTAAGTTTTAAAATTTACCATGAGTTCAGGGGGGAAAATAATCTCTTGTGTTGGGTCTAGTGGCATAAACTCTGAAGGGTCATACAATTTCTCAGCTTGACGTGTCGAATTTTCCTAAAAGAGACAAACACAGAGTTAAATTATTATTTGTAAGAATGGCCGACTTAGATCTCTTATAGAAATTTCTTACAAGATATACAGTTGTTATTTGTAATCTTTAGATAACATTTAATTCTGATAGACACTGTGGCAGCAAGTATAGGAGTGATCTACTGTTTGTTTCATGTATTTTTGATATCACAGACTCATGATAAGTGTCACTTCAGACATGTGACTGTCAGATTTCCTATGAGATTGCAATGCCTTCCGTGTCATTGATTTCCTTAGCAAAGACACTACATGTTTATCAAACTGTGAAGCAACGCCTTAGGACAGAAATGTGCTAGTACTCTGAGGTAGTCACATAATAGTGCATGCTGAATAGTACAATGTGTGAATAGATGTCTCTTACATTAGCAAGCTCCTGTATGTGTCCATTTGTCATACAGCACCCATTAGTTCCTCCTTTTCCCCCACAACATCCTTCACCCTGTTAACAGAGCAGATATTAAACAAACTGTACTGTTGTACTTATAACAAAACTATTATAATTAATAAAATGATTGTATGACTGGTGCAGTATACCCTTTAAAAAGTTCTTAATATGTATAAATTTAGGTATAGATATGTATAGGTTTGGTATCAGTATATACATCTGAGGTACTAATATGCACTCTTTGGTATCAGTATGTATGTGTGAAGTACTTATATCAGGGATGGGCAACTTCGGTCCTGGAGGGCCGGTGTCCTGCAGAGTTTAACTCCAACTTGCCTCAGCACACCTTCCTAAAAGTTTATAGTATGCTTAGTAAGAACTTAATTGGCTGCTTCAAGTGTGTTTAATTATGGTTGGAGCTAAACTCTGCAGGACACTGGCCCTCCAGGACCGAAGTTGCCCATCCATGAAATAAATGAACTCTTTTGGTATAAAGATGAATGTTTTAAAAGGATACCGCCCCAGTGACAGCTAGGGATCATTTTCTGACATTGTGTCAAGGAAGGATCCTCGGAAGCCAGAATTTCGAGGATGCGACGTCATCAACATCTGTCGAAGGACTGTTCTAATGTCGAGGATCCTTGGAATTTCATCCAAGGACTGAGTCCTTCATTCGAAAAATATCCCATATACAGGAAAGGATGCATATGTGTAGCCTTTGCGCACTTCACGCTCTAAAATCACCCACAATCCTATGCATGCAGTGCCGAAAGCACACCATTTACGTGTTCTCCGAATGCTAAAGGAGCCTCACCTAGCCTCTGAAAGAAGTGACTTGGAAGGACCAGTTCTGCCAAGGAAGTATCCTTGACATTGAGAAACACCTACTATTTAACTGAGGCTCTCCTCCAATCAGATTCAAGGACCAAAAAAACTTTTTTATACACTTATTTATTCATGCAATCTTTTTTTATAAAGGCTTAAATAAAGCATAATTAAACAAAGGTTTAAAACATTGTTTATACACAACACCAATAGTGACAGACCACATTTTTTTTGACTGAATGAACCCAGATAACATTTTTGTAGTATGGCTGTTAGTAAAGGAAACACTTAATGTGTTCGTCACTTTTCTTCTTATACTGTAGATAACAGATCTCACTCCCACAGTTAAATCATACAAATTAAATTTACCTTTGTAAACGTCCTGTACCCTTCCAGAATAGGTCTGTACCCAGTACAGCGACATAAATTGCCTGTGAACAACCAATTTAAAAATTAGTTTCTTTGAAAAAATATATACAGTATGTGACCTTGTCGGTGAAATCCAAGCTTAATCTAATTTTACATTAATGAGCATCAACGTTTGATTTCAGTAATTGATTTCACACTGATTTCATTTGTTGACATGCATCAGTATTAAAGTTATCAAGGCTATATTTTCACAGAATGTGCTTAACATTATATAGGATGATTTTATGTAGCTAATACAAAAAATGACTTTAGCTGGGTTTTCACAGACTGGGTAACATATGTACAACGGTTAAGGCATCACAGCAAAGAGAAACAGTAACATTCAGAGCTAATGACCATTACTACACCTTGAAAGGCATCGTGAATATCATGCATGGTCGGCTGAGGGTTGTTTCTCAAAAGTGCATACATAGACATTACAATTCCTGGAGTGCAGAATCCACACTGTGACCCGTGAGCCTTTGCTATTCGTTCCTGTATATAAAAAATGTTGTAAAACATAAGATAGCCTATTGTTGGATTAAATGACAGAAATATAAATATAGCTAAAAAGACAGAAATATAGCTAATGTTAAAACTACAATGAATGTAATAAGTCAGTGTAATGTAGTGTGAGGTAGTGACAAATTAGCAAAGAAAATGCAAAATGTGATGTTCTCAGACCTGTACAGGATGGAGTTTACTAGCCACACTGCCGATACCCTCCACAGTTGTTACTGCACAGTGATGCAGAGAGCATAGCGGGGCCAGACAGGCATTGATAGCATGGTGACTTAAAGATTACATGAAGGACATTAACAATAAAAAAAATTTCAAGGGTTTTGCATACATGCATTTGGCAGATTCTTTTATCCAGAGCAACTTACAATGTATTCATACTGTTTTTTACTATGTGCGTTCACTGGGAATCAAACCCATGCTCTATTGGTCAAGAAAATAACAAAACAAAAACTAAACTGCAAGCATGCAATTATTTTGCATTAAGATTGTAAATGTTGCGATGCACATTTTGTGAATTATTGGAAAGATACATAATCCGTTTTTGATGTGGATGGTATTTGGACACCATGACAGTACAGGCACCACATCCTCCTTCTGCACATCCTAGTTTTGTTCCCTTCAGACCCACTGCAAAAATCAATACTAAGGAAAACAACTTGGAAAACAATCACAATGAGAAAAAACATCCAAATTAACGGAAATTATATAAAATTACAGGTAAATGTCTAATCATTTTTAAATGATCATTTTATGATCAATCACTACTGGTGACAATCTCAGTAATGTTTGGATAATACTTGTTTAAGATAAGGTAATGGAGTAAATGACTGACAACGTATTTCCAATAGTTTACAAGGAAAAATCAATGATGAACGTTTGGGTCTAATGTAGTTTTGGGACACTGGATAGGTTTTAAGATACTCTGACACATCTAAAAACAATATATTGACTTAATGTTTTTTGTTGTGGGAAGGAAATTTGCAATGGACTGTCAATGGTCATAAACACTGATGTGATTCACACCTGTGCAGATAAAGACCCAACCCCTAATAGTGCTATCAAAGTGGAATGTTGTGACTCTTGTGAGGCGAGTAGGAGGATGAATGTGAGGAGACTATGGCCCGGAGTACAGTGTGTTCCACTACGCTGCCTATGAAGGCTGTCCGAATGCGTTTCCTGGTGCTGCCTCCATGCCGCCAAAGTCATTGCCTCATGCAATCATATTTATTTGACAATATGTGAATTTTGTGTGTGTGTGTGTGTGTGTGTGTGTGTGTGTGTGTGTGTGATTTACTGTTTTCTATAAAATCATCCTACATAATGTAAATAAATTATGTGAAAATATAACCTTGATATATTTAATATTAACTGAGTAACGTCATGTGAAAGATTAAAATCAATCAAACTGTCATAGTTAGATTGCAAGACTGTAATCTGGTTTCACAGGCAGGGTCACATTGGCTATGTTTACATGCACAAAATTTTGTCAATCCGACTGAATTGAATACGATTGAAGGTTACGACGATCCAGTTTACATGCACCCTAAAGATTGCAATCTGATTAAAATGTTTGTTCACATCTACATTCTATAGAATCCGAACCGAATGTCTGCGCAAGCGCACAGCCAGGGTTGCCAGATTCGCGTATCAGAACCATCCCAAATGGCCATTCAAAATTAGCCCAAAAGCATCCCAATGACTATCCACAGCCCAAATACCAATAACTAATGAACGAAATACTTTCATCTTTAAACCGCAGAAAAAAAACTGGTGGAAACAGTTTAAACAGTAGCTCAAATCTTAACTTGAAAATAAGAAAAAGACTTGGCCACACCACACTGCGGATATCATCTCTCTCGTCGAGTTCAGGCTTTATCTCTGGATTAAAGTCAAAGCGGTAATGCAGTTGTTTATCATCTTATAATTCATTTTATATTCCTCATATTTTGTGATTAAGCAATAACCACTTTCACATATTTTATTTTAAATGCACCATGGTTTTGTAACTTCTCTATATGGTTTCGAATCATGTTATAAATGAATTAGTTCAGTTAAGGTCAGCATCTGTTGTAATCTTATGTACCCAAAGTCCCTGGATGAACTTCTCCTTATGGCTGATGTTGATTTAGTCACGTATGCATATCGAACCTCATGACTGGCCGTCCTTAGGAGACTTCCTTATGCTTAATATAAATTGTCTAAGTTGTCAAAAACATTGGACATAAGCTTGGCATTTATCTCTACCGGAGGGATTATGTGACTCATGCCAAACACCTGGATGAAAGATCTTTAGTCCCAGGTGACTAAGACTTCCTCTTGTACCACTATATATTGAGATGCTTTACCAATAAATATTTGACTATGATTGGAACAGATCTTTGCGTCAGCGTCTTTCATAGCCCCTGATCAGACTCAGACCTCCAGACAATATCTCTAGACCTGCTTGGAAAAATACAATCTAACCAGCATAAAGCAAACAGCTGTGCAAAAATGAAACCAACCACATAACTCCAAAGGAGAGATTGGTCTGTCTGTACTGGGATCAATATTTTTAAAGTGTATGATTCAATACTTTAAGAAGCATTTGGTTGAAGATGAAAAGGATACAGGTTTTCCTGATATATTTCAGAAGCGTCGTTTCAGGATCTGCATTTTTCTCAATGATCTGTGCACAATGAATTGTGGTAAACGCATGAGGGACGTGTAGTAGTTTGGCTATTCAAAAGTCTTTAAATGTTTAATGTACATAATATATACTGTATATCAGCACAACTAAGGAGCATTATGTAACAGAACTGAAAAATCATTTCCATGTGTGCTTTGGCACAGACCGATTAAACGAAACGTTTATTTAACATACATTTCATGTTAATAATTTGCTCAATAATTAATTACCTTTTTGCCGTTAACGAAGAAGACAAGCTCATCCCCTGAATCTTGAAATCTGTTCTTTATCTTGTCCACTGTGATAGACATTTTCCTCAGTGTTTCTCAGCTGACTATCAGATCAGTTAGATTGAGAGCTGCGTACAGTACAGCTCTGTGTACGGTGCTGCGTCACGTGATCGAAGTCTTATAAAATGCGCACTTCTCCTCAAAACTTTTGGATAAAGATATGTGAAAGAGTGAAACTTCCACCAAACTATCCACGTTGTTATAGCCAATCCCCATGACACATTTGCACGGTTAAAACTTATGTTACGTAACTTACGTAAACAAAACTTTTTTTCTGCGGTGTAGATAGTAAATCATTAATAGCAGGCGTATAAACCTTGAAATGACCAAGTGGCACAGATAAGACAGTCTATTTATCTACATTGTTAACTCAGTTGCTTTCACTTAGATATTATTGTATTACAAATGAACATTTTGAGGAATCGCTAACGTTACCGATTCGCCAAACGGTAGCACGCGATCAAATTTTTATTACGTTAAAGACCAATAAAAACGGATAAATTTGCTTGTAAAATTTACCTGTAATTTTTAATTATCATCTAGACCCTTAAAATATATTAAAGAAGTGTCGATGTCAGTCGGTTCAGCTCAATGCAGTGCCACCACGTTAGTTCAGGTATGAAAACTATAATTTTTTATTTAAAGGGACAGTTCACCCAAAAATGAAAATTCTGTCATCATTAACTCACATTCAAGATGTTCCAAACGTGTACACATTGATTTGGTCTGTTGAACACAAAGGAGGATATTTCGAGCAATGTTTGTAACCAAACAGTTACCACTGATTTTCAGTTTTTTTCCTACTATGGATGTCAATGGTGCTTCAAACCTGCGTAATTACAAACATTCCTAAAATATCTTCCGTTGTGTTCAACGGGGCAAAGAGCGACACTTATATGTCAAAAGCAATTTCATTGCCTTGTAAGTACTTTTTTTACATAATCAGAATAGTGGCCTGTTTAGTGTCCTAAAATATTTATTAAAAAAATAACAGAACCTACCAACACAAAACTGGAAACTGGTCAGGATTCTTTAGTTTATTTTTTTTAGAAGTCTTTGGTAAAAAAAAAAAAACTTGCACACATCATGTTTGTTGTAACACACCCCTGCTGAAAAAACCAGCATCAAACCAGCATGGGAATTATGCTGGTCTATGCTGGTGTTAACCAGCATACCAGCACCAAAACACATATGCTGGTCTTGCTGGTATGACCAGCATGGGATGCTGGTGCTAATGCTGGTTTGGTGCTGGTTTAGCTGGTGCTAATGCTGGTGTTCACTAGCAAACCAGCACCAAAACACAACATATGCTGGTCTTACTGGTATGCTGTTTTTTCAGCAGGGACAATATATGCCTTTATATGGATTACATTTGTTTCTTAAAGGGATAGTTCGCCCAAAAATGAAAATTTTGTCATCATTTACTCACCCTCATGTAATTTTTATTTTTATTTTGATGAACACAAAAGAAGATATTTTGGTAAAGGATTGTAAGCACACATTAATTGTAATCATCTACATCCATAGTAGGAAAAACAAATACGATGGAATTCAATGGGTACCGTCAACTGTGTGCTTAACATCATTAATCAAAATATCGCCTTCATCATTTATCACAATACTTCCATAATATTTGTTTTCCTACTATGGAAGTCAATGGTTACAATCAGATGTGTGCTTACCATCATTTATCAAAATATCTTCTTTTGTGTTCATCAAAATAATAAAAAAGCTCATACAGGTTTAAACCAACATGAGGATGAGAAAATTATGAAATAATTTTTGGGTTAACTACACCTTTAATATACTGATTTTCATTTTTAAATATTAAATCAGTTACCTATTTAATAGATATTTTTAAAGATTCAGCCATTTTTGTTTGGTGATAACCATTCTTTATTTGTATGATGTATGTTATAATTTGTCAGACAGATGCAGATAATAAAAAAATGGCAAAACCAATATGGTCACTCAAATATTGCTTATCCCAGTTATATATAAAATGTTACATCCTATGCATACTCACCAATTGGCTTAGCATGGGTCTACCAGTAACAGAAAAAATGACCATGTCTGTGAAATCCAGGCTAAAGTCTCTTAAAAGTCTAATAATCTAATAATGAGAGGAGCATCAAAGTTTGATTTCACTCATTGATTTTAAATAGATTTTAATCTTTGACATTACTATGGCAATATTAAAGGAAAACACCACAGTTTTTCAATATTTTACTATGTTCCTCAAATTAGATGAATTAATTATACATACCTATATTTTCAATGTGTGCACTTAATCTTTGTACAGCGTGTTGTGAATGTGTTAGCATTTAGCCTAGCCCCATTCATTCCTTAGGATCCAAACAGGGATAAATTTAGAAGCCAACAAACACTTCAATGTTTTCCCTATTTAAAAACGAAGAGTAACATCATTACTCCTGACTACTCCCCCTCTCGCTCAAATTCCCGTCAATATGACTGCACCCGTGGTCGAAGTGCTGCAAACAAAGTGCTCTTCTGCCGTACAATATAGTTCTCATTTTTCATACGCTTAAAAAAATCACCACATTTTATTTTGTGCCACCATACTTACTTGTGTAACTATACTCATGTAAAAGTCTTTAGATAGGGAAAACATGGAAATGTTTAGTGGCTTCTAAATTCATCCCTGTTTGGATCCTAAGGACTGAATGGGGCTAGGCTAAATGCTAACACATTCACACCGCGCTGTACAAAGATTAAGTGCATGCATTGAAAAGAGATAGGTATGTATTAATTAGTCTAAGTTGAGGTAAGGAAATAGTAAAATATTAAAAACGGTGGTGTTTTCCTTTAAAGATATCAAGTTATATTTTCACAGAATGTTTTTTTACATTATGTAGGATGATTTTATGTAAAAAACAGGACATCACAAAACCATTACTTTAGCTGGGTTTTTTCACAGACTTAGTCATTAAACTGTTCATTTTAATACAGAAATACAGACCATACTGAATCTCTTGAAAGGCCATAAATCATAAAAGAGATACATCTCTAAAAAAGAGGTATTAAATATGGTTCCAGTCCAGTTTTGCTTTGAGTCTATCCAAGTTCATGACATCTCCATAAGATGAAAGCCGCCATTAGCCTCTCGTAACTCCTCTTTCTTTCGAGCCTGCACCATGTTAAAAACCATAGCAGCAAGGGTGTTTCTCCCATGGGAGACCCCTCTGCAGGTGCTCCTCTCAGCGTAGTTCGAGCTCTGTTCTCTGTTGCTGACAAAGTATGTGCGAACCCCTCCCCGTTGCTCGCTGACCCCTTTGATGAAGATGTCTCCTCTAAGCTGTATCACAAAGCCGCGGTCAGCCAGGATGCGGCTTGTGGCCTCCGGGACATGAATGCGGCCACTTATACCTGTGCTGTCCATTCGGCTAGCTAGATTCACTGTCATGCCCCAAATATCATATTGGGGTTTGGTGGCTCCAATCACTCCAGCAACTGCAGGTCCATGAGAAATGCCTGTTGGATAAAGAAAGAGGAAAGTGTCAGTTGATAATATTAAAGTAGTGTACTATAGTAAAAGCACTCATTTAAATAGTATTAATCTTAAAGTTAACCTTACTTTTTACCAAGTGTGACTATACTGTGGCTATAGTTGCTTGTCCTGGATCTGAAAGCTTCATATTAAAGGAGCATGCCCACATTTTGGGAATTTAGCTTATTCACCGTATCTCCCAGAGTTAGATTAGTCCATACATACCTTTCTCATCTCCGTGCGTGCTGTAACTCTGTCTGACGCAGCCCCCGCTAGCTTAGCTTAGCACAAAGACTGAAAGTGAATGGCTCCAGCTAGCAAACTGCTCCCAATAAGTGACAAAATAATGCAAACATTTTCCTATTTATGTGTGGTGATTTGTATAGTCACACTGTGTACAAATAACAAGGTCAAATGAGACCCAGCCATCTTTAAACAGTATACATACTGGAAACTATATTTTCAGAAGGCGAAGCACTGCTACTTGGGCGGAGTGATTTGCTCACAGTACTCGAGAAGCCCCCTGGTGAGGAGCAGAGAGTTTGGTCAGAGTTGTGCAAATCACTCAGCCCAAGTAGCAGTGCTTTATCTTCTGAGAATATATAGTTTCCAGTATGTATACTGTTAAAAGATGGCTGTGTCTCAAATGACCTTGTTATTTGTACACGTTGTGACTACTAAACAAACCACAACACATAAATAGGAAAATGTTTGCGTTATTTTGTTACTTATTGGGAGCAGTATACTAGCTGGAGCCATTCACTTCCAGTCTTTGTGCTAAGCTAAGCTAGTGGAGGGTGCGTCAGACAGAGTTACAGCACGCACGGAGATGAGAAAGGTATGTATGGACTTATCTAACTCTGGGAGATACGGTGAATAAGCTAAATTCCCAAAATGTGGGCATGTTCCTTTAATGGCCCATAATAGTGTGATCTAATCGCATACACAGTCAATCATATCAATGGCATGTTTAAGCTTTTTAATAAGCCTATTACAATGTCTTAACCACCAACAGGAAGGTGCGGTACTTCTGTTCATAGCAGGCAGTCATCAAACATGCATACATGTGACATTTTATTTCACTTACCAGTTCAACAGATTTTATCACCAGTTGATTTTTAGGTGTTAGTAGAAGCATTTTAATACAAGAACAGCTAAATCTTACCAACACGCAGCTGGAAATTGTTTGAGGTACGTTTGTTTATTTCTTTCAGTGTTTCTTTCATGGCCAAAGCATACAAAACCAGCGTACTGAGGTGGGCCCATTCATCTTCACATTCCTGTAACAAAGTTACACTGTATATGTCTTATCATGCTTTAATCATATTCATTCATACTTATTCATATTTATGTGATTATATAACTAATATATTAGATATCACACCTGTTTCTCAGGAGACAAGCCTGATGCAGCCATGTAGCAGCTGCCAATGGTTTTGATCTTTTCTATCTCCTGGAAATAAGGTTCTTCCAGCAACTAAGAGGACAATAAGGAAAAATGGAAGTAAGGGAAATAAAATTTCATTTTACAATTACAGTGTAAAAAAAATAATGTAAAACACATTTCGATAGTTATGTGTAAGCTGCTAGTCCACATCTGATATTGAGTGTTTTTTTTTTTAATCCATGTACCTCATCAAAGTCAGCTATGATCTCATTAAGAAGTCGGAGACACTCAACATCTTGATGAATTAACTCTTTCTTCTCATAATAATCGGTGAAATCTGGAATAGATGCAAACATCACCCCAACTCTCTCGTATGATTCAGAGAACAGGTCCTTAAAGAGTCAATGTAGAGAAAATACAATACGGTTAATATTTAAATTATACCTATAGCTTAAAAAAGATGCTTTAAAGGGATAGTTCAGCCAAAAATGATATTACACCCATGATTTACTCACCCCCAAGCTGTCCGAGTTGCATATGTCCATCGTTTTTCAGACAAACACATTTTCGGATATTTTAGAAAATGTTTTAGATCTTTCAGTTGATTAAATGTAATGTTACGGGGTCCACGACCTTCAAGTCCAAAAAAGTGCGTCCATCCTTCACAAATTTAATCCAAACGGCTCCAGGATGATAAACAAAGGTCTTCTGAGGGTAATCCGTGCGGTGTTGTTGTAGAAATATCCATATTTAAAACTTTATTAACGAAAATAAATACCTTCCGGTAGCGCCGCCATCTTAGACTCCTCTGTATTCAGGAGAGAGTATTAGCGTAGTGTACGCACTTTTCTCAGTGACGTATGACAAATTCGGAGGGCGGGGGCACAGAGCAGCAGCAGAGTAGCCTCCGTAGGGTGCGTAAACTCTCATCCTGAATGCGGACGGGACTAAGATGGCGGCGCTACCGGAAGGTAGTTTTTACATTACTAAAGTTTTAAATATGGATATTTCTACAACAACACCGCACGGATTGCCCTCAGAAGACCTTTGTTTATCATCCTGGAGCCGTTTGGATTTATTTTGTGAAGGATGGACGCACTTTTTTTGGACTTGAAGGTCGTGGACCCCGGGGTTTAATATCATTTTTGGCCAAACTATCCCTTTAAATTAGGTTTTGGTTTGAAAAGTATTAGCCGGATACTACTATAGATTAGAATATGTTAGTATTTTTTGTTGAAAGGTCTTAGACCAATAGTAAAGGTGCAATAAAGTTTTTTTTTACAATTGTCTAATTTAGGTATAAAATGTATCTAATTTTGCTAAAAACAACTAATCATTCAAGTTATCCCAGTATGTCTTAAGGGATAATGTATAGGCAGCTCAAGTTATCCCAGTATGTCTTAAGGGATAATGTATAGGCAGCAAGTTATCACAAAAATAAGCTCCGACAGTGTGATCACGTTTCAATGCAAAGCGGAGGGTCTTGTATCACACTGAAGGGGCTTATTTTACTATAACAACTGGCTGCCTGTACATTTTCCCACTTATTACACGGCTGTTTCCCTCATAAGTAAGGTAAGGAACTTTAAATAATGATTTGAAATATTTTATTAGCTCATTTTTAACAAATGCAGACCTTCCGCGAGGAAAACCCCTTTACTTTTTGTTTTTTAAGATAAGACGAGATGTTAAAATGTCACAAATATGCTATGTGGTTTAATCATTTGTAAATATAATGTCATATATGTTATTAAAATACATAATCCTCCTTAGACCTGGTGTGTCAACATACGTGGACAACTAATTTTTTGTTGTTTACTCCATAATACTTAATTCTGTGTAACTGGATACTGTTGTACACAAACGTGGACAATTACACTGCTTCATGTTTAAAGAAAAATATTTGGTTATTATATTTATTGGTTCTAACCCCAAATATAAGAAATATAAAATGCAAGCCAAACCAAAGCTCGGGTCATAGGAAATTAAATGTATTTTTTTGTGTAATATTAAACAGTACCTGTCAAATCTGGAAATAACAAACCTCCAAATGTCACGACTGGCCAATCAGAATCAAGCATTCCAATAAACCGTGAAATAAGTATTTGTACACTCTTATTACACGGCTCTCTGGAATGCTTGATTCTGATTGGTCAGTTGAGACATTTGCAGGTTCGTTCTTTTCAAATAATAACCGCTCCAAAGTAATACGCATAGCCGGTACTACTTGTACGATTAAAATCGCTCCGCGCCAATAAAGATTACTGTTTCCCGCCATCTTGTGACAAACACTGGACAACCACAACATTTTGACATTAATTTTAACATGTACGGAAAAAACAAAACATTTAAACAGTGGATAAAAGAACGAACAACGACAAGACACAGAGAGCTTACTGAGACTGAACTTGACAAAATAGAGCATGACAGCTACGAAGCCAACACACAAAAAAATACAGAATGGGCATTAAAACATCTCAAAGACTGGCTAAAAGAGAAAAAAATGGAGACAGACAAGTATGAAGCAGAGGATCTTAATAAGGTAATACGATCATTTTATGCATCTGTGCAAAGTTTCGCGGAAGGATAAAAATGTTAATTTAAAACAAGTATGCCAATAAAATGTTTCAAATTCATATTCATGTATGTTTTTTTTCTTATGTGGCAAGTAGCCGTGTAATAAGCAGCTTCGCGTCGGGTCCTGATCACACTGTCGGGGCTTATTTCCCGATAACTACCGGCTGCCTCTACATTAACCCTTACTTAGAAAGGATTTACACATCTTTGTGCGTTAAGCATTTAACACATTATGTGTCATTTTGTGTTAAAATATAACAAAGTTGTGTTAAAAGTAACACAAAATGTGTTGTTTCAATAATAACACAGAGATGGGTAAATTCTGGGACAATGCATTTAGTGTGTTGTCCCAGATTCAACACTAATGTGTTGTTTTTAACACTAATGTGTTGTTTTTAACACATTCGTTCTAAGAGTGTATACAAAGCAGTTGTCCAATAACACAAATTTGCTTATAGTGTATGGTTAGTAACCTAGAAAAGTAACATGAAATATAATAATATAAATACATTCACTTAATTTTTTGAAATATGTTTTAAAAGTTGAAAGTATTAGGGTCTGTCTTTTAAAATCTTTTTAAAAAGTGCTAATTTTCCCCATCGTCTATGGGGCTATGACCTCCACTACCTCATTGTTCCTGTCTCTTTCGAGAAAGTGTCGAGCAACATGGGCAGGGAGGATGTTATAAAGGAGACACTCATTATGTTCCCTCAGTTCCTTCATGTCCTCCACTTCCTGTCTGGCCTGCAGACGCCATAGGAAGTCAAGCCGGGCTGTAGTTTCTAACTGTTGGTTTAGTCAGAGACAAAAAAGGGAATTATAAACTAAATATAAAATATAAAGTTCATGTTTGCTTTAATAATTTTACAATATTTTATGTTCAAGTTCCATATTTTTACGGTTATTACTCATCTTGGTAAATGTTAATTTCTATCTATACCGATACACTTTTAACATGAAAAGAACTAACATAAACAATGCACAATACTACCGAGCCCCTAGGTGACATTGGAGTAAAAAAATCTAAAGTTTAGTTTCATGTGCTCACGCAAAACCTTCATGTGCAGAATTTTTTTTTAAAGTTTAGTTTCGCGTGCTTGTGTGATAGTTTCAGGTGAGCACGCGATAGTTTCACGTGAGCACATGAAAGTTTCACGTGAGCACATGAAACTAAACTTTATTAAATTTTTTCTCCATGTCCCCTTAGGGGCTCCGTACAATACCACTGTATAACGATGCAATAATAATTTAATAGTTATCGAATAATCGAGGAGCTCAGATGAAAAAAAACTCTAAATGCCACAAGGGGGGGTCTAATTGTATTTTATTCATTCGGACTTATTTACACAGTTAAAGGTTGGATTCTTCCTGCTAAACATGGGCACCTTTAAAGAACCATTTGGACATTTATGGATTATTTCTGTGGCGAATGCACTTCGTCAGGGTTCATAAAAGTTTTGGAACGTTTTTTCCACTACTGACACAAACCAACCAAGATCTGACACGAAACGTGTTTGCAAAATAGCAGGGTGTTCAAATACTTACATTTCATTTAAAATCCACCAAAAAATCCTAAATGTACAATCATTATTATCCCTGTCACTGTTGTTGTAGTACTTGAGACCGGTCTCAAGACCATTTTTTGATAGTCTTGGTCTTTTCTTGGTCTCAACTGCCTTTAGTCACAGTCTTGTTTTGGTCTCAACCCCTCAAAGTCTTGGTCTTGTCTTGGTCTTGATTTAGGAGGTCTCACTTACAACACTGTCTGTCACAATAATGTTTACAATAATGCTCTTTACATTGTAAAACATTTTCTATAATTGAAGAGCTCAGATGCAAAACCCTCTATATGCGTCTGACATGTTTTCTTGTAAATTAGCAGTTTTAACAGAAGTGTTTTTGTTTGGGGAAACGTGGGCTTGTTCAGATTCCCAAAGAACAAAACATTATGGGAACAGTTGATGAAATTGTTTTTCCAGGGGAGCAGCAGAGTTGCGCAAGGGTGTTTTTTTAACATCGTATTTCATTGAAATGGGGCGGCTCCAGTGATAAAACAACTGTTCATGAGTCCCAGGAGGAAAGTAAAACTGCATCAAATGTCCCTGTTTTGTTGGCAGTCTGCACGTAAGTGCATATAATGTTAACAACAAGAACAAGTAGTGAATCATACTACTATGTTTAGTGTGTTGCGTGCTTGAGATTCCCTCCAGCCAGGGTACGCCTCCAGGAGCCTGGCTTTTTTCAGAAAGTAGCGGTACAGCTCATCTGTCTTTTATAAATCTGATAAAACTAAAGACTTTTCGCCAGGTATGAAGAATGCAATCGTACTCTATAGGTACTATAGGTAAGATAAACATGAGATAAGCAAAAACAGAGTGTGTTATGTGACCAGAATGCCCTCGGCACAAACTATACGTTCATCAAATACTTTCAATTCAAATCCGCTTATTCCCGGCCTCAGGACTTTCAGAAAAAATGGTTTGTTGGCAGAATCCATTAAAAGTCTGTTAAAAATGCTAATTTACAGGAACACATGTCAGACGCATATAGAGGGTTTTGCATCTGAGCTCTTCAATTATAGAAAATGTTTAACAATGTAAAGAGCATTATTGTAAACATTATTGTGACAGACAGTGTTGTAAGTGAGACCTCCTAAATCGAGACCAAGACTTTGAGGGGTTGAGACCAAAACAAGACCGTGACTAAAGGCAGTTGAGACCAAGAAAAGACCATGACTATCAAAAAATGGTCTTGAGACCGGTCTCAAGTACTACAACAACAGTGACAGGGATAATAATGATTGTACATTTAGGATTTTTTGGTGGATTTTAAATGAAATGTAAGTATTTGAACACTCTGCTATTTTGCAAATTCTCCCATTTAGAAATCATGGAGGGGTCTGAAATTGTCATTGTAGGTGCATGTCCACTATGAGAGACACAATCTAAATAAATAAAAAATCCAGAAATTTTACAATGTATGATTTTTTTACTATTTATTTGTATGATACAGCTGCAAATAAGTATTTGAACACCTGAGAAAATCAATGTTAATATTTGGTACAGTAGCCTTTGTTTGCAATTACAGAGGTCAAACGTTTCCTGTAGTTTTTCACCAGGTTTGCACACACTGCAGGAGGGATTTTGGCCCACTCCTCCACACAGATCTTCTCTAGATCAGTCAGGTTTCTGGCCTGTCGCTGAGAAACACGGAGTTTGAGCTCCCTCCAAAAATTCTCTATTGGGTTTAGGTCTGGAGACTGGCTATGCCACGCCAGAACCTTGATATGCTTCTTACAGAGCCACTCCTTGGTTATCCTGGCTGTGTGCTTCGGGTCATTGTCATGTTGGAAGACCCAGCATCGACCCATCTTCAATGCTCTAACTGAGGCAAGGAGGTTGTTCCATGCAATACATGGCCCCGGTCATCCTCTCCTTAATACAGGGCAGTCGCCCTGTCCCAGTCGCCCCCATGCTTCACAGTAGGAATGGTGTTCTTGGGATGGTACTCATCATTCTTCTTCCTGCAAACACGTTTAGTGGAATTATGACCAAAAAGTTCTCATCTGACCACATGACTTTCTCCTAGGACTCCTCTGGATCATCCAAATGGTCATTGGCAAACTTAAGACGGGCCTGGACATGTGCTGGTTTAAGCAGGGGAACCTTCCGTGCCATGCATGCTTTCAAACCATGACGTCTTAGTGTATTACCAACAGTAACCTTGGAAACGGTGGTCCCAGCTCTTTGCAGGTCATTGACCAGCTCCTCCCGTGTAGTTCTGGGCTGATTTCTCACCTTTCTTATGATTATTGAGACCCCATGAGGTGAGATCTTGCATGGAGCCTCAGTCCGAGGGAGATTGACAGTCAGGTTTAGCTTCTTCCATTTTCTAATGATTGCTCCAACAGTGGACCTTTTTTCCCCACCCTGCTGAAAAAAACAGCATACCAGCAAGACCAGCATATGTTGTGTTTTGGTGCTGGTTTGCTAGTGAACACCAGCTAAACCAGCATCAAACCAGCACCAGCACCAAACCAGCATTAACACCAGCTAAACCAGCATTAGCACCAGCATCCCATGCTGGTCATACCAGCATATGTTGTGTTTTGGTGCTGGTATGCTGTCGACCACCAGCTAAACCAGCATAGACCAGCATAATTCCCATGCTGGTCCATGCTGGTTTGATGCTGTTTTTTTCAGCAGGGAAGCTGCTTGGCAATTTCCCCGTAGCCCTTTCCAGCCTTGTGGAGATGTACAATTTTGTCTCTAGTGTCTTTGGACAGCTCTTTGGTCTTGGCCATGTTAGTAGCTGGATTCTTACTGATTGTATGGGGTGGACAGGTGTCTTTATGCAGCTAACGACCTCAAACAGGTGCATCTAATTTAAATGGAGTGGAGGTGGACATTTTAAAGGCATAACTTACAGGTAATTCTAGCTGATAAACAGGTGTTCAAATACTTATTAGCAACTGTATCATACAAATAAATAGTAAAAAAATCATACATTGTGATTTCTGGAAAAAATTTTTTAGATTATGTCTCTCACAGTGGACATGTACCTACGATGACAATTTCAGACCCCTCCATAATTTCTAAGTGGGAGAACTTGCAAAATAGCAGGGTGTTTAAATACTTATTTTCCTCACTGTATGTACATGTAATATATAGAAAAATATTCTATAATATAAATTAAATTGATGTATTTGTTCAGTATATATAATTATTTCATTTATTATTAAAAATAAATAAATACAATAAGACAATACCTGTCTACTGTTATAAAGAACAACCACAACAAACATTGCCATTAACAGGACAGAGATGCCTTTCTTTCTTAGGTGCTGAGATCTGTGCAAAACACAAAAAAAATGAACATAAGTATGAGATATTGCCAGGTCAACAGAAGAAAATCAAGTGCTTGACAAAACTTAAATAACGTACTTTTGAATTTGGCCATTCAGATTTTGGCGTATAAAGAGCACATGGAAGGCTACTTCAATGAGGTATGTGTAAACAGCAATGACCAACATCAGTACAGCCAGCTTCAACAGACAGCTGAGCCTTAGAAACACCGCACACGTCACCATTGCAACCACGCCGCTCAACACAAAGAACTGCACACACATTAAAAAACGACAAAGTGTTAGGATCAATAAACAGCATTAAAAAAATCAATAGCAGAGGTTGCAGTTTTTTTTATCAGAATATGCTATACCTCAGGATGGGTGCAGATGTTTACTGGACACTGAGTTTTGTTGTCCTCTTCACTCACCTCTATTGTGTTACACCATAACTGTCCAAAGAAATAACCAAGGTGACCCATAGACATTTTAAGGAAATGATTTCATGATTCATTTGAAAAGAATGCAAAACTTTTACTTACAATATCAGAGAAGGCCACACCGAAGTTAATAGCAATAGCGGTGAGGGTCAGCAGGTTACGGACGGTCTTGGTCTCGTGGATCCAGCAACACAGGTGTTGCAGGTACAGTGGAGAGCACTTAAATTCTTCAGCCAGTGTAACCAGAAGCAACAGAACGTAGGCAAATAGGAAAACTAAAAACTGGATGATCATCGGAGAGATTCTGTGGATGCGGTATGTTGCATAGTTACAGTATGCATTTCAGGTATACATTAGACTGTAAATATATCAAGAACTCACTGTGGTGAGGGAATCAGGGCCTGAATGGCCATGATGAAGAGGAGCATGAGGAAGGAGCAAGCTAAATTAGACTTGAACATCTCATCTCGCATCTGGGAAAACTGAAAAGCAGTCGGCTATCAGTGGCACACAATCACAGTGCTTGTTAATGTAGCTTATTAAAGCAATGCAATTCACTGTTCACACCTTGCCCTCGACGTGTGTGTCTTTGAAGACCAGCATGAAGGGCGTGATGTGTTCTTTGCGCATTCGCTCACTACTGCGCACCTCAATGGCCTTCTTGATTCTTTTGTTGATCTCTCTCGAGTTGGCACAGTGAGCTGTGATATGGCCGGGTAACTGCACCAGGGAGCCATTGGTGAAAGTAGCTAAGATCTAAAAGTTGACATTAGAATGGTGTTGACTTTCTAAACTTCATTTCAATCTTTAATTGCAGTCTTCAGTCTTAAAGTAGCCCATATTGTGCAAAATTCACTTTTACAAGGTGTTTGGACATAAAAGTGTGTTGATAGTGTGTGATCACAACCACAATGAAAAATCCACCCACTGCTCCTTTTTTAATCCCCATTAAACTAGAGCAATCTCAATAGACATGCGGATTTGATTATCTTCTTAATATGATGTCACACTTACAAAGCCCCACCCATGGCCACTGATTGACTGGTTAATTTTACCCAAAAGCTTTTCTAAATGTTTTTGTTAGCATGTTTTAGTACTAATGCGGGTAAAGATACTGTTGCCCCAGACTGTATTCACAGGAATCAAATCTATTTTTAACCAAAAGCAGTAGCTCATTTGCATTTAAAGGTACACGCATGAAAACAGCGCTCAAATAGGGTCATTTTGTACATGGGTCAGTGACAAAAACGGTTTGGCAAGATGAGAAATTCAAAAATCTTTAAAAAAAAACTTGTTTTAAAAGCATGCATCAGGTTTATTTCAATGCACATAGTGTATTTGTGTTAATTTTATGCAATAAAAAAATTACAAAGTTAAGACTGAATGGACCTGAAAATGTCAAATGGTGTAACCGCCAATTGCGCCAAAGAATGAGAAATATTAAATATTTTATCCACCCTGATGTTATGTAAGCATAATCATCATCATAAAATTTTTTTTTTTTAAATATAATTTTATTAGTTATTTCTAAATGTAAATTTGAATGCACGTTTGTAATATTTGTCCTGACATATGCTGAAAACAGCTCTGATTTTTAAATAATACTTGACAAATGTAAAAATGTATGTAAAAAAATCATATTACACTAAACTAGATGATTATATTTTATTCCACATTTTTTTATGAATATATTTATATTTTCATTTAAAAAAATACTAGTTACACCATTCGGATCTACTGGGGTGGCACGGGGTGGCAGTTGCCACCCTAAATAAAAGCATTGCCACCCCATATGCCACCCCAGCGCTGGTATCCTAATATATATAATATATACCCGCGTAGGCTCTTTTAGCCAGAAAGGCCATGTAGTTTTTCTCTGCGTGTGTTTGGGGGTTGGCGACACATATCAGATGATGATTGGTGTGTGCATCTTAGATGGGGTGGGACAACCACATAGCTGATGATGATTGGCCTAATTTCCATCGTTAGCCAACCAGAGGCAGCAGAGTTTATACACAAGCACGAACAGTCAGTCCAAGCAGAAAGTCTTTTACAGTGTAAAAAAAGTCCGCGCAGTCTTGCCAACTTGGTGACTATGTCGCTAGATTAAGAAACTTTTTAGACCCCTTTAGCGACTTTATTAAAAAAGCGACTAGGACAAATCTAGCGATCTTTTCTGGCGTGGTTGGAGACTTTTGGAAACTGCCGTGAAAGGATGCCTCGCCCCATCAAAGGCACTCACATATGCAGCCTGGTTCTCGCGCTGCAGTCCATCCCTTCCGAGTCGCACAGACCCGCAACAACAGAGCGATGGCGAATACAACAACTCAAACCAAAGGTAGCGGACGCTAGCACAAAGTATAAAAGGCACAGACGTTACTTTTCCATCGTTGAGGTGAAAGGCAAGAATGATTATGTAACGTGCAACTTAAGCCCATAAAGAAAGAGTCTCTTCACGTCTGTAGCAAGTAATTCTGATATAATAAAGCACCTCACATTGTCACATGCTGCCAAAAAATTATTTGTTTCTTTTTAGTGTCTTTAAGTGATTAAGTTGAGCATCACATCAGCAAATCAGAGTACTGAATACGGTCATATTTTACAGATAAATGTTGCATCAGGATAAAAATACAAAAATTTAACTGTTGATTGTTTAATATTGCCTGAGGTAGTTGCTTGGTAGTTAAAACAACTGAACTGCAGGTTTGTGTAAGCAGTAAATATCTTTTAAGCAGTTATTTCTAGAATTAGCCCGTCATGTCTTGTTAGCTACTGCAGCAATCAAAATATTCCATACGTGCATATAAAATCGCTCGTTATGATTTAGTCTAATGTTTTTGTTTGTCTTCATTAAGGAGACAAAACTATTCAGTGTTGTGTATGTTTAGAAAGCTTGAAAGACAACTAATGCTGCATTTTCCAGGATATTATAAAAAGAAAGGCTGATATCCATTTTTTTAACCAAAAAGAATAGAAAAATCAAATACTATGGTAGTGGAAGGTACAAATAAAACAGAAAAATCTGTTGTGGAAGGAAGAGGAGTAGATGAAGTCATGAAAAAAAATAAACATAGAAATGGATGGCAAAGAGCTAAAAAGAAGTGAAAAAAACAGAACAATCCATCATGAAGTGAGTGAAAGGATTAAAGAAGAGGGTTATGAGAGAAAGATATGTGTGCCTTTCAAATATGTTTTACATTAATATAAACTAGGCAAACCTATTTTATTTATATAACAGTCTTTATACCATTATGTTCAACCAGTTAGTGTTTTTAGATATTGATAAACTGTATGTATTAACTTAGTATTAAGACAAAGGGTGCTACAGTAGAGATGCTGAAGGTAGCTGCTTGGGTACTTATAGGAACATTTGTTGTTGCATTTTTTTATGTTATAAAAATTTGAGGTCCAGTCAGTGTATACACCGAATATAGTATATACAGTATATAATTTCTTGAATCCACGACAACCATGCAGGGATGCTTACTTCATTGCCACCCCTCGTAGTTCTCATGCCACCCCCTTGCCATCCCATAAATAATTTTCTAGATCCGACCCTGACACCATTGACACAGATCGGTTACACCACATTGACATTTTTGCAATTATCCCCCTAATATTCTTTCAAAATGAAATTCAACCAGAAATTTTAAACTTGGTTTTCAAAAAAGTAAGTGATCTTTGCAAGTAATCTGCAAATTTATTTTGAAATTTAAACCCTTTTACATTTAATTGAACCATACGAACACCAAATTATAAACGTCACGTCATTGATCCACATGCTATAAAAAATGATCTGTGGGGTATTTTGAGCTGAAACTTCACAGACACGTTCTAGGAACACCTGAGGCTTATATTACATCTTGAAAAAAATGGCATAATATTGGCCCTTTAAACTTTATTTTAAATGATATTTAAGGAAGATGACCTGAATAACATTTCATTACAGGTTGTATATGCATCTAACATATCTAGCATTCCCATCTTATATGCATCTAACATATCTAGCATTCCCATCTAATGTTCGTCAGACTCACGCAGTTCATGCCAATGATGTCATCAAAAGGAAGCTCCGAGCTCCATGATGTCTCGCCTTTGCTGGGCCTCCGGACTCTGGGTGGCTTCTTCTCTTCCTGCAGCATATGGCAGATCAGAAACGTATCGATCTTGTGTTTGCGTAAAAACTCATTTCGCTCTTGGCCTCGACCCTCTTCAGTCTTATATACGCCCTCGAGACAGTCCAGGGTTGCTTGTGATATATGAATCCTCCTAATGATATTAACATTGTGTAATTACTCTATTATACATTGCAGTTGTGCAACCATTATCTACAGTTTGTAATATGTAATTATTGTGCTGCACTTGCCCCGGAATGCCTCCAGCTTCTAGCATGTTGGCGACATCTACATCCCAAGACCACACATCAAACTGCCATTTCTGCAAACCCAAAACCCCACACAGAACCGAGCCGGAGTGGATCCCGATACGCATGTCAACGTCTCTCTTCAACTCCTTGCGTACATGTCTGGAATAGTGAGAATATATAAATATTTTACAGATTTAGTATTATCCACATTATCCACAGTTACTGTAATGGACGGTACTTATTTTTTTATTACAACCAGATTTAGAAATGCCTGCCAACAACCCCATTGAAAGAGACGGGCGACAAACAGCAACAAAGTCACTGGTAGTCTGAACGAAGGGGCAACATCCCATTCAGACTGCCAGCGACTAGCAGTAGCAGAGCGATATGATCTCATTCATTTCAATGGAAGCTTGGCGACTTCTGGCGACATGAGCTAAAGTGACCATTGGTGACCAGATGGGGTGTGTCCAGCAGTGCAACAAGGTTAAGAAAAGTTTAACTTTATGCAAATGATGAGTGACTTTCGGGAGCAACTACCAATGAGAGCGAAGCAGAGGTGTTCACATCATCCATCTCTCGTCAGTTACTGGAGTGGACGGTACTCATTTTTATATGACAACCAGATTTAAAAACACCTCCCAACAACCTTACTGAAAGAGATGGCTGACACACAGTGATAAAGTCGAACGAGGGGTAACGGCCGTTCAGACCACCAGGGACTAGCAGCAGCAGAGCAACATGATCTCATTCATTTTAAAGAAATTTAATAACAAATGATCGACTTTCGGGAGCGACTACCAATGAGAGCGAAGCAGTGTTGTTCACGTCTTCCGTCTGTTCTCAACTTTGTCGCGTAGCCGGACACGCCCTTTTCTTCTTGCCAACTGTTGCTGTCGCTCATCTTGCCGGAAGTCAGCAAGCCTCCATTGAAATAAATAAGATTGTGTCACTCCGCTGTTGCTAGTCACTGCCGGTGTGCATGCACCAAAATGCATGCACTGAAAGGCAACTTGCACAAACACACACCGTATAGTGTTGATCATGGCCAGACCCATCTCCACACAGCAGCGGGCATGTGCCGTCTCAGGTTCTGGCACTCCAGACACACAGTAATAACAATCTCCAATAATCTTTATCCTCATGCAATGATTCTCCTAAAATGTTAAAATACACCATTTATGTAAAAAGTTAAATATTGTGTAATTAACTAAATGTTTTAATGTACACAGGTTATTCTCTCTCACCTCTGCAAGCCGATCAAAGCGACCAAACAACTCATTGAGCGTGCGCACAAGTTCCTGAGCCGACATGGTCATTGAAAGAGAAGTGAAGCCTTTAATATCAGCAAACAGGATACTGGCCGAGAAAAAAAAACACAAATTAAAAAACACATGTTGGTTTTATACACATTTGTGACCTCAAAACCAGTCAAAAGGCTACATTTTCTAAAGTTGAGATATATACATACTATGTCATCTGAAAAGGCTTTCAATTAATGTATGGTTTGTAGGGCAATATTTGGTAAAAAAAAATCGTCTTTAAGGTTGTCCAAATGAAGTCCTAAATGTGGGTTCACACCAGCTGCGTTTGAGGCGTCAAATTTGCGTCTCCCACGTCTAGTTAGCCGCTTGAACATTTTGAGTTTACTCGCTTCATTCACGAGTGAAAGCAGCTTGTGAAATTCTAGTCATTGAGGGTTTCATGCGGAAATTCGCGTCATGGGAGGGGCTTCTGCAACTCCGTTCGCTTCCTGTAATCACGTCACTACTAGAGCAAGCTCCTGATTGGTTAATGCGTCGCTTTTTTCCATCAAAGTTCCCGCGGCAATGCTCAATTCGCGCCATTCGCACAAACTAGATGAGCAAATGAGGTTGAATCGCGTTTACTGCGCCGCACTAAATGCATCATTCGTGCCGCCAGACCTCCAGACGCGCGTCAACACGTCTTTACATTGACTTAACACTGAAGTCACTCACGCTTGGCACCTCTACCGCGGCTGATCTGAACGTAGCATAATGCTGAATTCACACCAAACATGGCAGAAGTGGCGAAAACGCGCTATTCGCACATAGATGGATGGTTGAACATTTTGAGTTAACTCGCTTCATTTGCACGTGAAAGCCACCCCTGAGATTCTAGTCATTCGAGACATTCACGCTATGTACACACCAAACGCAGGGCATCGCGTTACTCGCACTAGATTACTCGCGGGATTTAACTTCGTGTAATGCAAATTTTTCGCTGGAGTTGAATATTTTTCACTTGGTCAAAGACACGTTTGAGGCAAATAGCGTATGTTTTTCCGCAGCAAACGTGCCGCCCAAATCACGTCATTCGCATCGCCCCACACGAGGACGCGTCTGATCATGTCTTTGCATTGACTTTGTATGTAATCTACTTGCGCAAATCGCTGAACTCGTATCTGGTGTGAACCCATAGTCACGCAGAAAGTCGAGTCATGGGAGGGGCTTTTGCGACTCTGCTCACTTCCTGTAATCACGTCACTACTACAGCAAGCTCCTGATTGGGTAACGCGGCATGATTATCGGCCAAAGTATAGATTTTTCATCTTGCGTGTCATTCGCACATAGTAGACGCTAAACGTCTCATTCGCGCTACGAGACCTCCAGACGCACGTAAACGCATCTTTGCATTGACTTAACATTGAAATTACTCGCGTTTGATGCCACTACCACGGCTGCTGTGAACATTAGCAACACAATGATAACTACATTTTTTATATATTTACAGCAGGAAACTAACTAAATATCTTCATGAAATATCATATCTTCTTTAATTAATATCATAATTTCTGGCATTTAAGAATTTATAATTTTGACCCATACAATGTATGCTATAGCTACAAAAACACCCGTGGGATTTATGTGACCTAGATTTTAATATACTGGATTATGCTGTCGAGCAACCATTATAGATTACGTATACCTGACGTCTTTGTAATGGTGGATGTAGGTCTTGTGAAACTGTTGGGAGAGTGACTCATCATCCATAGCACTCATGTCAGAAATCATCTCCATGGCAATAAATCAAGGAAGAATGGACATCACCAAGCGCTCCTAAAGCAAAATTATTAAATGCCTTAGTTGCAGTTAGTAAATATCTATATCTTTTATATACAGTCCACCAAGTAAAATTCTGTAGGCAGGAGGTAGAAAATATTTACATTAAATTGCAATTACATGTAACACATTTGTAACACATGTAAAAGAGCCCCGGGCCCCTGAACCTGTCTTTGGTTCTCTCGTTCTATCCTGACCCGTCCCTCGATGCATCGCCGTGTCTCAAGGAAGGCATGTCTTTGGGCACGATCTGAGAGGTAATGAATGAACAGCCCTGCAGTGTTCATACCCATATACAAAAGACCTTTTGCCAGCAACTGAAAGAAACCAAAAGTAAAAGTGTAGTAGAAAAACTGCAACAAGCAGACGCTTTTATACAAAATGACTCAGAGTGCTTACAAAATTTTGTATTTCATTTTATCATGGTGTTTCTGGGAATCAAACTCATGACTATAGTACAAATGAAAGGATAAAAAGTTTTTTTTTTTTTTGAGATTTTGATCCTGGTGCATTGTTGTGCCAATGTGATGAAGAACAGTGAAAGTAATTTTTTGTTGTTCTACATAAAATCAAGAACATTTCATCCAAATATAACCTTGATATCTTAATTATTGACTGGGCAAGGCCATTTCAAAGATTTCATTTAAGGTCCAAAATTTGGACTTTAATGAACTTTGATTCTTGAGCCTGTAAATGCTGAAAAGTTTGGTTTCTTTACCTTTCTTACAACACCAGCATCATTTTGGTTTCTAAGAGCATCCACCAACAGGTGCAAGGCAGCTGTGAGGAACCCGGTGCAGATGGACCACAGCAGAGGTAGGGGCAATAATGTGTAAGTGGCAAACAAGGTGAAGAGCACATACCAAGACTGGTCACTCTCCAGCCCATACACCAAACCACTCAGCGCCTGCACAGTCTGAAACAACCAGCTCGCCATCCCGACATAGCGCAGGTAATCCGGAGATGTCAAACCCTTACAGGTAAGAACTAAGATGCATAAAACTGCTCCGAGTGCCATGCAGATCCCAGCCAACCACCCTTGTCGAGAGTCCACCATCTCTGGAGCTACAGCCAGGTAGATGATGAGAATATGGAGTTTGGTAAGGATATCTATAACATTTGTGACAACAAGAGAAGTTCGCCGCTGACCAGAAGAGTGCTGCTGGTACAAGCGCTCTAGGTCCTGAGACTTGAACCTGTGGTGGAGAGAGGGCAGGAAGACCCCGCGCACTGTTAAGCCCCAACTCACAAAGAAGTCAGCATCACCAAGAGAATCTGTGGTGGAGGTGGAATTGCGGTCTCGTAATGGATGGATGCGGGCGGCGGAGGAACGCCGCTTGTGCATGCCGGCGTTGCTCCTTGTGGCTTTGCTTCGGATCTGCCTGTTGATGTCTTCGATGTAGGCATCGGTAACAATGATTTTGCGAGTATTGGGCATTCGCCTCTCGTGGTGCATTCCTCGTTGGTCGATAACGTGACGTACTGCATTCTGCCACATCAGTTTGCGCTTCAGCATGGGGGAAAAGGTGTCGCCCAGGGATGCAGGAGGCTGAGAAAGGACTTCAGTTGAACAGACAACCATGATTTAAACTGTGTGCAAGCTTCAGATGTGAAACCACTGCTCAAGGCGTCTATCAAGTGCACAAACCTGCAGTACAACCCAAACGTACAAAAGGAAACAGATTTTTATGGTATACTTAAATAGAATCAGCTTTAAATTTAACAAATGCATGACGCCTAAATAAGAATTAAGCATATCCAATGTGAAGATTTAGCTCAAAATAGATAATTATTATAGCATGTTAAAATTGCCACTTGGTATAAGTCTGAGCAAAAATGTGCCGTTTTTTGGTGTGTCCTTTTAAATGCAAATGAGCTGATGAAATGCAAACACTGATCGCCATAATGGTGGTTTGCTGAAATTGAAACATAATTTTGCAATTATTTTTTCTCTCTCTCTGCACTAAATGGCATTGTCGTGGTTAGGTAGTTGCAGATTAAGGGGTGGTATTATTATTATTATAAGATCCCCTTCTGACATCACGAGGGGAGCCAATTTGAATGACCTATTTTTTCACATGCTTGCAGAGAATGGTTTAACAAAACTAAGTTAATGTGTTGTTTTTTTTATATTTTCTAGGTTGATGGAAGCACCGGGGGACCCCCCTTTAAAATGACAACACACTACAGTATGTAAGCTCAGATGCAAAACAAAAAAGTGTGTCTGATATATTTTCTTGTAAATGAGCATTTTTATCAGACTTTTATATTTAGATTCAGTAATTTCACTTTAATGGCAATAAAAAGAGTTATTAGTCAGTAATCGAAATGCCTTATTTGCACAATTTGTCATTTGAGCTATTTCATTGGTATTTAAAAAATGTGTCTGGCTTTTGCAGCAAACCCCTCTAAGTACATGCAAAAATCTCCACTTCTAAAAAAGCCACCAGTAACTTCTCACTGTAATTTTCAAATAAAGGTAAAAGGCTCAAATATTTGGACAATTTGGTCAATATACTAATATATTTTACAGTGGCGACGGTGACTTCTTTTTTTCGAGGGCGCATGATGTGAAGTTCGTCACAACATGTATGTAGCCCGTAATGTGTGTGGTTCGTAATTTCAAAATATGTGTTCGCTGCGTCGAGTGAACCTATGTGCATCATGCGCCTTATGAAAGTGCCTTCTGCATCTAAAGGGTTTATGATAAAAGAGACGCTCACGTTTGCCAGATACTCGCATAATCTCATGCGTAATCATAGTTTACTATTAAGGGAGTGTCTTGCGTGTATTTTGTGAACGCGAGCATCTCTTTTATCATAAACGGTTTTGACGCGTGCGCAGCAGGCACTTATTTTGACAACACGAGCATCACACATGACACTCCGAACACATATTTTGATTTTGTGCCCCTCGGAAGAGCAGTCACGAGCCGCCACTAATATATACGTTAAACCTTATTTAACCTCCTTAAAAAACTCTTGCAGGACCTTTAATGGATTCTTCCAACAATCTGCTATTTCTGAATGACCTGAGGCTGGGATGAAGCGGGCTCAAATCAAAATATTTAATGAACGTATAATACATGCGGCGAGCATTTGGTTAGTATAATTTCCTCATTTCAGACAGAGGTGACGTTTAGGAGCTTTTTTTAGCCGAGCTCTTCATGTGCACCTTAAAAGTATCAAAATTGATAAATTTTGTTTTTAAAAATGCATTATTGGCACGAATGGAAAAATGTTAAAATCATAAATCAGTTGTTTAAATGTTAAATGCAAATGTTAAACAATGCAGCAAACAGATTTTTTGCAATAAAAACAAACAGAGAGCGATACTTGCCATTACTGTTGCAATGCAAGGTTGCAATGATGGGTACATGTTGCAATGATGCACGCATCTGTTCCTCGCCCGTGAACATTAACCCAAGTAAAATTGCTCCAGACACAACCATAACATGGTACATTCTTGTGTCTCAAAGGTGTAATCCATCAGTTCACAAAGTGACTGTTTCCATTCATCCTCATAACTACGCAAAACATTACTATGTAAATGATTCATAAAGCTCAGTTACCACACCTAAAGCGCATCTAGACGTTGAATCAAGTTTGACGGACGTCTCCAACATGGTAGATGTGAGCGTCTACTTAGCTGCGCTTTCTCCATGTTATAAAGTGATTGCTGGCCAGATGGTCTGAAAACCTGCCTTGACCCTTCCCAACAACAGCAGGACCCCATCTGCTACCCAGCTTATCTACTGCTACAATCCAGAATTTCAAAATAGGAAAATTTTAAGGTAGAAATGAGGGGTCCAGAGAGCCTGGGATCTAATACAGATGCACACAAGCAAGCACACAGCAATAAGGTGAAATTTAAAGGATTATCCACTCAGCACCCGTGCACGTGATGCATTAAGGCACATGGCCACTGCTAACAAGATAACAGTCATGACAGGTGAATTTATATCCAAAGTTTTAGTAAAAATAAATTTGCTCTGGAAATTTGTATTGTTGAGGTTAGGTCATTGCATATATTATTTCATATTGTGTATTAAATGTGCCTTAAAGGATGTTCGAATACCATCTATAGCACATACCTGTCATTTAAATAAACTCGATGCTTTAAAGAGAAAAGTTAGAAATTGTTCTTGATGCCAAATTATGATCTGCTCTTGACAAGCCATCATGCATGGTTTCAGTTAGCAGGATAGGAGGCTGACTGAGGGAATGTGGGAAGTAAGCTGGATAAAGTGCTTCTCACTGATCTGGTTACCAACAATATGTGCCAGGTCAGAAAGTGACTAAGCCATCTGTTTCTTTCAGCACATATAAGCAATCAGGCTTCTCACTTTTGTTTAAGTTAAATAAGGTTAAATTAATCTCACTGTAGTATTATTTTCATATACTGATAAAGCACAACAATCTGAATGCACAACATCTTTCTTGCCACAGCTGATTTTACATCACCGCACAAAACAAATATATTAAGATGATTTTCCATTAAAAAAAATTCTGCCTGAAGAAGGATTTATTAAATAAAGAAGTGTAATAAAATTTGTGCAAACAATGTGCATTGGGAATGGCGTGTTTGAATAAAACTAAATGTAATCTCTAAAACTGAGAAATAAAAACGCATAACCAGCAAGCGATTCACAACTATTTCTTTAATACAGTACAGTATATAACATAATTGGAGAAAGTAAATGCTTCTGTGCATAAAACAGAGCCACTAACTTTTTCCATAATGCGGTGGCCTTGACATTTATGTAAACACGCCTGAACAAACATGTTTGTTCATGCTTCTTGCTCATGCCTTTAAACACGTTTATACTCGGACAAATCCATGTCATGAAATGTAACAATAGGCATAAACAATACACAAGTGATCCACGTTTGATCTGATTATCATATAATAAGGGAAGATAATGAAACATTAAGGTATAATAAGAGTCAGTACTGACCTTTTTACATTATGGTTGGCGTAAGGTCTGATTTGTTAGGTACATAGTCCAACATACTGTAGTGAACAAGGCAGCATCTTATTGAATGTCCCCAAAAATGTGCTTCGAAATAAAGATGTTCTGTTCAGATAAATGTTTAAAAATATAAATAATGTGTGCATTACACATGTAAACTCACATCACACGAACGCCTACAATTCCATAAAAAAATACAAGATTTGATATACTTGCATTACAGTGGTTACCTACACATCAGTCAAGCTTATGCATGCTGGCACATCTGGAAACTCTGCGTTTGTAACAGCTGATTCTCAGTAAAGTGTAAACAAAGACCCTTTGCCGTACAGTATCCTGGGATCAGATACTATTCATTTTCATGCATAATACACTTACAGTAATGAATTGAAAAGTTAGCAATAGTTATTTTTTAAACTGTGCATTTTAGGAAACACTCCAATGTGTTTTTAAGGACTAGTAAACTGTACTTACTGTACACAAAAAACATTTAGCAGTCTTGGCACTACTGACCACATACTGTACCATGATTAAGTCTGTTATCATATAAACTAATTACTGTACCCAATATTTGGATATATGAGACCCTTTCTGTTAAATCCAGGCTAAAGTCTTGTAGTTTAATTTTAAAATAAAAATTAAAATGGCTTAAGCTAGGTTTTCACAGGTTATTAACATACTGTACAATCTTAACAGGTGAATGAACCGACGGCACTTCAGTTAGTCATATGTTATTCAAAGAAATACACAAGAGACCTAAGCTCAGAGTATAGTCTGTATTTTACGTGTATGCGAATGCACGCCTGCAGTCGAACGCACAGCTTTAATAGAGGTTTTTAAAACTGTGGGTTGGGACCCACTTGTGGGTCACACAGTGGGATAAGGTGGGTCGCGCAATTGCTTGCCGTTGTGGTGAATGACACAAAAAAATTGTCCAATTAATGTTTAGCAATAACAATGATTTTGATATTTCAATTAAATGTTTTAATAATAAATGACAAGAAAAAAAACGAAATTATAAAAGTAGAAAAAAGCACTCTTCTGATGATGAAAACTGCGTCACATGTACTGTACGCAGACCCTTGCATACCCGTAAAAAATTGACTATACATCAGCCTTTACATGTTCATGACATTGACATATAACATTGTATTCTATGCTGTAAATGTAATTTCCTGTTCTTTTTTCATGTAAAGCTGCTTCGAGACAATGCAACATTGTAAAAGTGCTATATAAATAAATATGAGTTGAATTGAACATGTAAACAACTTATGTGAGCTATAAGATAAAGTGGAGATAAGACTGGGAATCACCCATATGGGTGATTCTTGCGAAATTAGACTTATGAGGTGTCATTAAAAAATGTTGATAAAAGTAAATGCTACTGTATCAAAATACGAAGCATACAGTTACAAACATCTCTTCATGTACTATTTTGCACACGATTTCAAATGACATCATACAAACCAATTTCGTAGTTTTTTTCCACATTAAGGGGATAATTTTCATTACCGCAACGTGTCCACGACTGGATTTGGGTTCTTTGACATGGAATTATTTATAATTAAAAAATTAAAAAAATTAAAAGCTTTAGTGCATGTTATACTATAAACATTTACAGTAAAGAAACATGTGGTATTGGGTGATCACTGATAAATGAAGAGACAATAATAAGGAATATAAATGTGTCCAAGACCAATTTTCTCATCCTCCGCAACAATTTTCAATCATTGTTTAAGTCGTCAATGAACTAACATTTAAAAAAAAAATGTTGGAAGAGACATAATTGACCGTGACATTCAAGATGGCTGCCAGGTAAGCAGTTCTTATTTTTTTTCTCCAGATAAAGTTGAAATTTTGTTTGTCATAATACCTGGACAACTTTTTAGTTCTCATTACCGAAACATAAGTTTGTAAATGCATATATTTAATAAAATATCATGTTGCGGTAATGATAATTTTTGATAATGATAATCTAAAAAATTTAAATAATTCTATAGGAAATATAAATCCTCTAAAAATAATGGTTATAGTAAGTTCACACCTTTATCCTTTATGTGCAAAAAAAAAATGGCTTCAAGGTCTTTTAAAAAAAATCTGATTTCATGAGAATCACCCATATTTGTCCGTCTTTCCTCATAGTAAGTGCAACTAAGCAGAAAAGTTAGTAAATTAGTGATCTTTTACCTGTATGTCTATACTGTGGGTGGACACTGTGCATGTGATCTAGGTTGAGATCTGACAGCTCAGAACATTGCAAAGATTTTGCTACTGTAACATTTAAAATGCACAAGCTAGGTTGGATGTAACATGGTTAGGTTTTAGTATCATTACAAAGTTCCCCTAACTAAAGTGCCAAACCCAGTTTACATACTTCCATTATTGGGATGTCATTGGGATGAGTAATCCCATAAAAAGGATAAAAAAATTCTTACAATGTTATTTATACTGAAAATTGTCCTGGCTAATAGAATAATTTAATACACATGGATACAATAAACCATAAATAATAACATAAATTAAAAAAACACCACAGCAAACTATCAAAACAGACATACAGACAAAATTCATTACAGTAACATTCTTGTGGCACACTGTAGATAAAAGAAGATCTTCTTTTTTATGGCATATTCCAGATATATACTAAGGAAGATGTTTTTAATGGAAACCAAAGGAGATGCACGTGTGTATGAGCACATGTCCTACTTGATATTCTTGAGAAGGGAAGTGCGAGCATTGACCACTGCTTTAAAAGCATCCTCGCTGCCTGGAGCCACACACTTGTCTGGATGTAACAGTACAGCCAACTTTCTGTACGCCTTGTTGACTTCCTCCCTACAAGCATAAAATAAAAGCATGTGACACAAGCTCACTTTGTTTTATTGGAAGGGTGATGGGAAAGTCATAAAGATCCTGATTAGGCTAGTAGGATAGAATTTAGGAATGATTATTGCATTGGAGGGAATCTAATGATCTGACCCACACAATTAAACCAATCAAGCAACCATCAATTACTGCTATAATAATATAACTAAATGGGAAATAACAGCAATGCATCATTTGTTTTAATAAAAATATTCTTTTTTTTACTTTATTGGTTTAAAAATGCAAAACAGAGAAAAAAATACATTGGTTATTACTACTGGAGTTATAAAATAAAAACAACATAGCGCTGGAGGGCAATGTAAGCCATTCGATTGTAGGAATTTCTTACAGAAATACAGGGAAAGATAGAGGGATTTTAGAAGGGATGACAAACTTATTAACATCAATTGGCTCTCATACCCTTCAGTAAGGTTAAGTGGGGCTTAAGGAAAGAGCCAAATCAACTTCCTAATCCAAATGCAACATCAACCGGTTTTACACTAGTGGTTCATACCAGGTGATATTTGTTGTTTCTGAATCTCAGCAATGTGACCACACATTAAGATCCAGATTTTAAATACCTTATAATATATATATATTGTGGTTTAAAAGTGTATATTTGTTATTTTTATTGTCAAAAATACAATCGTTTTGCTAGATAAGACCCTTATGCCTCGTTTGGGATCGTTTAGAGTCCTTTGAAACTCCGTTGAAAAAAACTGTTACGTGTTGAGTTAAGTGTTAAGTGTTGGTGTCTATTAAAGTCCATTAAAATGAGAAAAATCCTGCAATGTTTTCCTCAAAAAATATAATTTCTTCTCGACTGAACAAAGAAAGACATCAACATTTTGGATGACATGGTGGTGAGTAAATTATCTGGATTTTTCTTTTAAGAAAATGGAATATTCCTTTAAAAAATTCATATTGCTTGACTTGCACCAAATAAAATAAATTACATAATAAATCAGTTTAAAACGGTCAAAACATGGCTTACTGTTTGTTATTGTATAACAATAACACAATTTTAAATGCCACACATACACACTGAAAACACTATTGGCCAATTCTTGTTTTTTGCAGCTTTTATTATTTGGCAAGTACACACGTGAGTCTGTTTGTTATTGACCTTACTGTTTTGCAACACTCATGGTACGGTACAACAGTCAATATCTAACTAACCATTCATCCAGAGCAAAGACTACAGAGTACAAAAGTTCAACAGCACTAGTACATGTTTAGGATTTGGATAGTGATATTCTGGATAAAGTCTCATAATCTAATAATAGGGAGCATTCAATTATAAACACCAAAGTTCCCTTTTTTTTTTTACCAATAATATCACTATGATTTCAATCTTAGTCAGTCAGTCAGTATTAAAGATCTCAAGGTTATATTTTCACAAAATGTTCTTTACATTAAAAGGAAAACACCACAGTTTTTCAATATTTTACTATGTTCTTACCTCAACTTATACAAATTAATACATACCTATAATTTTTCAATGCGTACACTTAATCTTTGTACAGTGTGTCGTGAATGTGTTAGCATTTAGCCTAGCCCCATTCATTCCTTAGGATCCAAACAGGGATTTAGAAGCCATATTCATATTTTTTAATTTTCTGCCATATCATTCTCATTTTTTATCCGGTTTTGTGTCACCATACTTACTCGTGTAACTATTCATGTAACAATCTTTAAATAGGGAAAACATGGTTTGGTGTTTGGTGGCTTCTAAATTCATCCATGTTTGGATGCTAAGGAATGAATGGGGCTAGGGTAAATGCTAACACATTCACGACACACTGTACAAAGATTAAGTGCACGCATTGAAAAAATATAGGTATGTATTCATTTGTCTAAGATGAGGTAAGAACATAGTAAAATATTGAAAAACGGTGGTGTTTTCCTTTAAGTAAGATGATCTTATGTAGAAAACAAAATCACAAAAAATGACTTTGAAGTTGGGTTTTCACAGACAGGGTCACATTTTAGTAATATAAAATAATATGTAAAAGGTTGTTTATTTTACCTTGTTGCCCCGGGTTTGACACCCAGCATGTCCCAGCTGTCTTTGCTGTTGCGGATCCGTCGGATAGTGTCGGCCTGCTCTTTTGTAAAACCGACACTGACCTCTGGAGTGGGTCTTTTTCCTCCATTCTCACACATGTCAGTTATAGAAGAAAAAAAGGCCTTCGGAAATGGTCAACGGGAGATAAACATCAGTTATTTTGTACTTAAAACAGAATGGTAGAGTCATATACTGATTTTGTGTTACTAGGTCACAATATCCATTTCTAAAGAGCAGGTGCAGATATCAGCAACGTTTTTGAGGACACACCTGAAACATTTCATTGATGCCTTCACCACTCTGTGCAGAAGTTTCAAAGTAATGAAATCCTCTGCTCTCAGCCCAAAGCCTTCCTTCACTCTCATCTACCACACGCCGTTTGGTCAGGTCAACCTATGGGAAAGAACACCACTTTATTAAAAATACAGTATGTGGTTTAGTTTGGCATACTACACAGTATATACCATGCTATGCAAGTTTACAATCCAGCAAACATAGAGTATGATTATTAGATATTATTGTTAACAACACGCTTATTAAAGTTAAGTGGACCTTGTTGGCACAAACAACGAAGATGATATTTTCCATGTTGGCTTGGGACCCCATCTCCTGCTTCATCTCTGTAAGCCAGCTGTCTAGAGCATCAAAACTTTCCCTCAGCCCAACATCGTAGACCAAAATCACCCCCTGAGAGTCCTTATAGAACTCATTGCGAACCTGTAAAACACACAATGCCAATTCTCTGCGTTATGAAGACACACAGCCATCAATAACTTTGTAACAATAACGTTTTTTTTCTGTTCAAGCAAAATGTATGACAACAAAAAACTAATGACAAAATCAGGTCCTTCAAACATGATACTGACAGCAGCTCAATACTACCACACTGTGGTCAGAGGAAAATGTACAATCCTAAATATAAACACAGTTTGCTCATTTATTGAAACAAAACTTCATTTCTAATACACTGACAGATTAAAATAAATAAGGCCATACCTCATAGAAGAATGGATGTCCAGCCATATCAAAAATGTTTACTTTCATCTCCCTGTCCCGAACCTGAACCCTGAGGTTATAGAAAGAAAGATGATTTATTTCCACTGCATTACAGAGTGAATCTGAGTAATTCTGCTTTCATTTAAACCAGGGGTGGGGAACCCTGGGTCCTGGAGGGCCACTATCCAGCACAGTAACCCTAATCAAACACACCTGCATTTCATTTCCAAGTAAACCTGAAGGCTTTGATTGGATTTTTCAGGTGTGTTTGATTATGGTTGGAACTAAACTGTGCAGGACAGTGGCCCTCCAGGACCAGGGTTCCCCACCCCTGATTTAAACAATGATTTTAATTTTAATATTCATAACTACTTTGGCAAATGTAAACAGGTGATTCTCACAAAATTGTGGTTTCAAGATGTCAAACATGATTTTTTAAAAATACTAGCATCAACAATTTCTTTATTAAAAAAGGTCCAAAATGTTTAAAGACATTAATTTCTAATCTTTTACTGACATTTTACACAATTTTGAACATTTCTTTTGAACAAGGTCTTAAAAAAAATCTCATTACCATAACCATTTGAACTACCTGTATCGGTAATGAGAATCAAAAAAAGTTGTGCACACATTGTGTAAAAATATAATCTGTTAACTTGGCCATTTAAAAGATACTGGCAG
This sequence comes from Paramisgurnus dabryanus, assembly GCF_030506205.2. Lineage (NCBI taxonomy): Eukaryota > Metazoa > Chordata > Actinopteri > Cypriniformes > Cobitidae > Paramisgurnus > Paramisgurnus dabryanus. Next base: position 28,117,794 of record NC_133353.1, read on the forward strand.
ATGTGTTTCTTCACACAAAATTAATTTTAAATATCTCTGTTTTTCAAACAATCATCTTGTTGAACATCCCAATTTTTTTTCAAGATATTTTAATTTTACTCTGTTTAAATTACAACATATAATGCGGTTGCTGGTCAGACATAGTGGGACGGTAGTGAGATTTTAAGCAGAAAAGCAATAAAAAACAATTATTCTTTGTGCAAAGTAGAGAATAAAACTATGTTTGTTATGATATTTTTTGTGTTACCAAATTGTGTTTTATAATTAAAATCGTGATAATGACCCACAGAGAGTAATATATATACTTATGATATACAAAAATAATGTTTTTATTAGCAAAAGGTCCGTTGTTTTTAAAAATGCAGCATAAACAACATCAAATTTTTACTATGACCTAAGGTAGTGGTTTTCAAACTGGGGGCCCTGAGATGGGACCGGGGGGCCCAGTTAAATTACATTTTATAAAAGGCATTAATTTATCATAAATTCTGTTTAATTAAACCTCAGAAAAATAAACCAACAGCACCACATTGCATAATTGAATATGTTTTGTTTAATTAAAATTTTTGAAATGATTTATATGTCATAAATTTACTTTTGGGGGGCCATAAAGGGATGCACCGTACACAAAGGGGGCCGGGCAGCCTGCCGAAAAAGTTTGACAACCACAAAGGGATTCTTGTTTTAATCAAAACATGATTATGATAGAAGTTGAAATGGAAAACGTTATAAAACTCTTGCTTGCCGCTAAATTTCACCTCTGAGAAAACAAACAGAAGGACTGATCATTTTACCAAACTCACATCACTTACTTGGTTACTCCGTAATCTATCCCAATAGTGGCCAAATACTTGGGAACAAATCGCTTTTCACAGTACCGTTTAATAATGCAACTCTGTAATAAAAAATTTTTAAGATTTCTGTAAGTATCCAATTTGATTTACATTTTTATTATCTTATTTGCATGTCTAAATGCAGGTAGTGTACAATAAGCAAACTAACAATTGAATAAACATGCCATTCATTGTTTTGATGGTGTAATTACCAGTGTATTAGGGAGTAAACACTGAAAAACCATTTACACATGAAAAAACAG